>NC_079354.1:7172005-7472005 GCF_029582105.1 Oenanthe melanoleuca
AGTTCCAGATGCTCTCTGTGTGTGTGTGTGTGTGGGTGTGTGTGTGTGTGAAGGTGCAGTTCCAGTTCCAGATGCTCTGTGTGTGTGTGTGTGTGTGTGTGTGTAGGTGCAGTTCCAGTTCCACATGCTGTGTGTGTGTGAAGGTGCAGTTCCAGTTCCAGATGCTCTGTGTGTGTGTGTGTGTGTGTAGGTGCAGTTCCAGTTCCACATGCTGTGTGTGTGTGTGTGTGTGTGAAGGTGCAGTTCCCGTTCCAGATGCTGTGTGTGTGTGTGTGCAGGTGCAGTTTCCGTTCCAGATGCTCTGTGTGTGTGTGTGCAGGTGCAGTTCCAGTTCCAGATGCTCTTTGTCTGTGTGTGTGTGTGTGTGTGGGTGTGTGTGAAGGTGTAGTTCCAGTTCTACATGCTGTGTGTGTGTCTGTGTGTGTGAAGGTGCAGTTCCACTTCCAGATGCTCTGTGTGTGTGTGTGAAGGTGCAGTTCCAATTCCAGATGCTCTTTGTCTGTGTGTGTGTGTGTGTGAAGGTGCAGTTCCAGTTCCAGATGCTCTTTGTGTGTGTGAAGGTGCAGTTCCAGTTCCAGATGCTCTGTGTGTGTGTGTGTGTCTGTGTGTGTGTGTGAAGGTGCAGTTCCAGTCCCAGATGCTCTGTGTGTGTGTGTGCATGTGTGTGTGCAGTTCCAGTTCCACATGCTGTGTGTGTGTGTGTGTAGGTACAGTTCCAGATGCTGTGTGTGTGTGTGTGTGTGTGTGAAGGTGCAGTTCCAGTTCCAGATGCTCTGTGTGTGTGTGTGAAGGTGCAGTTCCAGTTCCAGATGCTGTGTGTGTGTGTGTGCAGGTGCAGTTCCCGTTCCAGATGCTGTGTGTCTGTGTGTGTGTGAAGGTGCAGTTCCAGTTCCAGATGCTCTGTGTGTGTGTCTGTGTGTGTCTGTGTGTGTGTGTGTGTGTGTGTGAAGTTCCACATGCTGTGTGTGTGTGAAGGTGCAGTTCCAGTTCCAGATGCTCTCTGTGTGTGTGTGTGTGTGTGTAGGTACAGTTCAGGATGCTCTGTGTGTGTGTGTGTGTGAAGGTGCAGTTCCAGTTCCACATGCTGTGTGTGTGTGTGTGAAGGTGCAGTTCCAGTCCCAGATGCTGTATGTGTGTGTGTGTGAAGGTGCAGTTCCAGTTCCAGATGCTCTGTGTGTGTGTGTGTGTGTGTGTGTGCAGTTGCAGTTCCAGTTCCAGATGCTCTGTGTGTGTGTGTGTGAAGGTGCAGTTCCAGTTCCAGATGCTCTTTGTCTGTGTGTGTCTGTGTGTGTGTGTGTGTGTGTGTGTGTGTGTGCAGGTACAGCTCAAGTTCCACATGCTCTGTGTGTGTGTGTGTGAAGGTGCAGTTCCAGATGCTCTCTGTGAGTGTGTGTGTGTGGGTGTGGGTGTGTGTGTGTGAAGGTGCAGTTCCAGTTCCACATGCTGTGTGTGTGTGTGTGTGTATGTGTGCAGGTGCAGTTCCACTTTCAGATGCTCTGTGTGTGTGTGTAGGTACAGTTTAGTCCCAGATTCTATGTGTGTGTGTGTGCAGGTGCAGTTCCAGTTCGTGCTGCTCACAGACACGCTGTACTCGCCGCTGCCGCCGGAGCTGCTGCCGCTGCCTGAGCCAGACAAGAGCCGCGAGCGCCGGCCCTTCCCCCGCACTGTGGTGGCCGTGGAGGTGCAGGACCTCAAGAATGGAGCAACACATTACTGGTCCTTGGAAAAACTCAAGTATGTGAATAGCATTAGAGAGCAAAATAAAATTCCCTGTGTCCAAGGAACTTCACTCAAAAATTTTCTCCCTTGCTATTCCTCATCAGTTTGTTTTTTGCCAACAAAATTTTCCCCAGAAAGTATTGAGAGAATTAGTTAGGCACCAAACTTAGGGTACAGCCTCGTCTGTCCTTAGGTGTAGCTTGGTGCAGGTGAAGCCAGTGAGGTGAACACCTGACCTTGTGTTCTGTGTTTACTCCCTGTGTCCTGAGCCCTTTCCCGGTGCTGTCTCCGCAGGCAGAGGCTGGAGCTGATGCGGGAGATGTACGACCGGGCGGGGGACGTGGCCTCCGGCAGCCAGGAGGAGCCCGAGGGCTCCATGACGGGCAGTGACCCCTTCTACGACCGCTTCCACTGGTTCAAGCTCGTGGGCAGGTATGGGCAGCACCTCCCTACTGCTGCAGCTGCAGCTCTGCCTGCACGGGAGCGTGGAGTCAGCCTCTGTGTCAGCCGGGTCTTGTCTGTAAGGGATTTGGATAGACTTCAATGATGGTTAAAAGTAGAAAGTGCTCTTTAGAATGTTGTCAGTTCAGGTGTCTAGTAGTAGAATCTGCCTTTAGTAATTATTAATTATTTTAAAATAATATAACCAGCTAACTTCTATCTAAAGTCTCTGGAGCAGAGCTGTGAGAATACGAAGAACGCTGGAAAAGTGGCCCAGAGTCTCTGCTGTGTGTGGTTCAAATAGTTTGTCATACCCTAGGGAAGTGTCTGATGGGATTCTTTAACATTTTCTGCTGTTGGCTGCAGCTTTACAATATTTTTATTCGCAGAACTGATGTGTTGAAATAAGAAATGTAGCTCTGTGAAATGGATGTCCTCTCAAGATCTGTATGCTCAGCCACGTTTCTATTTCTTTTTCATTTGCTTCCTGCTCTGTTCGAGGTCACTCTTTTCCCTGAGTTTGTTGGCAGCCCCTCGCTGTTCCATTGCAGTGCAGGCGGTTTGGAGGTGCTGCTGGTTGCTGAGGGGTGTCTGTGCTGGTGCAGCAGGGCTGTTGAAGGTGTGTGTGCTGACCCTGTTAATCGGTGTCGTTCGCTGATGTGCAGCTCCCCCATATTCCATGGCTGCGTCAACGAGCGCCTGGCCGATCGCACGCCCTCCCCCACTTTCTCCACGGCTGACTCCGACATCACTGAGCTGGCAGATGAGCAGCAGGATGAGATGGAGGACTTTGATGATGAGGCCTTTGTGGATGACACTGGCTCCGACGTTGGCACTGAGGAGGGATCTGACCTCTTCAATGATGGGCGCGACCCGTTTTACGACCGATCCCCCTGGTTCATTTTAGTGGGAAGGTTGGTGAGGTTACTCTGAGAATGGCCTAAAGGGACCAGCTCTTGCTGCAGGCTGCAATGGCTTTGCCTTTGCTACACAGATGGTCAGTCTAGCCAAAATGTCCATGTCCATAAATTGGAATTGCCAGAGAACGAGCATAGCTCAACATTAAGTTTTAAATTCCTGTGTCTGGGGCCATGAAGACCTAAGCAGTAATTGAGAAAATAACCTTAGATGTGACAGTGTGGGTAAATCTATCTCGAGATCACTGTCGTAGCTTGGAGAGAACGGGGGTTTGTGTACAGTATTTAAACTTTTACAGAATTCCCTATTTAGCTGTTGCAGGGTCACTAAGATGGAATTGTAGTGTGTTATTTTCCTCTATGGAAGAGAATCTGACTATGGTGGGAAGTCTTTCAGTCCAAACCCAGAAATCCGTTTTTTTAAAAAGCAGGTTTAGCATCCTCTGCATACGAAAAGATGGCATGAGGAGGAAGAAGAGTGGTTCTTTCTGGGGGAGGAAGAGTGTTCTCTGAGATGATTTGGTTTCTCAGATTATGCTTGATTCTCTCTAGCCAGTATTATATAGTGAAAAGTTGTCACCATTGAAATTCACTGGCACTTTCCAAGTGTTTGGCACTTTCCCCAGGCACTAAGCTTGAATTCCTGAAACAAGTTTGTTTGATATGTTTTAGAATATTATTGAGCTCCCCAGGACAGAAAGAATCAGGGCATTATCAGTCCTCAGTCTGTGGTGTATACCCTTAAGGACAGCAAGTTACATTAAAGAAATGTAGTTCTTTGCACTGTTTCTCCAGTGACAGTCTTGCCAGCACATGTTTGTCATTACAAGAAACAGAAAAGTTTTTATTTAGTGGCTTGGCTTCTCTCTCTGCTGCTTCCCACTCCCCCAGTGATGCTTTTGTGTTTCCTTGCTTACCCTGTAAGCCAACATCCTCATTAAGGTGCTTGCCACAGGCATGGTACAAAGAAAAGGCTCCATGGCCAGCAGGAGGGAGGAACAAAGGAAAAGGGACCAGAGCTTGGCTTTATTCTTCTCTGTGAGTGTAAGCAGGAAAGACTTCAGGGTCAGGGTGGGGGGAGCTTTATGCAGTTTCCTCAAATGCAGGACACTTGTTTGCATAGTTTATGAAAATGAGAGACTGAGTTTGCTGGTCTTTATCAAGCTTTGAGTTCAGTGTAGTGTGTTTGTCTAACCTCAGGCTTTGTCTGTAATGAAACTTGGATCTTCCCTGATCCAGTTTTTGAAACAAAAATTTCTAAAGTTGCAAGGAATTGTGTTAGTGCTCTGTGATCTCAGAATCTGTGGCCTTACATGCAATGCCTGGTACCACATTTGACAAAATCTGATGATCTGCTTCAGGTGGGGAGGCAGTTTGGGAGAGCCTCTGTGCTGCCCTGGGCTGGCTGGCAGCTCCTTTGAGCCCAGGCTGCTCAATGTGCCCCTGGAGCCTGGGAAAGAGCTGAGCTGTTCATGCTCACTCAGGAAGCAGAGCACAAGCTGAGCAAACAGAGTGTGATGAAAACACTTGTGTTTCCTGGCAGTTCCACAGCCTGCTTCCCACTGTTCTCTGGGAGCTCTGATCTCTGTATGGATGGACAGGGGAAGTTGCAGCTCTCTGGGCACTGCTGGTGCTGTGAGCTGTGTGTGCAGAGCTGGGCAGTGAATCTGAGTTCCTGCAGGGAGGCTGGAGAGCCCAGTGCCTCTGGTCACCTGTTGGTTCTGTTGTTTCTATTCCTGTTCCTTGAGCCCATTCTGTCAGCAGAGGCTGTTAGACTGCCCAGCACCACTGTGTGGGAGCATTTTGAGTCCTCTGTGTCTTCCAGTGGGAGAATTCTGGTTCTGAACAGTGACTCACAAGCACCAGGGTTGTGTCCATCTACCTAGGTGTTGTCTTCAGCACAAGGTGGTGTTCAGTTTGTAACAAAACCAGAATTGCTCATCACTCCCAACGCTGTACTGGTTGATATGCTGTAGAATGTGAAGGACAAATAAAACAGTATTTAGTGTTTTTGGGGGGTTGTCAGCAGTAACAAATACAGGTCATGAAGGAGAGGAGGAGGAGGAATGGATGATGTAGTTATCCAATTCCCTGGCCATCACAGTTCTTTTCTTTCCTCTCTCTGTGCTATGACTGTCTTTTATTTGTAACTCTTAAAGAAAAGCAAAAGGAGCTGGTCCCTTTAGCCATCTCTTCTGGCATGCTGGGTTTCTTCAAGGCTGATTCTATTTAATGGTGTGACATATCAAGCATTTGCTTTGTTCTTAAGGGAGGTGGGAGAGGACTATGGAATATTTTGTTTAAATCCTAATGTGTTTATTTTCAAAATATCTGCAATCATTCTGAGTTCTGTTGGTTTTGTTTTGGTTTTTTAAAAACCTGTGTTTGTTAAATTTAATTTCTAGTTTTGTTGTGAGTATGCCATTTTACCTCACCAATCTTTCTGCTAATCCAGTTCCCCTCTTTCAGTCTGCTGGGCTAAGTGCAGGGGGTCACTTAGGGGCTCTTTGGGGAATGGGAGTTCTCACGGATGTGGGAAGAGGAGGAGGAGAACCTAAATATCTCATCCACTCCTAACTTGGCACTGTCTCATGAGGAAGGAGCTGGAATGGCCCTGGCATCAGCAGAGCTGAAGAACCCAGCTCTGTTCTGGTGCAGCACATGTGCAGTTGCTCTCCACTCTACAGAAGGGATGCAGCATTTTCATCAGCAAACAGGAAGCTTAAAACTTTTTGGCATTATGTGCTTTTCTTTCTCTAATCTAAAATGATTCCAGTGGACAAGTTGACTGGATGGAAGCAGTTCGAGGAAGAAGAGAAATACATTTTTTCCTTGGGATAGTCACATTGTAGTGGCTAATCTTTGGCTGTCACATGCTGAGCAGCACCTGCAGAACTTTTGTCCTGCAAATAAACATTTATTTTTATTTTTCATGCAGGTGATGCTTTCACTTTCCATTAGTTTGGTTTTGAGGTGCCTGACTCTTGCAGTTAGTGAAACTCCTACTGTGCACATCAATGCAGGGCTCTGGCTTCTGTTCTGTTAGGAAATGTTGAAAAGTGCTTTTCAAATTGGGTGTGTTTTTTCTGTTGACTTCAGAGCTCCATTCCTGATCCAGTCTAAGTGAACCATTCCAGTTTCAGGGGCTGTTTTCTTGTGTGGTTGGATGCTGGTTTCTCAGATGAGCATCACCTGAAATTCCAAAGCAAAAAATGACAATGTTAGAGGGAAAAAAGAAAATTTAACTTCTCATTTTGTTATTTGAAATTTAGTCTCTTCTCCCTTCCCCTGCTTAATCAGTGCTTACCTCACTTTGAAGCAGACTGAAAAGGAATTAAATCCTAATCTTAAGTGAAGTGTTATGTTGCAGTTGGTTTTGTTGTTGTATAGTTTTCTTCATTTTTTTGTTTTGCTACTTTATAGCTGTATTAATCATTCTCTTCTCTATTGCATTTTGTCACCACTTTTTTTTAGTAGCATTGTTTTTGTGTCCTTGGTTCGTGACTGACACTTGTTTGACTTCCTTCCTTGACTTTGTCATTTCAAAAGAATTCATTCATTCTTGGAAGGGGCTCGTGAACCCAAGGAGCAACACTTCCCTTTTGTCATGCAGGACTTTCCCTAGGAATGTTAAAAAGAACAGTTATAAATTATAGGAATTAACTATAGATAATACTAAAGACTAATAAAAAGAACTGTAAGGAGGAAATTAATTAAATTTCTGTTGTTTAGTATAACTTATTAAAATTGCATAATTAGTCACTTTAAATTTAATGACTTGTAAAACTATTGGTTAAAGTTCTGTGCATCTCAGTACTCTCCTGAGCTCTGACACAGCTCCTTTAATAAATGGAACCTTCCGTATTTTCCCCTCATTGAGAGCTGTTCTTTAGCTGACTTGTTGAGCTTCTCAATATTTAATGTTTTGCTCAAGCTAATCCCACTGAATTGTGATGCTTTAAAAACTGCAATTCACTGCAGAAACATAAAATAACTTATTAACTTTATTACTTTTAATTAAATTAAACCTAATGAGTTTTAATTAAAATATGTACAATTAAATTGGTTCCTTACTGCTCGGAACCAGACCCTGCTTTTATAAAACGTAGAAGTTAAGGCATGGCAGGATTGTCTCCTATGGGGCCTAAGTGCTGCTTTTCCTTTTGCAAACTGTAATTTTTGAGTGGTTGCTCTAGAGTAGTGCTAAGTCATGTCTTACTTGTCGTGTTTTTTTTTTTTCAAATAAATAAATAAAATGCTCCTAAGGAGGCTGGCCTGTGAAGACTGACAGTCTTCCACTATCTGCACAATCAGTGAATCTTCCAAGAAACCTTAGTGATGACTTATGGTTTATTGTGGGTTTCTGATTATTCTGCACACAGTGTTATCAAAGCAATATAGAAGAGAGAAAACATTCAGTCTGTCTGTTTTTAAAAGAGTGGTTTTATATGTTCAGTAAAAAACTGAGGCAGTGTGAACACATTGGATCAATTCCTTTTTAATTTATCTTTTCCAAGTACCTCATTCTTTATCATCAGTATCATTCTTTATAATCAATAGTTCCCTGATAGATTCTGTCAGCTTGCTAACAGCTCCATTCACAAGTGCAGAGCATCTCTAATTCCCTTCCATCCAGCCATTCCCTCTCCTGTGTCTGGAACTCATTCTGTGAGCCCTGGGGCCCTGCAGGCTCTGGCTGAGAGCCTTGGCTGGCTGCCCTGGGCTTGGCCAGAGCTTTGTGGGGATGGACTTGAGACGTCCTGATGGAGCCAGGAGCTCCTGTGTGGGCAGGATGGAGCCAGGATGGAGCCAGGAGCTCCTGCAGGTGCAGGAGATGCAGTGCCTGAGATCTGAGCGTCCCAGGACTGAGCAGAGCTGCACTGGGCTTTGGAACATGGTTCTAATGCTGCCTGTGTTTCTCTCTGTCCCCAGAGCGTTCGTGTACCTGAGCAACCTGCTGTACCCAGTGCCCCTGATCCATAGGGTGGCCGTGGTCAGCGAGAAGGGCGAGGTGCGCGGCTTCCTGCGCGTGGCGGTTCAGGCCATAGCAGGTGAGACGGCCTGACCCAAAGCACCTAACCAGTCACCAAACTCAACCAAACCAACCTAACCAATCACCAAACTCAACCAAAGCAGCCTAACCAATCACTATACTCAACCAAACCAGCCTAACCAGTCACCAAACTCAACCAAAGCAGCCTAACCAATCACCTTACTCAACCAAACCAGCCTAACCAGTCACCAAACTCAACCAAACCAGCCTAACCAATCAAACCTAGCTCAACCAAACCAGCTTAACCAATCACCAAACTCAACCAAACCAGCCTAACCAATCAAACCAATCAACCAAACTCAACTAAACCAGCCTAACCAATCACCAAACTCAACCAAACCATCCTAACCAGTCAACCAAACTCAACCAAACCAGCCTAACCAATCAAACCAAGCTCAACCAAACCAGCCAAACCAAACTAAACCGACCAGCCAAATCCAACTAAACCCAACCAGTCAAACCAAACTAAACCAAACCAGCCAAACCAACCAGCCAAACCAAACTAAACCAAACCAACCAAACCAAACTAAACCCAACCAGCCAAACCAAAATAAATCCAGCCAACCAAACCAAACTAAACCAACCAACCAACCAAACCAAACTAAACCAAACCAGCCAAACCAAACCATCCTCCTCATGCTCTAACCTCAGTAACCTTTGTGGTGATCTCTGTTGTTATGGAAATGATGTCATTCATTGCTTCACCCTATGGGCTGAGCATGAATAAATCTTGAAATAATGCTACTCATCAAAAGACTTTAAAATTATGATGATGTTGACCACTGAAGGTTATACCTGGCAACTAATGTAACACTGCTTTTTAGGACAGTGGAGGATTTAACTACTGTCAGTAAGTCTGAAAACTAAAACTAAAGCAAAGCTTGTTCTTCCTGGCACCCAGTGTAAACAGTGGAGAAGGATGCCTGGTTTGATGGTTTTGGTGACCTGCATTAAAGTTAAATGTACGAAGTTTTAGCTGTGCTCAAACTATCCCTTTAAATACTGCTCAGAAATGTGCACTGGGGTCTGGGGAGAGCATGGCACAAGTTCCTGAACTTACAGGTTTCAGCACAGTATAAACAGAAATCAGCAGCTGTTTCCCCCTTCATTGCCTCACGAAAAATGTGGAGACTTAGAAGCTGCTGTAGCTCAGTGTTTAATCCCCAGGAATTCTTAGAACAGAAGTGTAGGTGTGTGGGTGCTCAGGGCCTCCCCCAGTGCTGGGCTGCCATTGAGTGTGTGTCAGAGGTAACTGCAGGTTATGCTCAGTCGCTGATATTTCAGACTTGCTCAGAGTGAGCTGGGCTGCTTTCAGGGCCATGCTTTATCCCTGCTGCTGGGAGCACAGATCCTGCCCATCATTTCCTTTTCCAGCAGTGGCCAACTGCCAGCAGTTCTTGCTTTTTTAGGTAGGTAACCTTGGGAGCTTCACTCTCCCTGGGAACATAAAATGAAACTCAGACTCTGAAAATGTGTAAGAATCACTCTGGCAGGGATTAAAACAGGTGAATTAAAATCTGGTTTAATGTTTACAAAAGTCTGGTTTGGTTTGGTCTCCTTAGCATTGACTGAATATTTCCAAATAAATATTTATCCATCCAAATGAGCTGAACACACCATGGCTAATAGAACTTGAACTGGGGCCATCGCTTGGAAAGGGGCCATGGCATTATTTGATCCCTAAGCAAAGCCTTGGAGCCTATTCTGAATCTCGGTATTTCTCCTGTGAGTATGCATTTACTGTGACAAACCCCTGGCACTTAACCAGGCCCTGTAGTCATTGCTCTCTGGGAAGAGAAGGAGGTGAAATGAGCAGATTAGATGGACAGATCCAGCTTTCAGACTTCCTGCATGTCCTGGTGGAGCTTTGCTAGTGTTCCTGCTGAGTTCATGGCTACAGAATTTCAGATGTTAGTTTACCTCAGTACAATAATCAGAAGTAAATAAATAATAAAAATCAGTACTAAAGTTGGTTTGCATTCAAAATTCTCTAAAGTAAGGTATTTTCAGAATGAAACTTCAGAGCTTGTCTTATTTTCCCACACCTGAGTTCCCAAGGGATAGGTTTCTGGCATGATCTTTTCCAGCACTTACTCCAACTTGTAACTGGATGACTCTTCTGCTTTCTGTTTTGGTTTCCGTTATAATGAGAATTTCCATTTGAAAGGGTCTCCCTTTTCCTCCCCATCATTTATTTACCTATCTTCTTTTTCCCCTGTGTTTTTTTTAGCTGATGAAGAAGCCCCAGATTATGGATCTGGTATTCGACAGTCTGGGACAGCTAAAATTTCATTTGACAATGAGTATTTTGATAAGGTAAGAATTCCTAAGTTGAGTTAGGTATCTTTGACTGTAGTAGCTTGTGCTTCTAAATAAAGAACACTGTTGAAGGGGAAGAAGGGGATGGCAAACCCAGAAAGTGCAGGAGTCTTTTACAAGCCACTATATTTAATTTTTCAGAATGATTTCTCTTCGGTTGCAATGACTCGGTCTGGACTGTCACTGGAGGAGTTAAGAATTGTGGAAGGGCAAGGACAGAATTCAGAGGTTACCACTCCTCCAGAGGAGATCAACAGAATGAATGAGCTGGGTAAGCAAGAAATGTGTGGTAGTTTTGAGAACTTGTGGGAAATTTGTGACACTTTCAGTCAGTCATAGAAGGGAATTCTGAGTGTCTTTCAAGCGTATCATGGTTAGGGAGAGGTGTTACCAGTGGGTTGAACATGAGAGATCCTGGATTTATTCATTTAAAGAACTGTGCTGAAAAACTTCCCAGGTATTTGGATCTTTTGGTTATCAGCAAATTATTTGTGTTTAAAAGAAAAAGAAAAGTGTGATGGGACGATACTACCTCCAGAAAAGCTGTTTTAAGAAAGGAGAAAAAAACTTCAAAAATTATTTCATGTGGAATTTTTTTTTTCCCTAAGATTTGAAGTCAGCCACTTTGGATGGAAAGATGACTATGGAGGGATTCACTGAGGAGATTGGTGATCACCTGAAGCTGGGCAGTGTGTTTACCTTCCGTGTGACAGTGCTCCAGGCCAGTGGCATCCTGCCCGAATACGCAGATATTTTCTGCCAGTTCAAGTAAGAATTTCTCCTTACTTGCATTAGGCAATTAATGGTTTGATGGAGTGGAGCTTGGAGAACTTTTCAGATGGGTGGAGGTGTTGTACAGCAGAGAAAAACACCTTGTCACTTACTGGAGCTCCTGATCCCCACTTTCTCTTTAGCAGGTGTTAAGGAATAAAGTTTTGCAGAAAGGAATTAGGAATCAAAGTGGACTCATAAATTACTAGTTTATAGATACCTTAAGGTTTTAAGCTTTTAATGTGAAAAATTCAATACTGGATTGTACACACACCCATTTGAGTGAAAGCTGCATGACCCTGGAGGAAATTAGTACTTCTCAAGTGAAAGTGGTCTTAGGCTTGGGATATTGAAGAAGAGAATATGAAAGAATAATAAAGACATAAAACAAGTACAGGAATTGTGGTCCCACAAGACTATGGGATTCCCAGCTTTAGGCCATCACTCAGCTGCTTCTAAAGTTCCAGCAAAACATACTTCTTTTAGGGTTTTAGGATTTCCTTTCAGAGTTGAATTCAGAGCACAACAGTCTTCATTAAACCATTCTGTGGTGGCTTATTTTTGGTTGATTTTTTTTTTTTAAGCTTTTTACACCGACATGATGAAGCTTTCTCCACAGAACCTCTCAAAAACAATGGCAGAGGGACTCCCCTTGGGTTTTACCATGTTCAGAATGTAAGTAAAGCTTTTCATGAGCAGTACCTTCCTCTGTCAGCACTAGGAGTTGTGTGTGTCCTTCAAGGCAAGCAGAATGATTAAAAGTAGACAGTACTAGGAGTGATCAGGTAAATGATATAATCCCCATCACAAAACAAAACACAGAATGATTCTTTGTGGTGAATTCTTTGTGGCCATTGAATTCTGTGTTTCCTTTCCAGGTGAAAACAGTCTAGAATTCAGGAAATAAAATATATGTGTGAATAGTAGTGCTCATGATCTCAGATGAACTGGATGTATCTATTTTTATGAACTGTGTAGTGCTGATACCGAGGCTTTAATTTTCTCCTTTATTGGAGAGTAGAATTAGTGCCTAAACCAAGAGGGAATGCAGTTGCATTTACTATGAGTGATCCTAAGTGATATGAAAAATACAGACTTCTAAAAGAGATTTCCTTTTTTGAATGTCTCATTTTCTTTCCTCACTTTTGCAATAGATTGCTGTGGAAGTGACAGAATCATTTGTGGAGTACATCAAAGCAAAGCCTATTGTCTTTGAAGTCTTTGGACATTATCAGCAGCATCCTCTCCACCTGCAGGGACAGGATCTCAACAGGTATTGGTCACTAGCCTGGCACAAAGGCACTTGGGGATCATGCTCGGGTTTGCAGTTTTCTGTACTCCTGAATTGTCACCACAGCCTCACAAGCAGAGCTGCTGATGGAGGTGAAGGTGCTGCAGAGGCCTTTTTGCCCAGTGTAGTGACTGCTGGCATTGTTCTGCTCTCTCAAACATGGAAAGCTGTTCTACCAGTCCACCCTACAAACACCCTGGTGACTGGAGCATTGCACTGGGAATATTGGGAATTCTGGGAAAAGCTCAGCAGTGCTCCTGAGATTGGTTCAGTTACAATAGAAACAGCACAGGTTAGTCTGAGAAGTGTGCTGAGCCCCCTTCTTTTCCTGACAGGGGATATTCACCTGTGTTCATAGAACTCTGAGGATGATTTTAGAGTCAGTAATAGGTGTGTGTATACAAAAGTGCATGTGTGTGCATTTGTAGATATTTCTTACATTTAACTGCCTCTGTATTGATAACTCTTCATTTCTCTGTAGCCCTCCACAGCCTTCTCGAAGATTCTTCCCTCCCCCTATGCCACTGTCCAAGCCAGGTGAGAACAGCTCTGATTCTCTACATCTCAGGTGTGCTACTGAAATGGAGCTTGTAGGGTATTCCTGAGTATCCAGGGCATGAGAAATGTAAATGGAGTGAGTGGTACAAGGGGCATTGAATGTCTCTGGCTCTCTGCCCGCTTCACATGTATTATTTTTATTTCTTCTCAACCTCCTCTGCAGGAAGTGCTGCTTGGTTCATTAGGGGGTAGAATTCCATTCTTGACCATATTCCATGAGGTCTGGCTGTGGCTCTTGCTGTGCTGACTGAGCACTTACTGACTGGGAATCTGCTTATTCATTAATTGCTTCATCTTTTTGCTCTCTCATGTTCTCATTTAGTCAGTAAGTCTTATTGAAATGATCCTTGGTTTTCTTTGCTTAATTGGAATAATGCATGCTGAACTCTTGTGTGATTTTTTGTTCCTATTTCACCTTTAATTTCCTCCTTCTCCTTCTTTCTCTCACCTGCATATTTCCACCATCCTTTTTTGTGTGTGTTCCATTGCCTCTGCAGACCATGAAAGGAAAATTGAGTTGATTAGGTACCTTATGTCTGGCTATGTAAACGTGCATGTGCTGAACACGCTGTCCGAGCATGCCAACGTGCTGGCCTCCTCTGCTGTGGCTGCTTTCCAGGATGGAGCTGACCAGCTGCCACCTTTTCTCTTTCTGCCTGTTCCCAGTTGTCAGAGTGAGCGGGCTCCTAAACGAGATGGTTAGTAGCCAAACCTGGTCTGTGGTAGATGTAGAAGTAGCTCCAGAATGTGCTTCAAAATTCCTTTTTCCTTCATCATGTAGTAGTGTTAGGAGTAGAACTGCCATGGTTGTGGTCATGGAAGGGAGATGCTGTGCTTAAATTTGGGGCTCTTTTGGAGAGAGCATAGAGAGACTCCCAGTGTGCTGGGAGTCACAGATCTTTGTGTGTCACTGCATCTGTTCCCTGAAACTTCCAGGACCTCTGATTTTTTTCTGTGTTCTGCACAGAGTTTTGTGATACTGGGCTGAGAGATGCATATGAAAACACAGGCAGGTATAGAGGAAACATTCTGCTGTGTTTTGTATAGGTTTCCTTTTCACTCATATTCCTTTTCTGCCACTAACAGTGCTGTTCCTCACTTCCATTTGTATTCTGTTCTGTTTAACTCAAAAAAAAAAAAGGCATTCTGATGAATAATTTTACCAGAGCAAGTCTGTGAGAACATCTAGAACCAAGCTTTCATGTTTAGTTAAATCTGTCGTTCTGTTGTTTTTCTCTTCTGATGCTTTTGAGTCGCTCTGCTTTGCAATAAACTTGAGTGACTTGTGTGTTTGTTGTTCCCTGGCTGTAGTGAGTTCATGTGCAGCTGCATGAGGAGATTGGGTGTAAGAGAGTTACTACCCTAAGTTATTTCTAGAATTTAAGCTGTCTCATTATTTTTTTTTTAACATGATTTATCCCTACATTTGTATGAAAGGAATTAGAGGGGATCTGGCTGGTTATACTCAGTAATGCCAAGAGATAAGGAGCCCAGAAAAATACTTTGGCAGGATTAGGGCTCTGGGATAAGTCTTGTTCTGCCTTTTTACAAGTACAATGCCTTTAACAAATGGTGCAGAAGTCTGGCAGTTGATAACATGAGGAAGTGGAGACTGAAGTTTTATGTTCTATTTTTTTCCTCTTGTGTGGAGAAGGTGAAATGTATTTTGTGGGTGAGTAATGCTGCGGATGAACAGACATCACCAATTCTAAATCACAAGCTGTTAAGCCATAAAGCAACTGATGCACATTTGAGGAAACTTCTTCTCTGTGGATCTTCAGGGACTGTGTATTTTTCCAGGCTCTTTGGATGCACTTTTGCTCCATTATTTAACCTCAAAAATTTTTTCTATTCTGGTAACCTAGATTTGAAAAACAACACTTGGAGAAATACTGATTGCTGTAAGCAATGCCATTTTCATGGTAAAAACTGTGGTGTGCTTATGTGCATAGAATATGTAAGACCTCTGAAATGGCACGTTCCTGTGAGCCCTGAGCAAGCTTTACTTGTTCAGTCTTTGCAAACCACTCTTTTTTTCTTCTTTCTTTCTTTTTTCTCTTTAAGTGCCAGCTACGAAGCTGAACACTATGAGCAAGCCCAGTTTAGGCCAGAGTGTGAGCAAATATGACCTCCTGGTGTGGTTTGAGATCAGTGAACTGGAGCCAACAGGGGAGTAAGTCTTGCATTAATATTGTGTGTTTCAAGAGCTGCGGGTTGATGTTTAGCAATCACAATGGTGGGTACCTGGCTGGTTTGTAGTGATGGGGTGTCCAATCTGCTGGCAGTAGTTGTCCCCATTGGAAAGGACCAAAGTGATAGATAAACGGATAGATGGATGCATAGATAGATAGATAGGATTATACTGAGAAGTGAGTTCCTCAGTTCTCCATTAGTACTGAGGTGCAGTGGATGGTACTTCCACATTTCACTGATCCTGTGATGCCAGAAAGAGCCTGCTTGGAGAGTAGAAAAACACACCCATGTCTTCAGCTGTACCAGGAGAGGAAACTGCTGGCAGCAGATGGTGCTGTAGATCTTTGCTGCCTGCTGATTGCCTGTCTCACTCAGGTACATCCCTGCCATCGTGGATCACACTGGGGGCCTGCCCTGCCAGGGCACCTTCCTGCTGCACCAGGTATGAGCAGAGCTGTGAGCAGCATGAGTCATCTCTGCAGGAGGGAGGGGATGCTGCTGCCTGGGGTTTGCATCTCCTGTCCCACAGCTGTGCAGTGGCAGTCAGAGTCTCCCAGTCTGTGCTTGTCTCTTGCCTTTGGGCTAGGAGGAGATTACTTGGCCCCAGGATATTGCTGTTCCTGTTGCTTGTCAGTGGGCATCCCACTCCTGAAAGATGAAAGCCTTTTAAAAAGCAGGAACCTTTGGGACCAGATTGGTGCCTTCAGTGTGTCCAGCATCTCTAAGGACACAGAAGCATCTTGTGGACTCAACTTCCATTTGCTCTCTCTCACTGCCTGTGTTATGACACACAATCTATGAAATGACCCTATCTCAGTGCATCTTAAATGCCACCTATAATTCTTAATAATATTTCGTCTCTAGCTAGATTATAAAGTTAATCCTAGTTAAATGTGGTTTATAGGTTTAAAGTATATTTTTCCTACTCTGTCTTTGTGAAGTGAGGAGGGGAAAACATTTAATTTCTTTTACATATGAGAATATAACATCCCCTTGGAGTGAGTTTTAGGGCCCTGAAACAAAGAGGTGCTTGTTCAGTTACAGACTAGTTTAAATGATATGAATTACTCCACTTTTGCAGTATAAGTGCAAAATAGACAATGTGTGTGTGTGTGTGAACACTGAGCAGTTTTGTGTCTGAACTCTGCAGGGAATCCAGCGCAGAATCACAGTGACCATCATCCATGAGAAGGGCAGTGAGCTGCACTGGAAAGATGTGCGAGAGCTGGTGGTTGGTGAGTAAACGTTTTTGCATCTTGCTCTCTAAGGAAGAAAAACTATTGCTGCTGTAGTCCGAAATGGTATTTGGGAAAACAAATTCCTTTGGTGTTGCAGTTTGAATTTTAATTGATTCCTCCCCCTCCTCCCCTTTTCAGGGCGTATAAGAAATAAAGCAGAGGTGGATGAAGCTGCTGTGGATGCCATTCTGTCTTTGAATATTATCTCTGCAAAATACCTGAAGTCCTCTCACAGCTCCAACAGGTAAGTGAATGAAGTGAGCACTCCAGCAGGAATCTGAAATTTTTTTGACCTCTGATGCATTGGCAGGATGTTTGGGAAGCTAGGAATATGGCTAATTGTGGAATGTGGAATTCCACAGGCACAGAACACACAGGTAGAGAACAAACATCACTGTAAATTCTCACTAATGTGGAAATCTGTTGATCCACGTGACGGGTTTGCCAACAATGCATCTGAATTACTTTCCACGTGTATGGACCATACAGGGTGGATGGAAAGGAACAGCTTAAGGAGTCCTCAGAATTTGACCCAAAACTTTCAAATTGACATCAAGGTTTGATACTAGAATAGAGCATTGAAGTACAAGGACAGTTTTGGGAGGTACATTTATAGATGTGTACTTACTGTTCTTGGGGCGAGCATGTGACAGTTTAAGCCAGAGCCATGCTTTGTAAATTCAACTTCATAATTTGTGGATTTATACAGATGTGTGACGAGTTGAGTCCAGTTCCAGACCCCTGCAGTGAGGCAGCAGCAGGGCCCCTTCTGAGTGGTTTGTGGCTCTGTGTGTCCCTCATTGCTGTCACGCTCAGACTCTGCATTGTTCTGCTGCAGAGCAGAACCAAGTGCAGCCAGGCAGAGGCAGAGGGGGGCATGGGCACAGCCTCTCCCTGCTCTGCCAGCAGAGTCACTTGGCTGCTCCCTGGCTCTGTTCAGCTGGTGCAGAACAGGAATATCCCTGGAATGAGGCTCTGAGTGGTTGTTTCCAGAGGGGAGGAAGGTTTGAGTCCATCTCTGCTGCACCTGCTGAAATCTGGAGGTGGGATCCTTCCAAGCACTGGAATTCTTCCTTCTCTATTAGAGGCCTGGACTTTGAAACACCTGTGGCATTAAAGTGGATTTGGGATGCTGCTGCTGCCCACAGGATGCCTCTCTGCCACCTGGTGTCTGTAAAGGCAGGCAGGGACAGGGTTCGCATTATTACCTTCCTCTGAGAAGTGTTTGAATTAATGGATTGATATAACTGGGAGGAGGGAGACTGTTGCTGGTTTCCTGTCTGATATTATTGGATTTGCAGTTGGAAAGCCCTGTGCTTTCTGTTCTGTTTCAATCAATTCCTCTATGTCTCTGTAGTTTTCTGTAAGGGGAAGGATGAGGGTGATGAAGCTCTTGGCCATCTCATCCCAAAATGCCAAGGTTTCTGTTGTGGGAGGAGTGCAGGTCAGCATGGTGGAATGGGATTGAGGCCCTGGTGAGGAATATCTTGTGTTTGCCCATTGTCTGCAGACGTGTTTGCTGCTTTCTGTGGGATTTTTTCACTTTGTTTTGTTTTTGAAGTCCACTTGTTCTGTTCCTCTCAGCTGTTGCTTTTCTGTTCTGCTTTTGGCTGCACTAACTGAAGCTCTTTCTATGTTTTTACAGGCTCTTTCTTGATAAGGATATGCCTAGGTATTTTCTGTTTGCTTCCTTTGTACATAAAGATTCTTGAGAATAGAATGCTTTATGTCCCATTTATATTGCTGCCACTTCCCTCAGCTTTTACTGAATTCTGTTAGCACACATCTTAGCTCTTCCAGAAGTAGTCTTCTTCTTCCTCCTCCTCCTCCTCCTCCTCCTGCTCCTCCTCCTCTGTGTCAGAGGGTTATTCAGGTACAGTTCACTGGGGGGACTTGTGACGGTGAACTTTCCTTCACATGTAAGAGTAGGAGAATTGCCTTCATGCAGTCTTTCTGATTCTCTTTATATGCTGTCAAATACAGACCTTTTTTGTAGTCCTTGCTATTTTCTTCCTTGTTCTGTATCAAAGAACTAAATTTGGAATTTCTCACTGTCTCTGACTCTGTAATGCTGCTTGTTTGAAGGATCAAGCCAAGGACTGAATTATGAGGTTACTTGAATTGCTCTGATCAAATAGCAGTGGCTGCCATGTGACTGCTATTCAGCCTCTGTTCTGGGCTGGATTTGCATATGAAATTTAACCCTGTGGTTGCCACTCCTTAGTTTACCAGCTGGCAGAGGAGCCAGAGCTGCAGTAGCTGCCCAGGCTGGATTCCAGTCTCACCTTCCCAGTGGGATCCCAGCCCTAGTGGCTGCACAGTCTGGGGCACTTTGCTTTCTGTGCTCTGCCTCTGGAGAAGACAAGACAGAGTCTTCAGTGTTCCTCATTCACCACCTTTCATTAATGCCAGATCCACTTCAGAATCAGTTTCAGCAGCACATTTAACCTGTCTCTCCTGTATTCTATGCTTTGTGTGTTGTGTGCTCCCTTCTCCTCTGTGTGCTGTTGGCTGTGCTGAGTTTGCTCCCTTCTGCTTTTTGTGTCCCTCTAGAACTATTGCAGCAAGTTCTGGTTTGGACAGGCAAAACTGTGTATTTACCTTCCTGGCTAGAAAAGACCCACTAAAATAACTGCCCTCAAAGCTGTGCTTGGCTTCCCCTTGATGTTTGTCCAAACATCATTTTACTCAAGGGGTGGTAGTATTTCTGCACTGAGAAGCATTCACACTTGAATTCTCTCTCCATGAGGAGAAATCTTGGTAAATGGTGCAGAGCTGATGCTGGGGCTGTGTACAGTAGTTTTTCCATCAGACAGGTTTTACTACTTTCTCTTCCACCCTGAGAGTAGATTTGGAATTTGCTAGAAATTGAAGAAATTGCTTGCTGTCATAACTAAGTCATGGTGAGAGTTTAAAATGTAAAGACTCAGCACAGATGTGTAAAGATTTAGAAGACAATTGTGCTCTTTGCCTAATCTAACTCAAATGAGGATTATTACTTTACAGTGCTTCACAGTGTTTTTAAAGTTACCAATTACTTGGCCTTTAGATTATGTTTCTCTTATTTTTAATAGAAGCAAGATACTTAGAAGTAGTTTCCTAAATATGGTTCTTCAAACACAACCAGTATCTAGCAGTGTTCTCACTTGACTGCAGCTCATGGTGCCTTTATGCATTAGCTTGGAATTGTGTAATTGGTGTCAGAGGAAGGGGATTCTTGGGAGCTCTGTTTGAGATTGAACTCTTTGTTTCTGACATGTCTGCTCTTTCATGTTTCTTTTTGTTTTGCTTTGTATTTTCTTATTTCTTCTACCCCCATCCTGCTGTTTGTCCTTTGTCTTTAGTTTCATGTTCTATTTTTCTGATTTAATACAGGGAATGAGTACAGAAACTCTTCAGATATATAACTTATTTGAAAAAAAATACATACATGAAGCACATTCTTGCTCTTAGTATCACATCATTTGGACTTAAAATGGGATAAAAAATAGCAAGATGATTTGGGAGGGAAATGATACAGAGGTAATGAGGAATGCATAGCTTGTGTTTCTGTTAGCAATGTGGAAAGGTGTGCTGAGCTCCTGAATGGGGCCATGGGTCTCCTTACCAAAGGGACCTTCCTGCAATCAGCCACTGCCTGTGAGAGAGGACAGAGGTCATTTCCCCAGGCCCCTGCTGGGGAGGGGAGAGTGTAATGATGCCTTTAGATGTGGTGATTTGGCTGTGCTGTGCGTGATGCTGTCTCTCACTTTTTACTTGAACCTTCTGGGTTGCTGGGGCAGACCTGTGGGAGTTTTCAGATCCTCTCTTTCCTTGTCCCACACTGAAGAAACATCTTACAGAATTCCTAAAACATGGGGTAGAATGAGTGTTGCTTATAAATAAGAATCTTCCCCTGCACTTTTAAGATCCAGCTGGGCTGAATTGCACCTGGAGTATTAAAAACGAATTTTCTCTGTTTAAAAACAACTATTTAGTGCTGACTTCCCTGTAGTGCTATGAAAGCTTTTGTTTTCTGCATTCCCTCTTTTCTCTTCTAGATCAGTGTTCTCCATAAGAGGCTGTGGTCCTTATGCCACATGTTTGAGGTAGAAATTAATGATCTTGGAAATAAAGAGAAGGTTTTTGCTTCAAGTGTTTGTTATCCACGTTACTGGATGGTGTCAGGGAAGAGATGCTTTACACTGAGTGATGAGAGTGCTGCAGAGGAACTTTTACTATTGACCTCCTGCTGTACTTTCTTCCAGGACTTTCTACCGGTTCGAGGCAGTTTGGGACAGTTCCTTGCACAACTCCCTCCTCCTCAATCGAGTGACACCCTATGGGGAGAAGATATACATGACCCTTTCTGCCTACCTGGAGGTGAGACAGCAGTGCCTTCTTGCTGGTTGGGAGGTGTCTGAGACAGGACACAGAGTGTACCCAAGAGAAATACCCAAGAGTGTACCCAAGATTCAAAAGTAATTTGAATCCTGAAGACAGTAAGAGTAATCATTCATTTCCTGAGAACAGGATGGGAAAAATATACTCACAGTTAACATCTTGATATCAAGGTATTACTGCCTTGCAACACAACAGATACTGGTGGTCTTACCTGTTTGTCCCTTGTTTTATCTATCTTTTATATCTGAAAATCCACTGGAATCAGTGAACATTGCTGTGTGAGTGCTGGTGTTACAAACAGTGGCTTAGCTCTTGGCTTTGTGTGCAGGACACTGTTGTTTTGTGTAGTAAAATCATTTCACGCATGAGATGCATCAAGAAATTTGGCAGTTCTCTTTCACACATATGAAAACCCTTCCTTCACCAAAGCCCCAAACAAGAACAGATTCCAAAAGCTGTCCCACTGAGGGCAGCAGTGTCACCTGGCCCAGTTGGCTGCAGCCACTCATTCCCTGCTGGTTTCTCTCAGCTGGACCACTGCATCCAGCCTGCTGTGATCACCAAGGACGTGTGCATGGTGTTCTACTCGCGGGACGCCCGGATCTCCCCGCCGCGCTCGCTGCGCAGCCTCTTCGGCAGCGGCTACTGCAGATCCCCGGACTCGTGAGTCACTCCTGCTGCTGCTCAGGGCTGCTGCCACTAGTGCTGCTTTCTCTTAGACATCTAGTTTAGTTTACTGCTTTTTTTTCCTTCAAACTCTACCTAGTCACAGGTTCTCCAGTCTGGTTTTGAATGTTCTTTCTTGCATTTCTTTCAGTGAAACTCTGATGGCTTCTCTCTTTACTGACCTCTTTTCGAGACTGACAGAGTTGGGAAGAGGGATCCATTTTTCAAGCTTGCACATGGATGACCTTGATCCTGACCTGGAATTTACTGCAGCAGAGTGGGGAGGGAACATGGGGGAAATGCCATTTTTGGGGATCTTGCAGTCTGTTCTGGCTGTTTTGCACAAGAGTAGAATTGAGATCTAGTTCTAACTAACAACTATACTTAAGAGTCTGCTTTGGGAACCACTGAGCTAAAGCTGAAGCACTTTATTTCTGAAGATAATAAATAGTGTGTTTTTTTTCTTCTGCTTTCCTATGATCAGCAATCGAGTAACTGGGATCTATGAACTGAGTTTATGCAAAATGGCAGACACAGGAAGCCCAGGTGAGCAGTGACTGGGTGTTGCAGTGATGATTATGAAATACTGCAGAAAATTTCTCAGGCAGAATGGAGTAAACATTTCTGTCCTGATTAGAAGCAGTTCCTGTGTTTCATAGGAGCACTGGAACGTTGCTGTTCCATTAAATACTTACTCAGGCTTTTACTGTAGACTCAGGTCTGTGTTCACCATTGGTGAGCAAGGATTCACTGAAAACTTGATGTTTTCTGACATGGGTAACTCAGGACACTGGGCACAGGTACCCAAGTCTTAGGGGCAAAATCCATGGCTCATAACTCCCAGTTGAGTCTGGGTTTTGCAGCAGTGCAGCTTTTTGTTGTAGTTTGAAGATGTTGCTGATTTCTGATGCCAACTTCACCACTTGGAAGGAATGTAGTTCATGTTGTATCTGTGTATTTTTATTAGAAGATGTAGAAACTGAACTGCTTGTGTTGAATTAGATTGAACAGGAGTTTGCATTATATCTTGGTCAATAGAAAATATCTGAAAGAAGTAAAAACAACTGGACTAAATCAAATATCTTTGATTGTGTGTTTGCAGGTAATGAAATCCTTGTGTTGTGTATTTCCAGCCAAATAGCAGAAGTGCTGGTTCTTTGCAAATTGCTGATTGTCTCTTAGTGACACCCCTCTGGCTATGGTTTTTACACATCTCATGTTGTTTTTTACTGCTCAGGAATGCAGAGGAGGAGGAGGAAAGTCCTGGATACTTCTGTGGCATATGTGAGGGGAGAAGAGAACCTGGCAGGTTGGAGGCCCAGGGGTGACAGCCTTATTCTAGAGCATCAGTGGGAACTGGAGAAACTGGAGCTGCTGCATGAGGTGAGTAAAGAGATCAAAGTCAAGATTTAAATAAATTCTCCTGGCACAGAATATACAAGGTGTGCTGAGTAGAGTCTTCAGCTCAGAATCTCAGTGTATTCAACAAAGGGAAATTGAATTTCCAGTGCCACTGTAAACTCCCCTCCCTGGGAAAAGTTACTGGTATGAATAGTAAAGGATTCTTTAGAATTAAGTGTCTGTGAAATTGGCACCTTCCTGGAGCAGACGATTCAGATTTCTTTCCTTTCTAGGTGGAAAAAACCCGACACTTTCTTCTGCTTCGTGAGAAGCTTGGTGACAGCATTCCCAAGTCCTTGAGTGACTCACTGTCTCCCAGCCTGAGCAGTGGCACCCTGAGCACCTCCACCAGCATCTCCTCTCAGATTTCCAGCACCACCTTTGAGAGCGCGGTGACGCCCAGCGAGAGCAGCGGCTACGACTCGGCCGACATCGAGAGCCTGGTGGACAGGGAGAAGGAACTGGCCACCAAGGTATGGCAGGGGCACCCATCCTGCTGGAAATGGGGCCAGAGGGGATTACAGGTCAGTCAGGAATTCTCAGATAGCTGATGAATACCCAGTACTGTGAAGAGTTTCATTTTCACTTCTTGCTTAGTGAAATGAGTCCCTCTCACCGGCCACTGCTGCTGGAGGTTTGGGCCATGGCTGTATCCATTCCCCTGTGTTAGTGGTTCTATAAAAACTTCTGAATTTTACCAAGTGAATTGATTATTCCCCTCTTCCCTGATTTTTCATAGCAACTTAGAATTTGTTTTGTCTTCCATGAGCTGCCAATTCTTCTGCTCAAATTTCTCTGAAAATCTAAATATAAAATTCTCTGTGTCTCATTTGTTTCCCCTCACCCCTCCCCCCTTTAGTGTCTGCAGCTTCTTACTCATACCTTCAATCGGGAATTCAACCAGGTGTACAACAGCATCAGTGATTGTAAGGTAAATATTTCATGTGGTATTTAATGGAAATACGCTATTTGTAGTACAATAGCAGCATGTTTGTGGGATGTGGCATTTGCTGATACTATGAAAATATAAACCACTTTATATTAATTTATTATTTTTTTATTTCAGTCCATTGGAAGCATTTGGCTATTCAGTATCAGGTTCCAAAGGCTATGGCAGGAATTGGAAATGGTGTGGGCTTGGACTGTAGTACAGTTCCCAGTTTTTCAGCAGACTCTTACTGTCTTTCCCTGCATGCACTCTCCCTATGTAAAAGGAGAAATCAACTCCTAAGAATTCTACCTGAAGGCAAAGGGAACACCAAGTTTCAAACTGGAAGATGTTTTATCCACTGAGGAAGTCAGAGTGTGAATAATGGGGAGTGTGACATTGGCAGTAATGAGCTGTGTGTGCAGAAGTGCTGCTGTGTTCCTGCCCCAGATGGGTTTGTGGTGGTTTGTGGGAAGATTTGCCACTGAGCAGGGGAGCAGCTGATGAAAAAGCCTTTCTGTTATCTGGGCCTTCCCTGCTGAAGGCATTTTCAGCCAGGAGTGACATCAGCTGCAGCCCAGTGCTGAGCTCTCTCCCTGTTGTGTCCCTGCAGCTCTCGGATATTTCTCCCATCGGGCGGGACCCGTCTGTGTCCAGTTTCAGCAGTGCCACCCTCACCCCGTCCTCCACCTGCCCTTCTCTGGTGGATTCCAGGTGCAATTCAGTTGATCAGAAGTAAGTGTAAGCCATGAAAGGGAAAACATCACTTTTCAGTGCTTCACAGATCTCTTTCCTGTTTTCTGACTTCTTTTTCCTCTTTTCTTCCTTTTCCCTACTTTCAGATATTTCTCTGTACAGCTCCCTTGCCTTACTTCTCCAGTTTCTCTGCACAATTATTTTTCCCCATTTTGTTCTTTACCCCTTTGTTGGGGGAACAGTCAGATGCTTGTCATTCCAGTGACCAATGCATCTGCAGTGTGTAGAGTCCGCAAGTTTTTTCAGAGGTCTGTTGAAAAGCTCTACTAATAACAGCCCAGAATAAACCAGTTTGGCCATTAATCTCCATTTATCTTTCTCAGCTGTATCCATACAAGATATTTTAGGTGAAATTGGGAATAGCTATGTAGTGAAAGACATAATTTGTACCTTCTCAGTTCAACATCCCTGAGGGAGGAGTGCTGAGGAAGTAGAACATTTTACATCAAACTAGCAGGAAGTATTTCTGCGTTGTGACTGTGTTTAGAAGGAGAAACAAGTTAGAAGTAGTGGGGAAACAACTTCCTAGCAGTTATTATAAGTTTTATTCCACATATATCAAGGGAAAATGCAATTTAATATTCTACAAAAGGATCCCAATGTCCTACAATAAATGTAGGCTGTAGGATGGAACCTCAAGCTGGCCTGTAGATGCAGTTTAACTTCCATTGTCACATTTGGTTGCTTTGTTGTGATTTACTTTTTTTTCTCTACTTTTTTTAAAGGACACCAGAAGCGAATTCTCGTGCCTCCAGTCCCTGTCATGAGGTAGAACAGTTCCAGATAATTCCTGCAGTAGAAACTTCCTACCTTGCCAGAGCTGGAAAGAACGAGTTCCTAAACCTGGTTCCTGACATTGAGGAAATCAGACCAGGGTGAGTTTCTTTATTTATTTGTCATGGCTTCCCAAGAGCCATCCCAAGAGCTCTCTGAGATTGTTGGTTCTGTGCCCCATTTGAAGAAGGAAAATGAGCAGGTGATAGCAGAGTTGCAGAGTCCTCTCTGATGGATTGGGGAAGATTATGTTGATATTTGATCTTTGCAGAGTTTGTTCCTTGCATCTGCTTAATGAACAGGACTTCCAGATGTTTGCTGTCATCAAACCATGGCTGAAGCTGGTTCACTGAAGCAGAGATCTGTGGGGACCTTCTTCCCTTCAGCCTCTTGCATAGTTGTTGAAAACATAATTCAGCTTGTTTTAGAAGAACTTTTTCAGAATACTGTTGCAGACAAAACATATTAAGGACCATGTGTCTTGCATAGTGTTTTGCAGTTAATAGGGATACTCAGGGGAAATCTATTTCTATTTTGATGTGAATTTGTTTTTTCCAGCTCTGTGGTGTCAAAGAAAGGATATCTCCACTTCAAGGAGCCACTCTCCAGCTCCTGGGCCAAGCACTTTGTGGTGGTTCGCCGTCCCTATGTTTTTATTTACAACAGTGACAAAGATCCTGTAGAAAGAGGAATCATAAACTTATCCACAGCTCAGGTGGAATACAGTGAGGATCAGCAGGCAATGGTGAAGGTCAGTCTGAGAGTTGTTGTTTATTTATCCATACAGCAAGAACTTTACAAGTAGCAGTGCATCTGTACCACTGTGTGTGACATCTCTGGATCTGAGTAATGGAGATATTGAGGATCCTGCCCACAAAGTTCCCAGTTTGTTTGAGTTCCTTATGGTTTTGGACACAGTTGTACCAGAGAGTGACCCTGACTGCTGTCACACATCAGATCAGCTTTTAGGAGTATGTGTTGCTACCATCACCACCCTTCATGTTGGGTTTTTGCAGTTTCCTTTGTATGGTTTTTTTTGGGCTTGTGTATTTTGTTAAAAAAACAAAACCCCACAAAACAACACATACAAACATCCTGCAAGGAGTCAAATGAACTCTACTGGTCCATCCCAGCAACTCTTAAAGCCCACACTCAGCAGTTAAGACTCTGTTTTGTAGAAGGTAATGACTAATAATGTCCTGGCAGTGTCCAGTGAAACATAAATGAAAGAGGGATGTGAGAAGCAGATTCTCTCAGAGCGGAAATGTGCATCAGCCTCTGTGCTTGTAGACTTTGTATTTTAAGCTGTCCTTCCTGTTGCAGACACCCAACACGTTCGGGGTGTGCACAAAGCACCGTGGGGTCCTGCTGCAGGCCATCAATGACAAGGACATGAACGACTGGCTCTACGCCTTCAACCCGCTCCTGGCCGGCACCATTCGGTAAGGGCAGCTCTCTGCAGCCAGGGCTGCTCACACACTTCAGTCTTCTTCTGAGGAACTGGACAGCATGTGGGAACTGGAGGAGGGAGGAGAATAGGCAGAACCCTCTCCAGACAGTCAGAAAACAAGCCAGGCCTGTATTTCAGGAGCTGCAGGGGCTGTTGTTTTGCCTTGTGATGTTCTGAGCAGCCGTGTGCAGTTTGGGCATGTGTGGGATGCTACATTTGTGGACAACAGGATGGTTTCCTTGTATTGCCATTTGACAAATTTATAAAGTTTCTTACTTCCTCTGTGCTGGACTACCTTTTTAGGTTCTTGATTAAGAGCTAAAGCAGAAGTTACATTCCCTTTTTATAACTTCTCTGCAGCCTTTCCATTACCATGGACAGGCCCTGCTTGCTGCACAGATCTTACTCCTCTGCAGTAGCTTTTCCTTTCAGCAGAAAACCCCAAAAAAAACCCCAGAAATAGAAGCAAAGCTGTTACCATACAGCACCAAATAATTTCTGAACAGTTATACCCTTAAATGATCCCTTCTCCCATTAAAGAAGCAGAACAGAGAAGTGAGAATTCTTTCTCATTACAGCCTGGGATACATTTTACTTTCTTAACATACGGAGTAAACTAGAACTGTACCACAGGATTAAAAGAAAAAAAAAGTGGATAAACTTTGGGGAGGGAGGAAAAATGAACTTTGAGCATTCACTAGCTACTTTTTTCCCTTTTTTTTGTGCAGGTCAAAGCTGGCTCGAAGGCGCACAGGCCAGATGAAGTACTGAGTCCATGCAGTGTTCTCATCTGTTCTGCCCTCACCTCCCATAGATAGTGTTTCCTCTCATCTCTCTTTGTGATTCTTGATGGTTTCTCTTGTATGTAATCCTGTGGCTTAACATTCCCCACCTGCCCCACTCCTTCAGCACATTTTCTAGTATCCTAACCCTACCTTGTTTCTTTTCACCTGTACCAGAATTGTACTAGTAGCATGTGGCCAAACAAAAAGAGAAAAAAAAAAAAAAAAACCTCAAAAAACTCGAGTGATTATGCACGACTCTAAAAAGAAAAAAAAAAAAAATTTTTTTCCTATAACAATTGTTTTCCCATTTCAACTGACCTGTTGGTGTCTGTCCCACTGTCCACTGTCTGTCTAGACTGCTACAGGGTTTTCATTCAATTTGTGACTTGGCAGTGGTCATTGGTTCCCTCAGGGCAAAGTTCCAATGCCAGGGAAAGATAAATTGTTTAATGGAGATATTACCCAGCCAGGAACTACAATAGCTCTTCAGGCTTTCTGGATCCAGCCTCCAAGTTAAACTCTGTTGAAAGCTGATATTGGACAAATCTATCTGGG
This sequence comes from Oenanthe melanoleuca, assembly GCF_029582105.1. NCBI lineage: Eukaryota > Metazoa > Chordata > Aves > Passeriformes > Muscicapidae > Oenanthe > Oenanthe melanoleuca. Next base: position 7,200,204 of record NC_079354.1, read on the forward strand.
CAGACTGGATTTTGGACTTTGTGCAAGTTTCTGAGTTTCCAGGGTGCAGCAGGCTAAGGCATGAGCTAGAAAAATGTTAGGGACCAAAGCAGGAGGGGCTGGCTAGAACAATCTGCCTTTAAACTCTTGCTGTGGGGGTTGCAGGTGAACAGTGCTTGGGTTTCACTCTTTCCCAGAAGAGTTTCCATCAACCCTGTCTCCTCAGCCTCTCAGCTGAGCTGAGCAGACTGTGCTGATATGAGGGGAAATAGACCACAGACTGAAATATGAGATAAAATCCCCAAAATTTCAGATGCTCCACCTGTGTATTTGACAGATGGAGAGTGTTAAATGAAAATGAAAGTGCAGTTGGTCCCTGGATCACCATGGAGGGCAGATCCCCTCTTCCTCCTTTTAGTGCTGGCTCCCAGGTTCTGCAGGAACAGTTCTCACCTCTCTGGGAGGAGGCTCAGGGCTCCATGGCTGTGTCAGGGTAGCAGCTCTGCAGCTTCGTTCCCAGGGGCTGTTTGTGCATCCCTTACCTGAAATGCTCCCACATCACCCGCCTGTCCATGGAACAGCACCTGCAGCGTTCTCCAGGGAACTGCAGGACACTTTCAATTCCTTTTGAAAGAACTGATGAGTGTCTCCTCATTTCTCTGCTGCAGTTTTCATCAGCTAAACCCCACTGTCTTGAGAGTTAATCCTTACTGAGCAATAGAGCAAGTGGATTCTGATCCTGTTCTTGACCTACAGTGTAAGTTGTTCTTGTGGCCAAAGCTTTGGTCCTTGCCCAAGAAAGAAGAGCAGAATGAATTTCCTTTTGGGGAAGTGAACTCCTCTCTCAGTCAGATGTTAGGGAGGTTGAGGGTGTGTGTCCTTTACTGCTGGGTTATCCTTTCTGCTGTGCCTTGGGCACTGCTGGGGCTGGCTGTGATCCTGGCAGAGTTCTGGATTCCATGGAGGCTGCAGCTCCTTTGGGTTCAGGCCACGCGTGTGTGGGACTGGAATCTGCTGGGACAGGGCTTTGCTTTGTGGGGCTGCAATCTGCAGGAGAGGGCAGGGCACAGTGGGGCCTCCAACAGCCTGCAGGGCAAGGGAGCAGGGAGAGGGAGTCTGGCACTTGCTAGGACAGATCTTCACATATTCAAGGTAGTTCTCAAGCTGAATCATGTGCTCATGCTGTCTCTTTGGTCCTCAGATTTATTCCAGAACTGGAAGCCAGAGTGAGGGAGCATCCTGGGGACCCAGGAACATGATAGGGATGGGTTTTTTTGGGTTTTTTTTTCCTTCTTTTTTTGTCTTGTTTAACTGTGTGTGACTCTTAATACAGTGATGATATTCCTTTGTTATGCAATGATGATAAAGCACTTCCAGTGTGTGGATAAAACTGCTTGTCCTGCAGGAGGGCTCCTCACACTCAGCTAAGCTGATCTCAAGAATTAGATTAATTCTGAGCATTAAGTTATTGCTACCATCACCACTGTTTATATTGACAGTGGAACCTGTTTGAGGAGACGGAGTGATTGAGGTGTTGGTAGGCTGTGACACACTGAGAGCATTTTAACTTTCATCTGTTTCCTTTTTTTAACTAGAAGTAAGCTAGTTTTCTAAGTCTTTGCTTTGGATAAGCCAGAGAATGAACCAAGTGGATATAGGCATTGCACAAAATCATGATTAAGTGATCTTCCTTTAAAAGCAGGAAGAGACAGATGCATATTTTATACAGAGCTTGAAGTGTTACAGTTGTTGCATAAATGTCACTCTTCTTTCTTAAAACTCCAAGCAACTTCTGGTGACGAGGTCTGAGTGGATAATGGATCATCAGAAGAGCAAAAATCTGGTTTTAAGCATCAGCATCTCTTAAAGCTGCATAATCTGTGGCAAACTAGTTCCTCGTTGTGTGGAGTGCAAATGGGCATTACTGTTTTCAGGTCTGACATAAAGGCACACTAAGTTTTTTCTGCAATTACTGAAGCCTGTTTTGAGACATTTGGGTTTCCCTACCTGAAACTGGACTGAAACCAATCCAAGTTGTCTTTAAGGAGATAACAAACCAAACAAATAAACAAACAAAAAAAGTGAATTTCCATTCACTTCAAAGCTTAGCCAAATAACTTAGCAGATTTTTCCTTCCTCACTCTGTTTCAAAAAAGAAATTTCTAAGTTGGCTTCTCGTGACACCCCAGTGCCCATCCTTGGTTACCTGCTGTGTGTGGGGGTCCCAGGGTCAGACAGCTCTGGGGACTCGGCTCTGCAGAGGAGGATCTGCAAGGGCCTCCCAGCCCATGGGGACACACTGCAGGGAGCTGGGGGCATTCCCTGGGAAGGAAGTGGCAAACTGGGCTGTATTTGGGGTTTTATGTTGCTTGCCAGAAGGAAGGAAGGAGAAAACTGTCCTTTTTGTCCATTGCAAATTATGTTGGATCTTCCTGGGTATTTTAAAATTAAGCTAAACCTCCTTTACTGTGTTTTAGAAATGCACTTTAAGTACCTTTTTAAAGAAGATTCCTGTACTTTCGGAATACAGAAGAGAAGGGAGTGCTATTTCCAGAGAGTTTGATTTCCAGACTGCTGAGGAAAGGTTTTTTGGTCAATGTCTAATAGTCCTTATTACTGATTAGCATGGCCTTTCAAAGCAAAGACCTTACTTTTTGCTGCTTGTTACCTAATTTACAGGGATTTAATTTTATGTAATGTATTGTATATTTATACATCTGTAATTAATTGCACATTAGGTAAGAAAGAGGATTAGCTTTGGTCTAACACCCACTGGTACTGAGCTGTGGTGCTGCACACCTGCTGGGGTTGCTGAAGATGCAGCTGCTGGGGAGGAAGGTCCTGCTGCTGCTGGGAAGGTTTGCTGGCTGTCCCCATGCAGGGCCTGACGTGTGCATCTCTCTGTTGTAGTTACTCACCCGGTCTGTGCTCTGGCTCAGTGTCTGTAGCAGGATGTATTAACTTCGTGCTTCCTTGTTTAAAAACATCAGCTGTTCAAGAACAGGACTGACTTTTGTTCAGAAGGCCATTTATGTGTTCTGTGTATTTGAAATCAAAACTAGTCCAACACTAACCAGATGATTGTGTCCAATGTTATTTGGAACAGGATTTAAATTGCTGGGATCAGCTGTGTATTCAGAAGCCTGGGGTGGAGCTCCTAAGTCTTCAGTTCTTAATGTTGCAGGTGAATGGGCTGCCCCTGAGCAGTGCTGAATTGACCTCTTGCTTGCCTGGAAACCAGGGACTGGAAGCAGAGGGAGTCTTGAATGATCAGCACTTCCCAGGACCAGGTCTGAATTTTCCACTTTGCTTGTTCATACTTCATGTGCAGTTGGTTATGGCTCCCGAATTTGGACATCAGACATGCTCTTCACTGGAATACATCCCCTGGAATTGTGGTCCCCGTGCCCTGTTAATCTCTGTACACAAGAGAAATGCTGGATAAGTGGCCTTCTTGAACAAATCTCTGCAAACTGATTTCATCCCAGCAAAGGAGTGTATCAGCAACACTGTACATTAATTTCAGGTTTTCATTTTCTTATTTTATTTTGTAAATATATCGGGTATTTGGAGCTTGAGTATACAAAATGTAAATATAGTTCATGTATTTGTACTAATTCTGATCCATTTGCTGTATAGCCTTAGGTGTGCAATGCAGATATCTAACTGTGTATGGTAACCTTGCACCACTGAATTGTTAGTGAACGAGGTGAAACAATAAAGGTACAACCAGTGCATTAGCAGATAGAATGTGTGCTGCTGTCATTGTGATTTAATTACTTGTATCTTATGTCTATTACTTGTTTTTAAACCTGTGCTGAACAAGCCGATGCTTTCATGAAAAGAGATTTATCTCGACTGTTCTTGAGAAAGAAGGGGTGCCCAGAATTACGGTGAACCAAAAAGTTGATGGGCCAGGTTGCTGCCGGTCATCTTGTATAGAAAATAATGAATGTAGAATTTAACAGAAGCGGTCTGAAGGATGTGTGCGGGTTGCCGATCCGGCGGAGCGAGGGCAGCGCAGGGCTCGGTGCTGCTGCCATCGCCCCGGTGCGCACGGACGGGCTGGCGGGTCTGGCCCGGGCGCACCGAGACAAACGGCGGCACCGAGGGGCTGCCTGGGACCTGCTCGGCGGCACAACCCAGCCATTAACAGCAATTAGGGAGAAATGAAAACCGCGCGGTGCCAGCGGTGCGGATCGCTGGGAATAGGGGCACAGCCGACGGCACAGGGGCAGCGGCGCGGCTCCTCCGCGGGGACAGCGCGGAGTCCACCTGCCCCACCCCAGCCCCAGACCGGCCCGCGCTCACGGCGCCACTGCCCCTTTAAGGGGCGGGGCCTCTGGCACATCGGGCCACGGGCGGGGGGCGGGGTCTCCGAGAGAGCCAATGGGCATGTTCTGCCCCGCCCCGCCCCACCCGCTGCTGCTGAGGAGAGCGGCCCGCGCCGCCGGCCGAGCCCATAGAGCCCCGGGAGTTCCGAGCGGGACCGGAGAGAGCCGAGCGCCGCTGCCATGGCCGAGTGAGCGCGGGGCGGGAGCGGGAGCGGGAGCGGGGCCGCCATGGCCGCGGGCTGCAGCCGGCCCGCGGCGCTGGGAGGGAGGCCCTGCTTTGCTGCGGCGCTCTGCCCGCTTGCTCCGCGCAGCCTCCGCTCAGGATCTGTTGCAGTAACAGCTGACAGGATGAACTCAAGCCCCGTGTTCGGGAGGGTGGGCTGCCCTGGGTCTCGCATGGTCAGAACAGCCTGGCAGAGGAAAGGATGCTGCCGGTGATCTCTGCCGGTGACTTACTTGGCATTCCTGTCTCTCACATTCCAGAGCTGACATTGCTTTGATTGGACTGGCCGTGATGGGGCAGAACCTGATTTTGAACATGAATGACCACGGCTTCGTGGTAAGTGGGGAAACACTGTTGAGGAAGCCTGGCCAGTAGGACCGGGGATTAGAGCTGAGCATTCTGTGGGTGCTTTGCCCCCGCTCTTGTGGTGATCTAATGGATGTTATTTCCTTCTTTTAGTTATACCCTGTGCTGGCCTTTGTCCTGTTTCCAGAGCAGAGCAGCGGTGCATGCCTGTGCTCAGCTGATATGTTAATTATACTTGACTTTTCCTTGAAGTTTGCCTTGGCCTTACCATTAACCGCAGGTTCCCGAGGCGCTTGCAAAGACATGCTCAGGTTCATCCCTGCCCTGTGCCTGTCAGGAAGGTGGAAGTGGGAGAGCACCAGATGTTGAACCTTGCTTGTATAACCTGTAGTCTGAGCTATAGTAACTGTTCCATAGGCAGCTTTTATTAACATGTTTTCTTTTCCCCCAGGTTTGTGCTTTTAATAGGACGATTTCCAAAGTGGACGATTTCCTGGCTAACGAGGCCAAGGGAACCAAGGTGATCGGGGCTCACAGCCTGGAGGAAATGGTCTCCAAGCTGAAGAAGCCCCGTCGCATTATTTTGCTGGTGAAGGCTGGAAGTGCTGTGGATGACTTCATCAATAAACTGGTGAGCAGACATTCATTCTACCTGTGACTTCTTGCTGTGTTTTGGAGGAGTTTCCTCTGGCATTTCTCAGGTGCTCATCATTAGTGAGGCTTTGCATGGAGAAAACTGAAATGCTGATTTATTTTTGACAGGTGCCATTGTTGGAGACTGGAGACATCATAATTGATGGTGGGAATTCTGAGTATAGAGATACCACGGTAAGCCTTTTTCCAGCCTCAAGTGAATGAACAAAATACACACAGTTCTTCCACTCCTGGTCATCAGAATAGTCAGTCAATAAGATGCCATCACCCCTGTGCTCAGGAAAAGCCAACTGAATTATTTCTGCAAAATTAGATCACACAGCCTATTAAAAAGCAGTTAAGGACTGCACTATAAGAATGTTTTTATAGAATTTGCCCAGATCATCAGAGAATATTTTTTTGGCGTGTTTTAAAGAGTGAAGGCTTTTAGAAAATTTCCTTTTAAAATCTTAGGGAGTTTTCAGGGATTATAAGTCTAAGGATATTTATAGATTTGTTGCTATTTCTTAATCCTTCATGATCGCAGGACCATCCAATAAGACAGGACTGCTGGTTTGGCTGTCTTGGTAATGGAAGCAGCAGAGGAATTCTCTGCCTGTGAACAGGCTGTACCTGTGGAAATTACAGAAGCTACATTAGCCTATGTGGGGTGCTCACATGAAAGTATTGCATTCAGATTGGTATTTCTAGAACTTAGAATAAGTGCTCGTGTTTGTCTTCCTGCCCTGACATCCTGATCTTGGCTATGAGAGCTGGCCATGCCAGAGTGACAAACTCAGTGCAGCTGTCCTTGGGGATCTGGGCCTGTGCCTTTTCCCACTCAGAGACAGTGATTTGTCCTTAGAGTTTTCTGTGTTTGCATCTTCACTCTGCAGTGAACTCGGCACCTCCATCTTGTGCCTAATCTGCCTCCCCCACATCTTCACACAGAGCATATGTCACCTGACACTTAATTCCCAGCCTCTTCTGGCCTCACTGCTGCTCATGTCTATCTGTGCTTATAAGGACTTGTTTTCTCACCATGTTGGTTTTGCAAGGGTCCATGTCAAAGCAACAGGAAATTTCCTAATGCTCACTTTGTTCTATGTACAAGCTTTCTTAAGGCTGGCTTCTAGCACATCCAAAACAGAACTTAAAGCCTAATTTTACATCTGAATTGCTAACCTTTATGTGTAAGGCTCTGGCATGAAACAGAATTCAATAGTGCTGCTCTGCTCTTTGTTCCAGAGGCGTTGTAAGGAGCTACAGGCAAAGGGCATCTTATTTGTGGGAAGTGGTGTTAGTGGTGGGGAGGAGGGTGCCAGATATGGACCTTCTCTCATGCCAGGAGGAGCCAAGGAAGCCTGGTAAGCATGAACTCCTGTATTTTTTCTTGTTCAAAATGGTTTGCAACAATTCACATTGTGCACTGAGGGTGGAAAAGAGGAGGGTGTGGGTGTGGAGAGAACAAGATATGTTGCCATCTCACTTCCTCAAGGCTCCTGATTTCTCAACCTGGCTGGGGTCATGGGGCAGTGATGAGCCTTCATGTAAGGCAGAACAAAGGCTTTTCTTCCAGGAATCCACAGGCAAAAGTAGGACATACAGACATCTGAAGGGAAAAGGGAATTTTGCCTAAATTTTAAACAAGTACTATTTGTTGTTTTTTTTCTTTTGAGGGTGTACACACTTGGGAAGCTGCTAACCATGAATCAGGCAGCATCAAATGGCCCTTTAGTGACACATGATAAAAGGAGCTTCAGTACATGTTTGTACTACTACCGAATGCATTGATTTATTTGCAAGTTTCTGCATGCTGTGCTGTTTTATACTCATGTCTCAGTAAACAGCTGCACATCAATGTTCATATTAGACTTTCTCCCTGGTTGCCCATTCTCTGTGTAGATGTGGAAAGAAAAGGTGTGTCAAGGCTTTAGCTGAGCTTTAGTATCTCTTGATTCCCTGTCCATTTGCATTAGTGTTTCATTCCTGTATCAGCCTGTTCAAATCCATGGCACAAAGCCATCAACAACAGTAAGTTGCTGCCTGATCATCCTTTGCCTTGAACAGCTAAGTAAGGACAGCTGCAGTGTTCAGATGGAGAGGATCTTTGGGCTCCTTGAAGTGCATTATGTTTGTATGTACAGTGCTGGACGCATGACTTGATAGTCCCAATGTCTTGCAAAGTGCCTAGCTGGGAGAAACACATTTAATTGGCATTGCTGTGTGGATAAGTTATCAACCTGCCAGCTGCCCTCAGCCCAGGCTGCCTTTTGGCGGGTTACACAAGGAGGCATCATACAGATAGATTTGATTTGTTTTCTCTTGTGGTGTTTGTATTCCCTGCCTGTCTGCTAAGGTGTATTCTTTCTCCCCACAGGCCCCACATCAAGACCATATTTCAAAGCATTGCTGCTAAAGTGGGATCTGGGGAACCTTGTTGTGATTGGGTAAATAGTAATTTGTTACTGACCCTAACTGGGGATTAGATCTCTGCTTAGGCAGTTTGGTTGCTGAAGCTCAGGGATGCTTGTCCACAATAAACACAGAACCATCAGTGGTTGATTTTCTGGCTGTGTTCATTTCCAATCTGCCGTCTCTGATAACTCACACCATGCAATAGTGATGAAGTTTTGTGGCTGGGTCATGTGCTGGGGGAGCTAAATGGACCTGTAACTCACTGGTTTCAGTCATCACTGTCTTGGATTCCCTCCTTTAGGCAGAAGGAAGCCATGGGCAGGTATTAAACACTGGAAGTGGTGACAGTGCTGTTACTGAGGAGATTTTTGGATGTTTCTGGACAGGTGGGAGATGAAGGAGCTGGACATTTTGTGAAGATGGTGCACAATGGGATTGAGTATGGAGACATGCAGCTAATCTGTGAGGCCTATCACCTGATGAAGGATGTGGTGGGCATGGAGCATGATGAGATGGCAAAGGTGATTTGCAATTTTTAATGTTTCCTTTTTTTGTGCCATGGCGTCTGTCTGCCACTGGTGAGCAGTTGGGCTTGGGCAAAGCTGCTGCATTACATGAAGTGATTTTTTCTGACATGCCTCCTGCAAGGGTGGGGCACAGTACTCCTGAGCTTTACATGAGGTAGGAGCAGTGAGCACGGACAGCTGAATGCTTATAGAAGTTGTCTAAAACTCTTCCCATGCTACAGTTGATTTCTCCCCAGGAAGCACCTTCAGGTGTAGAGATGTGAATTACGTTGCCTGAAAAGAACAAGTGAAGTACTGAGCATTATAATGAATCAGGCAAAATATATAATCAATTAAAAGATATAGCAAGCTGGGCTGTGTATGAGTATGTTTATACTTTTTTCTCCTTTTTCAGGTATTTCAAGAGTGGAATAAGACAGAGTTGGATTCTTTCCTGATTGAAATCACAGCCAATATTCTCAAATTCAAAGACAGTGATGGCAAATACCTCCTCCCAAAGATCAGGGACAGTGCAGGGCAAAAAGGCACGGGGAAGTGGACAGCCATTTCTGCCCTGGAGTACGGAGTCCCGGTCACACTCATCGGTGAGTGTGCTTTGCTCTGTGCTACCTCCATGTGCCACATCACAGTAAGGAGCAGGGGAAAGACAGGCTCAGGAGTGAGCCCACAGCAGGGCTGGGCTGGCAGAAGAGGTGTAGCTGTTCCAGCCTTTCTGCCCTCGCAGCTCTTCCTGGGGATTTTTGCTGGACTTGTTTTTAGCCTCTTCCTTAATTGCTGGTCCTGTTGTCACACCTGTGTCTGTGGTGTCCCTGCACTGCTGTGCAGACTCAGAGGCAGGGGAACATTAAGTGTGCTCAGATCTTGTGATGCAGAGGAGCTGGAACACATCTGCAGCACATTTAGAGTGCCCTAATACCGCAGGTCCAGAGCAGGCTCCCATTGAGCCAATTAAATGAGTCAACAGGCTCTTTGCTCTCAGATTTGCTTTCATTTCTGTGCTTTCTCTACCTCTTTTCTCCTTGCATTGGCTGGTCAAGTCCTGAAGATAAGAGAAGTTATGTTCAGTAGCTGAAAGAAAGTAACTGCAGTGTAGCTGTTACAGAAACATGGTTGCATTCCAGCAGCAAAACAAGTTCTCTGGATGGTTTGGTGTTCTACCCCGGCTTTCAGTTCTAGACTTGAAACAGTGTTTCTTGCTTGCGCTGCTGACATTCTCCTGTTGGGGTGCTTGCAAAGATCAAGGGTGGAGGAGACACTCCCTGATTAGAGCTCTGCAGGGCCAGGATTAGGTAATGCTGAGCTATAGGGAAGTGTGAGCCATAGTCCTTGTGCAAACGTGGCTTTCTCAGGGCACTTGCTGTGTGGTTTTATTGCATGAGCATGACTTGCAAACTTCTGCTTGTAAAAGCAGAGTCATGCTACTCCTGCTTTTTCCTGACTTTCCTACCATGCTGCTCCTCCCCACTGTAGAAGGAAGTTCTTGCAGAAATGATAATAAACCTGTTCTGATTTAGGTATGATACGTCCTCCTGCTGTAGGGAGGATCCAGAGTCTTGTGAAAACATTACTCACTTTTCTTTTTTTTTTTTTTTTTAATTGTTGTTGGTTTGGTTTTGGGGTGTGGTTTTTTGTTTTTTTTTTGTTTTTTTTTTCTTTTCATATATCACAGCTCACTTAAATGGTGGAACAAAATGATAGTATTGAAGACTTGCATTTCTCCTTGTATCAGATCCTGAAAAGCAAACTTTTTTCTCCCTCACTTTACAGTACTGTCTTAATTTGCAAACAAGTACAACTTAACCAGTGTGATTAAGAGCTCATTGAACCAGCCTGACAGATATTTAGTAACCTGGTTAGTGATGTTAGAAAACTTTCTCATGGACTTCTGAATACTAGTGCTAGGGGCCTACCAGATTTGTGAACCTTATTTCATCTCATAAGTTAACCTGCTAATTTATTCTTGATTTTAATTGCCCTTGTTTTGCAGGTGTGTATTTCAAAGCACATCCAGTTAACGTGAGTTGGCATTTAAGGAACAGCTTTTTATCTTAAAAGAGTGATACAATACTTGTTGAAGTCTTCAGCCTTGCTGTTCCCTAGATTGCAGTGCAACACTGTCTGTCTCTGATAGATAGGAAAAGATTTTAAAGTAAATTCTCAACACTGAGAGCTGGTAAATGTTCCCAAAGGTAAATTTTCATGTGGATGATTTGTGTCCTTTATAATTTGAAAGCTGTATCAGTCAGTACTTACCCAGTGGTTGTACCGAGTGGCAGTGTTGTCCCCCAGGAATGCTGTTCAAGTAACTCATTTGTGCAGCAGTTTTTTTGCTTGTGTCCATGGCTCATCACTCACTGACACTGTGGTGCAGGAGTGTCTCAGGCAGGAGCAGTGGTGCCCAGTACTAACACTGGAGTGTCTCAGACAGGAGCAATGATGCCCAGTACTAATGGAGTGTCTCAGGCAGGAGCAGTGGTGCCCAGTACTAACACTGGAGTGTCTCAGACAGGAGCAATGATGCCCAGTACTAATGGAGTGTCTCAGGCAGGAGCAGTGGTGCCCAGTACTAACACTGGAGTGTCTCAGACAGGAGCAATGATGCCCAGTACTAATGGAGTGTCTCAGGCAGGAGCAGTGGTGCCCAGTACTAACACTGGAGTGTCTCAGGCAGGAGCAGTGGTGCCCAGTAGTAACGATCTCCTCTCTCCTCCACCCCACAGGTGAAGCTGTGTTTGCACGCTGCCTGTCTTCCCTCAAGGCTGAGAGAGTGCAGGCCAGTAAGCTGCTGGCAGGGCCCAAAGGGACTCAGTTCAGTGGGAACAAGAAGGCTTTCCTGGAGGACATCTGCAAAGTGAGTCCTGCTGCAGGCTCAGGGCAGGTTGGGCTGCTGGGAGTCCTGGGAGCAACTCTTGTGTTCATTCATGGGAGAACTGCTTCCTGCTATCAGACTGGGCATTGTCTCGTGATGTCCACAAAGCGTAACCAAAGGAGGGTTAGGAAGGGCCCAGAAGGAATTGAACTCTGAGCTACAGTGGGCAGAGAGAACTAGATGGAGTTCAGAGATCATATCATGCACAGGAGCTTGTCCACCCCTCAGCACTCCTGCCTTTGCCTGGGTTTTGATCTCTTGATCTCTCTCTGTGGAAACCAAACTTTTCAACAAGAAAGGATACTTTGGTTCTCAAATTAATGGAATGTTGCTACTGTACTGATCCCTATTGAGATGTGGGCTGAACAGAGCATGTAGACTGTGAAGTTTATTGTTCAACTTTGTGAGACTTCTCTTGGAATATGAATTTGATTTTTTTTTTTTAGGCCCTATATGCTTCCAAGATTATCTCATATGCTCAAGGCTTCATGCTGCTCAGACAAGCAGCAAAAGAATTTGGCTGGACACTGAATTATGGTGGTATTGCACTGATGTGGAGGGGAGGCTGCATCATCAGAAGGTAATTGAGATGAGGTAACCTGGCTGCTGAGGGGAGAAGAGCAGGCAGTTTAGTTTATGAGGTGCTTGGCTCACAAGCATAGCAATTTCCTTGGAAAATCCATGGAGTTACTGTGCTGGTAAGATTCTGAGAGGCTGCAGACAACACCAAAGGTTAAGGTTATGAGATAAACCTATTCTGGTGGCTTAACTGCTGAAAATTTCTTTGGTGTTTGTCATGTTTGGAATCTGAATCTGGCTGAGTCAAATTTTGGCACTGTTAGTTTTGGATTCTGGGCCTTTGTTGGAAGCTGTGACATTTATCCCTGGTTAACTTTTGCCTAGTGTGTTCCTGGGAAAAATCAAAGATGCTTTTGATCGAAACCCTGAACTCCAGAATTTGCTGTTGGATGATTTCTTTAAGACAGCTGTAGAAAACTGTCAGGTAAGTTCCTAGGGAAGGAGAGCATAAAACCAATAATTTATAGCCAGGACTGTCATGGTTCTTCCCTTTGATACTGACCAAGCTATGATTGGAAACTGAAGGTTCCCATTTTACTGTTACAGAAGTGTTTTAGGCAGGAATTCAGCAATTCAAAAGGACCATAATGTGAGGAGAAAAGGCCTGGCCTGTGTGAACATTCTCATCACTGCCCTGTGTCTTGTGCCTACTGTGCAGCTGGATTTCAGCTGAGCAGACCACAAAGCTCTGTTCCAGTACCATTGTTTGCAGTAGCCCCAGAACAACAGTTCCAGACCCACCCATTCTTTAGGCCTGTGTCTGTACAAACAGTGTCCTGATTTGGATGGAGCTGACAGGCGGAATTAAAACCACATTATCTGAATATTCCATGCAAATTACTGGGCCAGATGAAGAGTGGAACCGAGAATTACCCACATTCTGAAGTATCAGTGCTGTCCTCTTTATGCTCTTGGGTGAGCTTTGTTCTGTGCTTGGTGAGAGGTCCTGAAAGTGCCTCAGAGCTCAGAACAATCCCCTTTCCCCACTGAATTCAGGCTTTTTAGATGCTCTCACCATGTTTATCTGAAAAAACAGCATCCTTGCTTGAGGCTGTGGTTTGACTGCATGTCTCAACTGCTCTCCTCTTGATGTTAACTGTGTCTTAATTGCTATTATTTTAGATCAACCTCATTGATGTAAAATCAGGAATCTGCTGCTGTATTTGCTCAGACTTGGTTATTAGTTCTTATAGAAGATGAAACAGCACACACAGGTGTACTGGAGCAGTTCTTGTGCCTGCAGTGCTTCTGAGCAAGCACTGATGAGTTTCCTTTGCCCTCTTTTTCCTCTCTCCAGGAGTCCTGGCGCCGTGTGATCAGTACTGGAGTGCAGATTGGAATCCCCATGCCCTGCTTCACTACAGCACTTTCTTTTTATGATGGATACAGGCATGAGATGTTGCCAGCTAACCTGATTCAGGTAGGTACTGAAATCCCATCCCATGTTATTTAAATAATGCTTTATAGGTCTCAATGGCAATATGTCCTAATCACTGACGGTGTAGGTTGCCTAATATATTTCTGTTGTACCTGAAATTCCTGTCAGTAAGACACTTAGAAACAGCTGGATAAAGAACATCAGACATACTGGTGTGGCAGCACCCAGTGTGTGCTTGTATTCCATCTGTGAACTAGGGTAATGGTAGCTTTGAACCCAAATGGTTTGTGCAGAAGCATCTTTGAATGTTTGGATACATGGAAGTGCTTGGTTTTTAGATTAGTACCAAGCAGAAATCCTCTACTTGCGTTTCTGCAGAACTCTTAATTATTAGATATTAGTACATTTTTCATTGCAGTGGTTTTGCTAATAATGTGAAAATAATTTTTGAGTGTTCTGATATTGGAGTCCAATCTTGTTTCTACTATTCCTCATTAGGTAACAATAGGTGCAACTTCTAGAATTCACATGATATTGACATTTCTGCATCTGGTTTGTCTGTGTGTTCTCAATCTAGGCTCAGCGTGATTACTTTGGTGCGCATACATATGAATTATTATCAAAGCCAGGGGCATTTATCCATACTAACTGGACAGGTCATGGAGGAAACGTGTCCTCTTCTGCTTACAATGTCTAATGGAAGTCCTTCCACTCGGAGCCAAGATACTGTAGATCTCAGATATTTCTTTAGAATATCACTTTTTACTGTGTACTCTGCTAAAACTTGTGTGTGGACACTTTTGTAATAACTTGTGGGTATATTTCATACATATATGTATATCTCTCTATATGTATCATATAAGAAAACTAAATAAATTTAGTTATAAATATGTTGAGGTGTTTTCTTCCCACCGGTGCTGCGTCGCGGGGAGATGGGACGGCTCTCTCGGTGTCCGGGGCGGGGCCCGGCATGGCGGTGGTGCCGCCCCTCTCGGTGTCCGGGGCGGGGCCCGACATGGCGGCCGCGCGGCCCCGCCCCGCGCGCCGGGCGGGAAGCGCCGAGGGCGGGAGATCGTGAGGGCCGCGATGGCGGCGGCGGCTGGCGAGGAGCAGCAGCTGCTCGCTCAGGTACCGAGCGGCGCACGGCGCGCCGCGGCCGTGAGCGCTGTCTCGGCTGTGGTGGCTGGGGCGAGGCCGGTGTGCCACTGCCCGTCCCTGCCCTGCTCTGCTCCCTGCAGAGGCTGAAGGCGGCGGTTCACTACACGGTCGGGTGCCTGTGCGAGGAGGTGGAGGAGGACAAGGACGTGCAGTTCAGCAAGCAGATCATCGCAGCCATCTCGGACATCACCTTCCGGCAGTGCGGTACAGCTGCGTTCCCCGCTGTTGCCTGGGTTACCTGCAGTCGCCTCGTGGTACCTGGGTTATGGTCCATGGCTGTTCAGGAGCCACCGCTGGAGGCACAGGGCTTCAAAAATAATAGCACCGAACTAGGTGTCACCGGGGCATTCTCTTGCATTATATTTTTTTAAAGTACATGAAATACTAGTTCAACTTTTCACACCTTTAAAAAGCATTGTGTGGCTATCTGCTTGTGTGGTGCCTAACAACTAGCTATAGTCACTTCTTATAACTGACTTGGGTAACTTGTGTATTGTTTATTTTTTTCCCACTGTGTTTTAAAACATCTTTGTGTTTTCTCTAGAAATCTTTGCAAAAGACCTCGAAATGTTTGCAAGGTATGCACTGATTGTTACAAAGGCTTTCCCTTTTATGTTAGCTCCCAGATAATATTTAAAATATATCTTCTAATTCAAGCTTTAAAGGACTTGGTTGGCTGCTTAAATACTGTCTGTGAAGTTACCAAATAGAAATTCCCTGTAGGTACTTTTTGATTCTGGCCTCTTACGGTCAGTGTTGGCAAAAATGTTAAGGGGTGTTTTTTGATTTGATGCAGGCATGCAAAACGAACCACAGTCACTACAGAAGATGTGAAGCTTTTGGCTAGAAGAAGCAATTCTTTGGTGAGATGCACTCTATTTATGTCTCGCAACATTCTTAATCCAGTTAATTCCTAAAAGCATTTGAATGAAGGTTATAGATGGTGAAGCAAGTGTTGCATAAGCAATTGCATGATCTTCCTGAGGTAGATAGGCACAATCCAGTGAATTAGCCTGAGACGGCAAAGTAAATGTTTTTTGGAGTCTGTCATGTTTCTTGTAATAAGAATTTGCCCTGTTAAATTCTCCAGTATTTCTTTCTAATGTCTTGTGAATGAATGAAATTCCTCAGCAGAGTACTGATTAGCTCATTGTTCCTAGCTAAAACATATCACTCAGAAGAGTGAAGAGCTTGCATCAAGTAACATGGAGCAGAAGGAAAAGAAGAAAAAGAAGTCCAGCACAGCTAAGGGAGAGAGAATTCCTGTGGAACAAGAAGCAGCTGTGATTGAAAATGAAGATTCCAACATGGCATGATTTATCTTTAGAGTAATGATTCAGGTCATTTTCTCGTACTATCCTAGAGGAACCAGAATTAGCCTATTCATCTTACAGGTTAGCTCCAGGAATGAATCTTTAGGTTTTCAGGTGAATGTGATTGGATTTTTATTGTTTCAAAAATGAAAAGCCTGTCAGTATTCAGTAAGCTTACAGCCAAAATGCCTTAATTGCTTACAAAAGGTATCTGTTATTAAAATCCAAGTACTTTAAATAAAAAGTTTGAAACAGACTATTTTCACTGAACCATAACTCAATTCTGTGTTAATTTCTTCATCTTCTTTCCCTAATGTAATACTGTATTTATCAGCCCATTCTTTAATTATAGCAGCTGGTGGAAATATCAAAACTAGTCCAACAGTAAGATAAAAAGGCTTTATTGATATTAGAAAAAAAAAGATTTTAACAAATTTAAAAATAAGCCAGCTAATACAAAAGTATCATGATGCTACACTAATGATTAGGAGAATAAGACAGCAGCCAAATGCAAGTCTTCCGTCACACAGCCTTACAAAGCAATTATTTCCACCTTTGCTGTGTTTTACATGATAGCTCTTACACAGCATCTAAGAGGCAGGAGTTCCTTACAGGAAAAGCACTGAAGTTGAAGGACTTTGAATTTACTTTAGCTGATTAAATCAGTGTGAGAATTCAAGTTTCTAGATCCCAGGCTGGAGTCTCTCTGCCCTGATCAATAACAGTGCCTCAAAGTGTCTTCCAGAGATCCTCCATCCTTTTTACACTGAAAATGGTGGGAGAACAAAGTAAGCAACCTGCCTGGGGCTTCAGGAGCTGCATCCACCATTATCAGATGGAAGCTTCTGGCCACCAACCAGGTATTGTAAGCTGAACACTTTTACATGCTGTGCTTAGCAATACCATTGTCCTAGCATTCTGCAAAAAGTCAAAATCCCTTTGCTTACACAATTCAAATCACCAGAGGAATTTAAGCCACAGGACAATATCCAGATTTTAGTTGTTCCATAGCCAGACCACAGTATGACCAGCAAACTATGGTTCCCAGGATGTGTCTTTGCTTATATTGATTCTAATGCAAAAGCAAACCCAAACTGCAAGCTGCCCTGCAGTGTCATTTTCTGCGTTTTGCACTGGGCCAGTCTCCCCAGGGAAGCGCCTTCTTGCCCTTGGACGTGCTGCGGAGGGAGTGCAGAGCCTGCACCTGTCGGAGGCGCTTGGAGAGCTCCTGCTCACAGGCTGCCTGCACAGCTCCAGCCTTCTGCTTGTCCCAGCCCAGGGCCGAGGCCAGGGCTGCTGCGTCCTCCTTCAACACCAGCTGCAGCAAGACAGATTAACAGTCTTTTCTACTGACTCCCCAGCCACCAGCCCTCTGCTGACATAACAACAGCAGGAACCAGGCATCAAAGTTTAGTATTGGCATTTTGGGACTGGAGATGTTCCCAGCTTTCATCACCTATCCCATGGGCTAGTGGATTTCCAGAAATTTGCCAGCACTCAGTGCTTGGAGCTCTGTTCAGGCGTTCAAAGGAAGAAAAAGCAGTTACTTATTTTCCACAGCAGGAAAAAGCAAGAGCAGCAAGATCACAGCTTGAAAGAATACCTTCCTAAATGGTTACAGTTTATCTAGGCTTTCCTTTCCAAGCTATATTTACTTTTTTTTTTTTTTTTCCAAAGTAAGGAGGCTTTTATTTGATTTGGGATATATAAAAGAAACATAGCTAGATGAATAAGCATACAAAAAAACCAAAGAACTTTGCTGGTAGGACAGCTGGCTGATTTGGCAAAGACCAAACCCAAACTTATTTTATGGCTTTTTAGAGGACAGAACACAGTGTGTGGAACAGTGTCAGCTGGCTGTTACAGAGGAGCTCCAAGCCAGGGGTAGTGTTACTGAGGAAGAGAAATTAATTAAATTTCAGCACTTTGAAACAGATCTACTGACATCAGAGCTTCTAGAAGCAAGGACAGCTTCCCCTATAGCCTGTCCTTCAGTGTGCCAGAATATGGTTGTGTCATTCTCACCCACCTCTAGATCCTGACTGTCCAAGCCGAGCTCTGGAGCAGGTTTCTCCTTCAAAGCAGCAAGGACCTGGTTGCTTAGTGCTGTTGTGGCTGAAGAATCTGTGCTGCTGGTACCTATGTCAACCACATCAATCTCCTTCCTTGGTGCAGCCTGAGGTTCTGAAAATGAGCAGAATCAGTACAGCCCCTAACAAACACAGGACAGGAAAAGTGGCCTGGACTGCTTTGATGGTTGTGAGATTAATAAATACACATCCAATCTAGGTGCATCCTGGAACTTAAGAAATCCATAATGTTAAGGAGGACTATGTGACCTAAGCTTTTCTCCTGTATTCTGCTTTCAGGCTTTATGAGAAATGTGACACAGCAGTGAGAGGGCTCTGGTCAGAGAATTCTTACACTACACCTACTCCAGCATCAACCCCATTTAACAGTGGTGAACAAATTACTCACTCTACTTTATTTATTCCACCCAGTAGGAGCTGAAAACCTCCTTCTCTAGCATACAAATGCTCCCTACCTGCAACTTTGCTTAAGACACTGTCTTCAGTTTTCAAGGCCTCTAGGTAGAGTTCTAGGAGCTGCCTTGACTGACGCTCTTCTTCTCGTCTGTCCAGCACCTGCTGCAGGGTGTCCTGCAGCACTTGGATTTTGGTTTCACTTTGAGCAAGTTCTTCTGCCAGGTCAGAGTGTGGCACATCAATAAGCACCTTAAAACATTGAGAGGGCTCCTGAGTAACTCATTTCATGGCACTAATTGTAGTACAGACAGAATGTATAAACCCTTCTGAAACCAAGCATGTTCCACAAGGTTTCTTGCCATAGCAAGTCCCCTGAGTTCTGAGAGGCTGCAGTGGCATTCCATCAGGCAGCATTTTTTACTGAAAGCCAAAAGGCATCCAAGAAGGTGTGGAATCATGCGCAATTTTAACAGAAATCTTGAAAACTAATGGCAAAGCACTACTTCTTCACAGTGCATGGAAATACTCAAAGCAAAGGCAGTAGCCTGGCACCTGGGAAGCTGCACATTGGGGAGGACAAGAAGGGACAGTTATTGCCATGCCTCACCACAGACAGGGTGTTAAGCAGTCAGAAACTTGAATCAATCAGCTCTGGAAAGTGACAGCAGTTCTTCAAAGCCCTCTGAAGCAGACAGACCTGGCCTGCTGCTCAGCCTCTCCTGTGCATGTTACACACGTGTCTGGCTTTAAGGAATGAGCTGAATTCAGCTGTCATTTGGCCAAATCTCAACTTTTTGCCCTCCCACTGCCAGAATTGGAACAACACACTGTGAGGGATAGTTGGGGATTAAGAGCATCCTTGGACACTAGAATACTTCCCTTCAAGCAGAGGTTTGACTCTGGCACCAAGAGCCAAAAGCAGCAGCTGAATTAAGCCTGAGCTCTTGTTTATTGATTCTGTTCTCTGCGGAGAAATGGATGATGGGCAGATGCAAGGACAGGGACTGGGGTTTCCCCACTGTACCTGAAGGTCTTCTTCAGACATCAGGATGATATTGGACAGGTCATCCTTCAGCTGCCTGGCCAGCTGCTTCCACTTCTCAGCAGCACTGTCCACTTCATCCACAGACTCCGAGAGCCAGGATGTTCCACTGTCTGACACAAGAGTCACCAGTTCATGGGTCATTCCTGATCACCT
Source organism: Oenanthe melanoleuca (assembly GCF_029582105.1). NCBI lineage: Eukaryota > Metazoa > Chordata > Aves > Passeriformes > Muscicapidae > Oenanthe > Oenanthe melanoleuca. The sequence continues at coordinate 7,219,605 of NC_079354.1, forward strand.
GACACTGCCTAATGGCAGTAGGTGTATACCAAACACACCTCCCCTTCCAGCTTCCTCACTCACAGCATACCTAAGCTTTTGCCAGACCATTTCTCGTCCTTGGCCAGTGCCACAAACTTGGTGTTAGATGGCAAACACAAGAAGTAATCCTCGTCATCCACAATGGTTCCATCTTCTGCCAGCACCAAGGTGATGGGTTCCCGGGCCTTGTCAATAGCCAGAACACCACAAGCTGCAGAACAGAAAAAATACTTAACAGAATGATAAAAGTGACACTGCCCTTTTATTACCCCCAGCACAAAAGACAGGCAACTCTCAGTGACTGAAGCTGGAGACTGACACCTGTCTCCTCACAGTGCTGCACATTAGCTGGATCCCACAGCAGGTCCCAGCAGGGCTCCCAACCGGTCCCACAGCGAGTCCCGGTAGATCCCACAGCAAGTCCCACAGGGGGGCTCACACTGTGTCCCACAGGCAGTCCTACAGCCGGTCCCACAGTGGGTCCCACTGCGGATCCCACAGCGGGTCCCAGCGGGCTCCCAACCAGTCCCACAGCAGGTCCCACAGCCGGTCCCACAGGGGATACCACAGCGGATCCCACAGCCGGTCCCAGCGGGCTCCCAACCAGTCCCACAGCCGGTCCCACAGCAGACCCCACAGCCGGTCCCACAGCGGATCCCACAGCTGGTCCTACAGCGGATCCCACAGCCGGTCCCACAGCCGGTCCCAGCGGGCTCCCAACCAGTCCCACAGCCGGTCCCACAGCAGACCCCACAGCCGGTCCCACAGCGGATCCCACAGCCGGTCCCACAGCCGGTCCCACAGCTGGTCCTACAGCGGATCCCACAGCCGGTCCCACAGCCGGTCCCAGCGGGCTCCCAACCAGTCCCACAGCCGGTCTCACAGCAGATCCCAAAGCCAGTCCCACAGCGGGTCCCACAGCCGGTCCCAGCGGGCTCCCAACCGGTCCCACAGCCGGTCCCACAGCCGGTCCCTCAGCGGGTCCCGCCGCCCACCTTTGTCGCGCAGTTCCCTCAGGCAGGACGCGGCCACGCCGTGCTGCTCCAGCCCGTCCCGCCGCCGCACCACACACCGCTTCAGACGCGCCGCCATCAGCTCTGCTCGGCAGTGCCCCAGCGGCTTTTCCCGGATGGGAAGGCGCTGCTGCCGGCGATCCGACCGGCCCGGCCCGGCCCGGCCCGGTCCGCCTGAGGCCGGGCACTCACGGCACCGGCGGCGCCCCCGCGGGAACCATCGCGGCGCCGGCGCTCGACTGGCCGTGCCTGGGAGCGGAGCGGAGGGGGCGCTGCAGCGGCGCTCGGGGATGGATTGGGCGCGCCTGGGAAGATGGCGGCCGCGGAGCGAGCGGAGCAGCCGGGGCAGGTGAGGGGGTCGGGCCGGGCCGGGCCGGGCCCGGGGCGCTGCGGGACCTGCTGCGGGACCGGCCGCGGGACCGGCCGCGGGACCGGCCGCGGGACCGGCCGCAGGACCGGCTCGTGTGCGGCGGGCCCAGTGCTGCAGCCGGGCTCGGAGCGGCACCCGGACTCGGTGCTGTACCCGGGCTCCGCGCTCTGTGCCTGCAGCCGCTGTGCGGGGCTGCCTGCGGGGTGTGCAGGCCGGGCCCGGGGCACAGGCGTGTTGGCATTGAGGTTTGTGTGTGGAACTCATCAAGCACTTGAATGGGAGAAGAATAAATACAAACACGGCCTGAGAGAAAGGGGGCAGTGTGCAGCTGGGTTATAAAACTCGGTGGAGCCCTGTGTAGGGTGAGAGTTGGACTCGATGATCCTTGTGGGTCCCTTCTAACCCAGAATATTCTGTGATCCTATGACTAGTTAGACAAAAATATTGTCTCTGCCTTGCAAAGGCGAGGGACGGAAGGAGATTCTTGAGCCGAGAGCATGAAAGGGCAAAGCTGGATGGGGAGAGCAAAAGAGAAATACAAGTTCACTGTTTTTGGTGCTCAAGAAACACTAAAAGCTTAAGATATTTTTAAAGTGGTACATTAAATGAATGGGGCAGCCAGAGGAAAAAACAGAAGCATGATGGAGTTGTATGTAGTATATATTCTTATTTTCTTGAAGGCCTCTTCCAAGCTGGATTCTGTAGTGTAGGTGTGATGAAGGTGTGTACAGTTTAGGCTTCGTCTCACTCACACTGTCCTCTTCATGGTCTACAGTCACTTGTATTTCTCTACAAGCTCAGCCCACCTCAAGTTCTGTGGCCTCCTGGAGCTCCATCATCTCCCCACTCTCCTGGACAGGTTCCTGAGTGTGTGGTGCCAATGGGATTTGGTAAAATCCTTTCAGTGCCCCCAGGGTCCCACTGCAGCAGCAGGAGGGGAAGGTTTGGCTGGGAAGAAAACAGGGCAGCCTGCCAGTGACCCATTGTTATGTGCAATCACTCAGATCTGTCCAGATTTGGTGAAACAACCATGAATTTCTCTGTTGATCCCTTTGTTTTGGACTGAGGAGGCTGAGTTTGTAGGGAAGGCTACTAAACTAAGCTGAAATGGGAATAAATTACATAAAATCTGTACCAAGTGTGCTAACCAGCACAGATATGGATTGTGAAAGGCCGAGTTACCAAACTCTCAGGAGGCAGGGCAGCTTTGCATCAGCCATATGTTTTCGTCAGCCCCAGTCTGAGGTGCAGGTGTTACAGTCCATCCCTTCAAGAGAATGCTTCCAGAATGAGGAAACCTGAAGCAATCTGTAACTGGTGCATAAGGCACCTGGGCAGTCTGCTGGGCTGGCAGTTTCTCAGACAGACATCTGGTTAATGTGGTTACCTAAAAAACATGCAGTTTCCTTTCAGTTTGGATTTTGCATTTTCCCACTGCACACTTAAACTTGCCCCATTTATTTGTGTTGCTTTACCTCAGAATAAGGTTCAATGTTTGGAAATGGGAAAGTCTTGCTTTTTAACAGGCCTCATGAATGTAGCCAGAGAACGCTCTGGGTTTTAAAGGCAAAGATGAAGAATCAGGTTCTGTTCATTGTGTGCAGCACTGCTGGATCCTCAGGCCAGAGCGAGTTACTCACACTCCTTTTGGTGTCTGCCCTGTGTCAGGTGTGTGAGGAGCCTCTGGGCCAGCTGCTGGACAGCACAGTGACCTGAGCCCTGACCACAGCCCTGGCACACCACAGAGGTGCTCCTGCTCCAGCCTCCTCTTCCTCCTCCTTCCCCTTGTGTGCCTCAGGGGGCTCAGGGGCTGCTCCTGCTGCCCCAGCTTGGCCCTGCCTGCTGGGGACAGGTGTCCCCATCCTATAGGAGGTGTCCCAGCCCAGGCAGGGGGTTGGAATGAGATGGTCCTTAAGGTCCCTTCACGCCAAAGTTTTCTGTGATTCTCTTAAGTTTTTTTTACCATCTCCTACAGAGATGGTAAAATCTCCTATACATTCCTCATCCAGAACTCTGACAAGTGTTCAGTGCTCTCAGATCCTGGGGGCTTGGGTGGAATTTGGGAAAGTACTACAGCTTTGCCTGGAAAGAGGGGATGTGATTGAAGGATATGGGTGACTTTTCAAGGGGACACTCTCAGAATTAAACAAACCAATGAAAATATCTTTTCAAGTCTCACAGAATGTAAACACCGCTCCTCTTACACAACCATTGCAGTTTTGACACTGTTATCAATGCTTATAGAAAGTTGTCCCCATTGCACTCTAAACGTTTAGAGAATTTAATAAAATATTTGCTTTCTGCTGCTGGTGATGTTTGCTTATTTATTGCCAAGCTTTCAACACGAGGCTGTGAGTAGTGGCACTGCCTCACTTAACATGTTTATGTTTGGGGCCCATCATGTTTTCTGTTACAAATCAAATTAATTTAGATGCTGAAAAGGGAGTGTCAGATGTCTTATGGCTTATTATCAGTTTTTCTTAGTTTAATTTTCTCATTCTCATGAATTAATACATTGCCTCAAGCAGTGCAGGGAGAGGGGAGTACTGCAGTTCAAATGAAATAGTTTATGCAGATAGAATTATGTTCTAAAGGCAATAAATATTTCTGGCAGAGATTTTAAAATACTTCGTTTTGTTTAGAAATCATGTTCCTTAGGCCTTTAGCAGTGTCTTCACTAAAAATAAGCAAAAGAAAAGATCCTGTCTCTCTGTTACTGTGTTTTTATAGTAAAAGAAAGAGAAGAGCAAGATGATGGTGTAGCCTTTGAACTGGATAAGCAATTTCAGATTTGTCTTGGCTATCAGTGTTTCTTTAATGCTAAATACTTTGCTCTGGGAATTTCCTGAGGATATGAATTCAGTGGTGGGTCCTTCCTTCCTTCTTCCCACCCAGAGGTTATGGCAAGTGATCCCAGAGAATCCCTGCCCAGCTGGGAGGTCTGGCTGGGTCGTGGTGATGATCCTTGTCTGGAAGCAGATGAATTGCAGTATATTTGAGTTTCTGGCACCCTCTTGTGGTAAATACTTATTTTATCTATATTGTTTTTGTGTGTTTTGCAAATGGGAAAAATAAATATTGAGGTACTTTGAAGATGAGGTATGTGCATAAAAATTTGGAATATCTGGAGGACAAAACTTCATCTCTTAATTAAGTGTGAGAAGGAAGGATGGTCCTGGTACTGCTGACAGTTTGTGAGGCTTAAGTAAATTATGGTTGTTTAGAAATCTTTAGAAGAATGGTTCAGAAAACAAAAGGGTGCATTACTGGATCCTGGAAATGGGAGAAGTATTAGAAAATTTGTGTTCCAGTGGCCACTGCTGCCATGCCATCTCTCAGGAGTCTTGCTGCTTGTCACTCTGACTCCCTAAAATCAGTTCTGCAGATTCTGTTAATTCCCTTATTTTAAATGGGGAGTTAATACCTTTTTCTGTTAGTCCTGCACAGAAGTGCTGCTGCTGGCACAGCAGGCGCGGGGCGCTCGCAGCAGCCTCCCAGCCGCTATGCTGGCGCTGTCCATGGGGTGGCAATGTGACCTCACTGTGTGTTTCTGTGCTCACAGGCTGCCTCCTGCCCTGCCCCCGACAGGGACAGCGCCGCGTCCCGGGAGCCGCTGGTGAGTTCCTGCAGAAGCAGCCGAGAATCTCTTGTCGATAACACGAGTTGTTCTCTTGGCCGCTTCATTTTTCAGCCTTTGTTTTGCTTTTCTGAGGAGCTCGTGCGTGGTGGAAAAGGTTTGAACTGGCCCAGGTGGCCGTGCTGTTCACATCTCAGTTCTGATCTGTGGCCACAGCCTCCCTGAGCCTGGGGTTCCACCTGGGCCACCTGGGTCACCGGGGCCACCTGGGGTCCCACCTGGGCCACCAGGGCCATGGGCTGCCCCGAGCCTGTGCTCTTGTTCAGAGGCTCTTGTTTAGGAAAGAGTCTGAAGAAAGCCCTGTGCAACAGATTCATAGTGCTGTACTCTGACAAAACTCCTCTGCTGCTCACAGACCTCATTCAAGTGTCTTTATATTCAGGGGCACTCAAAGTGAGCTTAGAAATGTTTGTCAGCTGGCAGTGCATGTAATCCAATGTTTTTACTCTAGGAGCATTTTGGAAAGGACCCTGGGATTTTCTGTGTATGAGGATAATTAAGAGACCCCTGTTTCGTTTGCTCTTTTATGGTGATGCAGAGTGGGAAGTGAGCCACTACTCCTAGAGCTTTAGTATATGGCTTTTTACAACCTTGGGCTTTTTTTTCCTTCCTTCCTCTTCAGGCATCTATAAGTCAGCCAAAACCTTGACAAAATTCTTAGCCACTGCTTTTGTCCTGAATATACAAATCTCTATATTTCTTCAGCTTTTATTTGTTATCATGGCTGTTTGCAGGGAGAAGACTCAAGTACTTGTGGCACTGGCCATCTCAAAGTATTTTTACCAAGTAACTCTGACCTAGAGAACCCAGGAGATGATTTTTAAAAAAGAGAGATGTGAGTAAAGACTGAACTGAGAAAAGTCAGTATAATGCATCTCATGAACAGGCTGTTTGTGAGTTCTGTTCCAGTGGCAGTCTCTCTAGTGATATTGTGCCATCTTTAATTGCATGGACACCTGTACATGAGATTACCTGGAGTTATGGACACCGTGTGCTTTGTGATGATTTGGTGGTTTGTTTTTGGAGGAGTTGGTTGTCCCTCCCTTAGAAAGGTCAGGGCAGGCAGCAGATCATCACAGCCTGTGCTGGCCAACACCTTGTTCCTTCTTAAGGCAGATTTTAACATTACCTTAGACATAATTAATTTCTTGCTGTATATGTGACTGCAGAATTGCTCAGAGGAACTGTGCAGCAGTTGTATATCTTTCTGTTTGGGTGGATATTCTTACTACATAAAATTATTTAGACTCTTAAGGAACTCCAACATAAACTTTTACTCTCACGATGGTCAGTCTAGCATGTGAGCTAATTAGAGCCCTCCGGAAGGTGGAGGTTTCCTTCTTATTTTTTTCATTAATTTTTTAAAAATAATAAACTCTTACAGTCTTTGTCACATTTGTTTGGGAGTTCATGTTTGTTTAGGAGTCATTATTGCTTCCATCTGCTGCTCTGTAGACTTATTAAATGAGCAGTGCAGGTCTGTGAGCCAGATGACCTGACTTCTACCACCCTGCTGTGGCTTCCCTGTGGCCAGGATCCTGCACGCTGCCTTCCACACACACAGGAGATGCTGGCCCATAAACCAGGCTCTAGGCACATGGTGTGTGTCATAAAAGCGTTCAGGGAAACCCCAGAGACCAGTGGCACCGATCCAGCAGGGCTGTGGGGGGGCTGTGTGCTCGGGGCTCTCAGCCTGGACTTCACTTTTGCTGGTAAGCACTTGGGGAGTGCAGAGGAGGAAGAGAATGATCAAACTCTGCTCTGCACCCCCTCAGCCTTTTTGACTTTATTGGTGACTGGAAGGATTCAATGCTTCACAGGACAGAGCTGTTTGGATCGCAGCAGCACACAAGAATGAGAAAGCAGTAGAATTACAGCATCTTGCATCGTATCAGCAGAAGTTGTTACAGTCCCAAGCTGGTTTTGTATTGGATTTGTGGTTCTAATGGACACTATCCTTGCGCTGTGCATGGGGACACTGCCTTCTGCCCACCCTGTACCCCTGCCTGCACCCTACTGCTTCCAGCAGGAACCCAGGAGAAGCCAGGATTCCTGGTTGTTTGCACAAGGACTTCAACATTCTGCAAGATCCTGTCAGAGCCAGGCTGACACATCATTTTGTGTCCTGCATTTGGGTCTTCCAGGGTACCTTTCAAAGGTTTATGGTCTTACTGAGGCCTTCAGAATGCAGCCCTAAAAACTCACGTCACAATCCAAACTGATCTTTCTCCCATTCACATTTGATATTTTGAACCACCAAACTGGAGATAAGAGACTCCACAATCATGCCATTAGTGCCTTGAGTTGTGCAGTGTCCTTGCAATGAAGTGTCCCAGCTGGAGGCTCCTCCCTAGCAGAGGTCAGTGTGTTGGGCAGTGCCAGGGGTGAGAGGAGGGCTGGGACAGCCACCATTCCATCACTGCAGCACAGCAGGCACTCATTTTCCTGCCTGCCTGTTGAGGCCCATTAAAATCTGCCGTGGAGCTGTGGAGTGGGAATGTAACCTTGTGTTCAGAGAGTGTCAGCATCTCGCTCTGCTGCTGTTTACAGCCACGTTTGTCATGGGCAGCCAGGCTCAGCTTCTCCTTGAGCCTGGCTTATCAGTGAGCACTGCTGTATCCCCTGCTGCTTGCAGCAGCACCCCTGATAAACCTCTGAACACTTGTGGAATTGGAATAGGTTTGTCTTCTTTCAGCCACTCAGAGTCCTGGGGTGTGCAAAGGATGTAACTGCATAGGACAAACTCTCTTTCAGTGAGGCTGAACCAGTAGAGAGTCCCCTTTACATCAGGAATCTGTTTCCTTGGTCTAATCTCTCTCCAGAATGTATTTAAATAATCTGTTTAGCTTGTTCTGTTTCTCACTGGCAGAGTCTTGTAGCTTTTTAACCATCCTGAGCTGCTTTTGAGGTGTTACCACGAGCTTGAATGTTTTTCTGTTGACCTTTGCTTTCTGCCCAATCTGCTGCAGCCTAAATTCCGACTATGAAGCCTATGCCTGTAGGAGGCCCCAGCAGGAACCTGGGCTGCAGGGAGAACCTAGGAAAGGAGAGTTGTCAGTGAGGCTTTCAAGGTGCTGCTTGTTTGTTTGGGGTTTTTTCTGCCACAAAACAAACTCCTTCCCCAGCTGCTGCTTGGGATCTGGAAGAAGTACTAGTTGTAAATGGGAAAGTACTGGTTAAAAATGTAAAACATTTTCTTGGTTGCTCACTAAGTTACAGAATCCCTGGATCATGATTCTTTTGCAGATTATTTAATTTTTCTTCTTTTATTTTTAGCATGTTCTGTTTCTTTCTGTTTCTTGCTGCAGATGAGACCAGTTAACACTGAAATGTGGACATTTTATTCCTTTTTTACAGGCTGTCGAAAGGTACAAGTTAACAAGAATTACTGCTGCCTCTATAGCAATTAGTGTAGAGTGTGTTGGAATGTGCTGGAGCCCTCGTGGCTTTTCTCCACCCTTTGTTAAATTGATTTTCAAATATTTAAGGGTCAGGGTAATGGCCAGGACACTTTTAACTCCCCTTTTTGTGCAAACATCACAGGGTACACTGCAGTGAGTGACAGACACTAGAATTATTAAATCCTTTCTGGTTTGTTGTCTCATTTTACACCTTATCTGTTCTGTTAAGCTTCCTCTCAAGTAGAGTGTGAGTACAGAAAATTTCATTTAGGTTTCAGACAAAGGAGCTTTGCAATTGAGATTTTACTTTTAGCTCTAGCTGGTGTAATTAGAAGTTGGTGGAGACTGATGCTAACAAATACTGTTGTCTTTACCACTTGAACTAAACCATGAGTGGGAATGAGGAGATGCTACAGATTTAAGAGAACTGCTTGTGGTTCATGTTAGTTAAGAATATTCAGAGTCTGTTTTTCTATAAACAAATCATTGGGCAATTGAGAATCCATATCCTTCTTATGAAGGGGTAGATGCTCTTTTTGCCCTGTCAAATCCTACAAAAAATGAGATACATGAGAATTTTTTTTAGTTCTTTGCCTGAAATCACTGTTTGAAGTGAAATCAAAAATGGTAATTTCACTGAAAAACACATACTTTGTTTTTTGAAGCACAAGGGATACCTTGTAATAACCTTATAATTTCTTTTACATTTCAAAGGTCATAGTCTAGAGTTGAAGAAAATTATGGTGGTTTTTTTTTTGGTTGGTTTTTTTTTTTTTTTTTTTTTTTTGGTTGTTTTTTTTAGGTTGGGTTTTTTGTTTGTTTGTTTTTGGTTTTGGTTTTTTGTTTGTTTGCTTTTTTGAGAATAACTTTTTTCCTAGAGATGATGTGAGGGACTGGAGTGTGCAGGAGGGATATTGCCCATCACACTTCTGTTATCCATTTTCCCACCCTTTATTGTTTAAGACCAGATTTGTACCTGTCCACTGTAGAGATTCTTCATCTGCTACAGCGGGTGTGTTTCTGTGGTGGCATACCCGGAATGATGCTCCAAAGGTGAATCTATCCAGAGGGGATTTCCAGACAGCCAGAGTCAGGAGCTGCCCTAGAGCCCCCAGGGAAACATTAGTCAGGGTAATTTCCCCCTGTCAGCAGGAGAGCTGAGCTCCAGGCCCTGCCCGGGCAGGAGCCTCGTGTGTGATGCTGCAGTTCAGGGAGGTCCTGCAGCTGCTGCTGTGCCATCCTAGTGCTGGCCAGTGATTCCACCAGGCTTGGAGAGCAATTCCTTTGCAGATTTTGGGTTTACTGGGCCATGGACAGGGAGCCAGGACTCTGTGACTGCCAGGCACAATAACCTTTGGTTTGCTGCAAAGAGAGCTCTGTGATTTACCAAGCTGAGCTCTTTTGGGTTTGACCTTCTGATAAGTTCAAGGTTATTGGGTTTTGCCTGTTTTTCTCTCTTTCTTCTGGGTGTTCATTGACTGCTTTTGTCATTCATGCAAAGTGCACTCACTTCATCTGTCGATTCCTTTTACTTTGTTGATTTAGACAAATATATTAATGTGTGCCAAGCACACAGATGCAAACTGAGTGAGCACAGTCAAAGAAACACTGTCATACCAGGTTAAACTGCCCCTTTGAGGTCAGTAGAAAAGTTTGGAATTCCTTTAAATCTCAATTTTAAAAGAGGGTAGACTGTAATAGTTTGGGATATGACTTGTATTGCAGCATTATGTATTAATGAGAGCTAGAAACTTGGAGAAGTCCCAGGCCAAAGCAGGTTTAAGACCAAATCAGCCTGTATGTAATGTGCTGGTGGCTCTGGCTGTCCCCAGGAGCTGACAGGTTAAATGGCACTTCAGAGTGGTGGTTGAGGCAGCACAACCAGGACAGGGACAGCCTTCCTCTGTCACTGACAGGGGCAGGAGTTAGTTCATAATCTTTTGTGTGCACTTGTGCAGAAAAGAGCTCTGAAAGCAACTCCTTTTCAGACAAGCCAACATCACTGGTCAGAAGACTTTTAAAATGGTTTTAAAATAGTTGTAATACTCTAAGTGCTTCTTTATGAACACACAAAGAAATTAAAGTTCAGGTACTTAGGCTGGAATCTTCTATAATGTTAGGTATGATTTGACTTCCAGAGATCCCAGGTCTCTCATTGAAGGTAAAATGAAAGTGCTTTGAGACACTGGAAAAACACACTGACACACAGGTAGGAGATAATACTTGGCATTTTCCCCTTGAAAAAACCAAATTTTTAATGTTTATGTGATGTTTTCAGGGTCTGAATGTGCTACACCTACAGAGGGACACCTACAGCTCGTGTCCTGCTTTGCTCAGCTGGCAGGGGATAGGGAGCACCTTGCTGTGGGCATGGGGGCACAGCAGAGGTACCTGCCCTGGTGATGGTTGTGGGATCAAGGTGGGATAAAGGCATCGTTGCTGCTGCAGATGTGGGAGTTCTGCTATGTGCAGAGCAGCTTGTAGAGGGCAGCAATTGCCCACAGTTCCGTGTGCTTGAGGAGAGGAGGGAGCAGCTAAAGAACTCACCAGAGTGACTGGCTGCCTTTTTAGCTTCTTGAAATAACTTTATGCAGGAATTTGTTCTTTGGAGTGCCTCTTGACTCCACAGTATTAAATTCCTACCCTGAAAAATGTTGTTAGAGATTGTTAATTCCTGTCCTGCCTCTAACACCACTGGAGGCTTGGACTCCTTTTGCCCAGGCACTGCCTGTGTCACTGTTCCTGCAATCAGAAAGAATCTGGTGGCAGCCTGGGATCCATGTAAGATTATAGCTGCCTATGTGGGAGACCTTCCCTCATTTCCTGCCTTCCTCCTTCCTCTTGGCCCTCCTCTCCTACTCTTATGTGGGAGATTATGCCATTTGAAAACGTTTGTTGTGTCTGTGGCACCTTTGTTGTGCCTCAGATATGTTCATGACACTAAAAATGAGTAGCAGGGGCACTAAAGGCAGAATATTCAAGAACCTGAAAGAACTTTCTCTACAGCACACAGGAATACATTCTTCAGATTCTTCTGATCCAGCACCTTCAGAACCAAGATTTGCCAAACTAGGAAGTTTAGAGATGGTATAAATCTTGGATTTGGAGTCCCTGACCATCATACTTTAGAAGGAACTTTCACTGCTTTTCCTGTTCCTTGTTTTTCTCCATATGTCACTTACATTGTAAATCCTTCCAAATAGCCTAACAGTTACTGGGGATTTTTTATTTGTTTTTGTTTTGTGTGCACATTTACACAGCACTTCTCTCTGTTACATTGTACAAACTGCATCTTCTTTCCAGCTGTGACCCTATAACACACTTTGACAAGTGTCAGTCTGGAAAAATAGCAAAGAAAATATGCATGAGTTTTTAGTAAAATGATTTTGCAGCTGGAGAGAAGCAAGACAGGGCACTCACAATATTTCCACTTCTTTACATTACTTGTTTCATCTGGTTAGAGCAGAACTCTCCTCAGCTGTCAGTGTTCTGGTGTTTTGTCAGGCTGAATGGCCTTAGTGATGGATTCCTTGGGATCCAGTTCAACACAGAGGACATTTGCTGGCATGGAGATTCCCAGCTATACAGTGAGAATAGAATCTCCTGTGTCTTCCAGCTTGCTTCTGTTTGTGTGCATCCTAAGTGTTTCCTTTCCTCCTTAAGCATCTGCACCCTTCAGATGTTTGCAGACAGTTATCACATCATTTCTCCTTCCCCCTCACCCCCTCCTGGTCTCTTAGCCAAGCTCTACATATTTAGCTCATTTAATCTTTCCTCATAAGTCAAGCCCATAATTGACAGCTCTGACATAGGGAGTCGCATTGGTTGCACATGCTGCCAACAGGATATAAATACTTTCTGTGCAGTGATTGAGAATTACAGGCAGGGCTGAGATATGCCTGCCCCCAGCCCCCCAACACTGGGTTTTTGGAAACCCCTTTCTCCCTCAGGTTGCCACAATTCCATAGAGATGGCTTGGTTTCCAGTCTGATGTCAGCTGAACACCTATCAGTCCCTTGGGAATTCAGTACTGGTGTCCTGTGGGATTCCAGTCCAGATTCTTGTGGAGGTGGGGCTGAGTCCCACTGGCCCTGCCAGGCAAGCAGGTGCCATTGCTTTGGGAAGGCAGAGCTGAGCTCCCGGCAGGGAATGCTCCTGCCCTGCTGTGCCAAGGGGAAGCTCAGTGTCACCAGTCGCATTGGCTCTGGATGGATTTGGGGTCTTGCTTGTACTTGCAGGAGCTGGGAGCCTGGGGAGGTGTTGCACTGGAGGAGGAGGTAGCTGCGTGTCCATGCATTGGCACACACAGATCTGTTTCCAAATAAACATATTTATTTGGAGGTTGCTTTGTATGACTTGTCTCCTCAGGTTTGTTGCATTCTCCTGAAGATGATGGGTGAGCTCAGCAAAGTTGTGGAACTGGTAAATGAACTGCCTGGCTTCTAATGTGTGTTGTGTGAGCTTCATATGCTGCAGCTTCCCCAGCGGGGCTGCTTCACAAACATTACATGTATTATTGCCAAGCAGGCAGCATAAAGAGAACATTTACGAAAGGGAATATCAGAGGAAACATTATAGCAGGGACCTTATAGCCTTTCCATTATTATGGTTTAAATCTTGACGTGGTCTTTATTTGCAGTGACACTGGGACCAGTAAAAAGTGTTTTTTTCTCTTCCTCTCCCCTCCCCTTTCTCCCTCCTTTTCATTCTTTCCTTCCACATCCTGTTCTGAAGCTGTGGTGCAGAGATACAAATCGTTAAACATGCGAGTCCTCGGAGAGCCAGGTTTCAGTTTGTGTGGAATCAGCCCCTTTTGACTCAGAAGTTGGAAACCAGATGACTCACAGTGATGCATGTTTGTTGTTTTTAATAACTGTCATTTTGCAAAATATGGTTAAAGCTTCAAACCATGACTTCTGGAGTAGGGGTGGTGTGTATTTTTTTTTTAATTTGGGAGGCTGTAAGCTGGAATGAGTTTGTTGCTGCAGTCTTCCCTTCAAATCTGAAGTAGAATTACAGCATTGAAAATGTGAAAGATTTTAGACACAATTTTTTCCTGTTACCTGAAAAAAAAAAATTACTTTCTTAATCAATTACTTGAAAAGTCTCCAGGTGCCAAACATCTGGTGGGATTGTAGGCCCCTAGTTTATGTTTATTTTTTTTAATATATACCCAAAGGGACAGTTTCTTAAAATGGAAGCAGTCAGATGTTTTGAATTTGTGGAGTTTTAAAAAATAAATGCAATTCCTGCTTTATAATTTCTATTTGTAACAAAATTGTCGTCTATCTCCTTTCATTTAAAGGAAGGTAGCAAATGTAGTATTTTAGTGGCAAAATTCTCTACTGGTAAACTCTCGTAGCAGTATGGAAAATACAAAAATAGCTACACATTTAATTTTCTGGAGATTTATTACTGCTTGCACAGCAGTTTGTAAACTCTAAGCTCAGTATTAAGTGCTTTATGACTTTTTTTGTGTTTTACTTCTTAATTTGCCTCAAGAAGTATTGTTGTAATTTGTTGAAGTTCTGCAGGTTTGTTTTGCAGTTCATTTCAAGTGGGAATTTACAGCCACTCCATCCCAGTAGAGGAGTACCAGGATAAAATCTGTCCATGTGGGAACAGGATTTGACCCTAAGTGTGAAAGTGGCCTTGTGACAGCCATAGCCATGGCCATGGCCATGGGCTTGGATCCTGCAGTTCAGTTCTCAGATTTGGGTGCTTTGTAATCATGATTTATATTATGGTCTGTTGCAATTGCTGTTGCACAATGAAGGCTGTGCTCTGGTCCAAGGGAGGCAGAGTCTCAGCCTATCTCAGCCTGTTGCTTCTTGTTAGAGAGTGAAAAAGCAGCTACTGATTTAAAACAGGGAGCTTTGGGTTCTGTTTTTAGGCTGATATGGGATATCTCTCTAGTGTAAAAGTGCTAAAAAAGCACATTGCCTTTACTCTGAGGAAACACATCTGTGTGCTGGCCAGCTCTGCTCTGATTCCTTATTCCAGTCAGGAAAGAAATAGGCTTGAGACTTTATTGTTTAAAGTAAGTGCACTTGCTTGTGAAAGGCAGTGAAGTAGTGGCTTTGGAGGCCTGAACTGTCCTCTCCCTGTGAGCTGTGGAGAGCAGAGCAGATTCCCCACCAGGACACCAAGGGACACCTCGTCCCCAGGAGTGAAGGGAGAGTTCAGTCTCTCACCCATTTGGTGCCTGACTTCCCTCTGAAGCTGCCAAGAAGGATGCCAATTTTTCCATTTAGCTGACTATTGTATAGACCTTAAAAGGGAAGGTTTTAATGCAGTTGGCTGTGATATAGGCTGTTAAAGGGAAGTTATTTATTTTAACTGGCTGCTGTATAGATTATTACGAGGGCATTCTTTCAGCTGCAGCTGTATATTGACTGCTGGATGTGCTGTGCTGTATTGGTAGTAGCTGTCATATTGACTGTTACAGAAAAGATCTGTATTTAAGCCATAACACTGCACTGGGATCTCCCAGGCAGGATATTAATGCTAATTCATCTGCTCACCCCCTGCTGTGAGTGTTATTTGTTTAAATCTGTAGAATCCCACAGCGCATTTATATCCTCGCTAGAGTGAGCTCCGCTCCCTGTAATTATTTAACATTATATGCTGATATAAATTGTAACAGTTAAAGAATGGTAATGAGCAGCAAAAAAAACACAAACTTAACCTTAGAAATGGCAGAGTCAGCTCTTAAAACAACAGCCAGCAACTTTCAATGTTCGCTGTCTTTTCCCAAGTCCATATGCACAATATTGTGCATACATTATGTGTGTGCGTGTGTGTTCATGCTCGCACTGGCAGCGGTGCCAGGCAGGGCTGTAATTATGCAGAATGTACTGTGAAACTTATGCACACTCTTAATTACATGCAGTGCCTACGTACAGCAAGTGTTATCTCTCTGCAGCTCAGCTCCTTGATGGGTTGCTCTGATAGGTGATTGGAGTTGGGGCCACCACGTCGACAGAGGGAACGGAGCCCCTGGATTCTTCTCCCAGGGAATTGTGCCCCAAGGCTGAGCTGAAAGCCATCGGGTGTCACTGTTGCTCTGTGGAGGCTCAGCTGGCAGTGGATTTGTCCGGCAGTAAAGCTGGACTTTGGAAGTAGTATTCTTGGCTATAAACATGCAAGGCATTTGCACATAGTTTATATATAAAGTGCATATCCATACACACTGTGTAAGTGTGGGTGGAGTAAGTGGAGGTGGCTCTGTTGTGTGTTAGCTGACTTTTTTCTTTGCAGTTTCTGTTGCCTGTTATAGCAGGCATGTCCCAAAATGCCACACAGGATGGGCAGCTACTGCTGAATAGCTCTGCGTTCTGCTCTGAAGCGACTGTGGTTCAGCAGTGGAGATGACCTGATTTCTGAATGTAATTTGCCTGTGAACATTAACCTGTGATCAAAGTTTTGGGTTTATGATATGACAACTGTGGTGTAGAAACAGCAAAATTATATTCAGTTTAGATTTCTTAAGAGCTTGGGAACTACAGGGATTAAAAGGTACCACAGACATTTTTAAGCTGTAGTGTGTTGAAACTCATTGAAAAATCAGGTTTGCATTCAAACAGTTCATCAATAACGTAAAAAAAAATCACCAACTTAAAATGGAGATGGCAGAGAAAAGCCACATAAATAGCAAAGAAAATGTGTTTTCAAAAGACTTTATAGTCTGTGTCCCTTCTGATTTCAGGTAGGGAGTAGGAGCTGGAGTACGAGGAGCTGAACTCATGCTTGATTTGCAGAGTAGCATGATGGTCGGTTGGGCTGCATTGGCAGCATGGACCTGTGCCAGACTTCACCACAATTCATACTGTGTCAGTTTAATAAATGCACTACTTAAATTATGAAATTACAAAAGAAAAAAGAGAATGCACTTATTCAGACTCTTAATACATTAAAAATAAGGCATTAAAACACTGCCTTTTTTTTTCCCTTCCAGAATCAATAATGAACAGGAAGGGTTGTAGACATTAACAGTCATGGACATTCAAGCTCTTATACATAAATTATCTTAGAAAAATGCACATACGGCTTGAATAATGTAAATACATTAATGCATTTAATAATTTAAACATTAAAGCGCATTCAGGAATCCGTGGCAGAAGCTGTTCTGAGATAAGGAACGCTCCTGGAAGTTGTATGTCCCGAGATCGATGGCTGGCATCTCCTTGGGAGAGCTGTGCAGCTCAGTGTCCCCCTGTCCCCAGAAATCCCAGGGCATCTCCAGCTCTTCTGCCCCCACCTCCTGCTCTGTCCCTTCTCGGGCATCAGCACTTCCCTACAGGACACCTCAGGGCCCACAGAAGGCCAGGGTGCACTTTGACATTTGAGGTTTTCCTGTGTGGACTGCAGTTTATCTTGAAATCAGGTGAAACAACTTCAGAGAATGGAAGTTGGTAAGACTGTCAGTATGAGAGTGAGGTTTGGGGAAGTAGTGCACTCCAGGAATGTTTGGCTCTTTTTTGAAGCCCTGGAAATCAGAAGGTTGGCTCCAGTGTAATGACAAATCAAGGGATTTATTCTGTTCTTTCTCCTCTGCTCTTGGGATTGAACCACCTTCAGCACTGCAGAAGCACCAAGGTCCCCTCACACAATGCATTTTCCTGAAGATTTTGAGCTGTGTCATTTTTGCTGATGCACTGAAATTTGGGAAGTGGTGTATCCATCCCTCATGCCATTTCTCCTGAGTTCAGGAGGGCCTTGCCTCTCCTGCCTCTCCTGCAGGCAGGTGCTTTGGAGGTCATTTGCACCCTACAGCCCCACTCGTGGAATGGTATAAGGTATCATGTTTAGGTCTAGATACTGATGGAGCTAATGATGGAGCTAATAAAAAAGAGCTTAGTCTGATCCCAAAGGGAGAAGAGTTGGGTTGGTTAATTAAAGGAGCCTGGCACAGAGCACCTAGTAATTATAGGTGCAAGAAGTCTGAATTTGAAGAGGATGGTGCAGCTGGAGAGGGATAGGGAGGCACCCAGAGCTCTTCAGGCTGTGGGCAAGAATGCTGCAAAACCAGATCTGGAAATCAGACCTGGGCAGAATTCCTTAGTGAATTCTTATTTATTCAATTTTTTAATGAGGACCTGAATCTCTCGTTATGCATGTGTGTTTTTGCATGCACATGTGTATGTACAATTCTAGTTACACCCTATGGCTGGGAGGGTGGTTTTATTAAAGGCCAGAAGATTGAGAGACAGATGTTTTAAGAGGCCTTGCCCTGTAGTAGTTTGGGATAATTAATGCTGACTGCTGCATTGGTTATATTATCAATGCTGCTGGGTTGTTATCTCCAGCATCATCCCAGCAGCAGGAGCCGGTATCACTGTGGGGCAGAGGGGCTGGTGCCACCAGCACCTGCAGGGAAATTGCTCCTGAACTCTTCTGTAGGTGTAGGGTGGGGAGCAGTGCTGTGTCATCACATTGGCATCACCACTACTAGGTCTCTTTATAGTCAAGTTCCTTAAAGCAGAATTTCTCAAACTTAGGTTAGAACTCCAAAAGGATGCAAAGGCTTCAAAGGAAGTCACAAAGTCACTCACCAGTAAACAGCTTTCTACTTGTAATTGCTGTTTGGGGCTCTGTTCCTCCTAGTTTGAAGAGGTAGCATTTACTTCAGTAACTCTTCTTTTCCTGGAGGAACTTGATGCCATCTCAGCTGAGGAATGTGGGATGTGCCACCACAATAAATGAATGAAGAAGGGAGTCAAGCTTGCATAAATTTTGAGAAGCAGTGCTTTAGCAAGGTTTATTTTCTGGGGTTAAGTTCTGGAAATATTGCCCAAAATGGATCTGTGAACTTCACCTGAAGAAACAGAGACAGTTACTTTGTCCCCAGTGGATTTCTCAGTAGACCCCATCTGGGGAAAGTAAGACTGTCTGTGCAAAATGTGTCATTTGTTTTAGTGATCAGGAATAAATAATCACTCAGGGAATATGTAGGTCTTCTGTCCTTCCAGCTGGTGTGCTGTATAGTGATGGGTGGATCATGCTAGAAAATGAAATGTTAGTTCTAAGGATTTTAGATAAAAAAATGAAAACCACCAGTTTTTCCAACTATAGGAGAAGATGGTGCACAGATGAAAACTGTTTTGAGAATTCGACTTGTGTGCTGACCATACGTGTGTGCTCCTTGGCTGTCCTATGTATAAAATATACAAATGTTAATAAGACACCTCTTTTGTAACTATTGAACTGTTGGAATGAGGAATGTTCATGGTCATTTTGTCCAGTTCTGGCGGGTCTGTGGCTCTGATCCCCTGTACAGAGGCAGAAGGGAATGCTCTGTGTTTCCCACGTGGAGCAGGGTGCCCATGTGTACGGGGAATAACTGGAGCCTCCCAGGCTGGCACAGTAGGAAGGGGTGTGTCCCGCGGCTCTGGCGTGGGAAGCTCCTGCGGGGGATTTTTCATAATCCTGCTGAGGAAAGGATGGGTGATGGGATGTTCTGGCTGTGGCCTGCAGGGAGAGCAGAGAAGTGGGTGGGGATCTCCCTGGGCTCCCATGGCTCAGCAGCCACGTTTAGCTGGGTTAGGAGGTATAAGCATTTATAGTAAATTCTGCTGCTGTATCACAGCCTGCTTTCTGATTTTCTAGCTCTGTCTCCATGGGGCTATTCCATACATTATCCCATTTCACAGCTTGAACTTTCCCCCCTACGTAGATTATGTTGGGCAGAGATGTGAGAAGAAAGGGAATCTTGACACTACTCCACCTTTTTATCTCTGTAACTCCATGTATATCTGTCTGCTCTTACAGGGGCCAGGCCTTCTGCCTTCCAAAACCCTGCTTGGAAATGGCTGATTCAAGCAGGGAGCAATTTTAGGGCTCCTTATGAAATAAATGCCTCCTGTGTGCTCCCTTGGCACTGGGATTTCCTCTCTGATTTATCCTGCTCAGGCCTGCTAATGTCCCTTGACTAAACGGGGCACGGTGTGATGGTGTGAAGGTCATTTTCTCTATGCAGTATACATTTCTGCAGTCATGGTGGGAGGCTAGGACATCTGAAGCAGCATATCCTGCTAGGAAAAGGAAGAAGAAAAGGATAGTCTGGCTCTTCTTTTCACTGCGTCTTGTGGTGGGATGAAGGTTTTGACAGCCTAATTCAGCATTTAGAGAAAGAACCAAGCAGAAAGATTCCCCCTCACCCACTCCTTGCAGCCCAGCTGTGACAAACTGACAGATAATTAACAAATCAAGACCTCCTATTAGCCTTGTCCCTGGTGCATTAAAGCAGCTCCTATGTTGCATGTGTCCTTTAGCAAATGCCTGTGCTTTCTGGCTGCACAGTGAGGCAGGTACATCCCTTCAGAGAGGCAGAGGGGCCTCTAAGGTGTCAGTGCACAAATATTTCCAGGAATAGAAGTTGTCTCTAAAAGGAAGCTGAAAGGAAGTAGGTGGGAGAGTTGTACCATGGAAGCCCCTCTCATGGTGCAGTGTGTCTATGGAGTATCTTCTGGGAATACTGCACTGAAAGGGATGTGTGGAATCGTTATTGAATCCCTCTTGCTTTTACAGAAAATGACATGACTTGAAGCAGCAATTGACAGGGCAGATTTTTTGACTGGGACTAACCAAGCCTGCAAATAGGACATGCCAGAAGTGTGGTTTGTGGTAGAAACAGACCTAATGGTGAGATGTGAATATTGCATTGTGAGCAGTGAACTGGTGCCTGTTCCTCTCTGTCCTCAACTTGCTGGAGCTGTGGGGAAGCCCCAGATAAGCTGCTTCACTTCAGCTCCTCTCTTTGGGAGAAGAATGCTGAGGAGTGTCAATACCCCTCTAGTTCAAGATGTTAAATAGACACAGCCATTGGTTCAGCTTAGCACATGTTAAAGGAGAGGGAGATACCTAATTGCATCAAAGCCACTCTTAAGTTCATGTATGTGGAGCCCATCAAGCTGAAAGCATCCAGACAGTATCTGCTGTTATCAAATCACTCTTGAGTCGAGCTAATTAAAATAGAGCTTCATTTTTCTGAACCATTGTTTGGCAGGAATTTGAAACAGGTCTAACCCAATTTCTGTGTGTTTATGAGCCTTTATTATATCAAAAGTCCTTTTCTGTAAATGTACAGGGCAGTGTTAAATGAATTGATCCACACTGTATCACTGTAGATGCACTGTGGGCTTCCTAATGATTTCTCTTTTAGCTTTTTCCAGATATACCCCAGAAAAGCTTTGTCCCTTATCGTGTCATCTTCCTCTCCTCTTTTCCTTTCTATCTCACTCTCAAGAAAGTAAATGTCCTTGTATTTCTTTCTTTCATATCCTCTTCCTCCACTCTATTGGGATTTTTGTATTATTAAAACATTTACACATTTGCTGCCACATGCAAATGCAGAATAATAATCCAGGACTCTTTATACTCCAGACAAGAGCAGGAGGTCTCTCACTACTGATTTTTACCCTATTCTCATCCCTGTTGGTTACAGGGGATGGAGAGGAGGGGAATCTAAATGTTGCTGTGTTGGATCTGTTTTATACAGGATTTTTTTCCTACAATTTTTTATGTTAAACATTTTGTATTTCAGTGTTTAAATTCTGGGTATCATATTCTTCTTTGTCATTTGCTACGTACCAAGTACAAAAGTTAAAGAGATGTAGAAATTTCTCCCTAAAAACAAGTTGCACTCTGGGGCACATGAAAGCTAATTCATGAATATTCTCTGCAGAAAGGGAATAGCACAGGTATGACCAGTCTGTTCAGAGCATTTGAGCTGGAGTGGCAACCCAGGGAAACTGTCAAGAAGTCAAGAAATAACTATTTTTCTGGTACCAAGTACAGCCCAAGTTGTTCATATGATATTCTTGAGTCTTAAATTTATTTCTGAGCAGTGGATTCATGTTGCAAAGAAAGAAGTTAAGGATTAGCATAAAATAAAAATCCTGACAGTGATCTCTCATGAAATACCCCTGCAAAGGTGATAAAGACTTTGGACTTTTAAAAATAGATAGAAAAATACAAAATAAAATTTATTTTTCTGTATAATTCAAGGGAATTTGCTTCTTTTAACTCAATTAATTCACCTTGGAATGGCATTTTAGTGCATTTTATTTTGCATTTAATGCAGTCTATTCTGGATGTGTATATCCAACTCCTGTACAGCCTGAGAGCAGAAGTGGATACTGGGGGCAAGTGCAGTGTTCTGCCATAAGCACACCCAATGGGGAAGGTTCTATTAGATGTTCCCAAAATGGTGAAATTATTGTCTCTTGTTCTGTTCTTTTAGAGACCGTGTTACTCAGAAGTTTGCTCTTCTTTCATTGACAGTGACTTTCTCCTGATTCCTCTTTTAATAAATTTAAGTGAATTTAATGGTGGCAGAAAGCAGCAGAGTCACAATGTTCAGAGGGCACAGCAGGGACATTGTGCTGGGTGCTTTTTCTGTAAGTCCTGTAATCAGACCTAATCTGAGGGCCCTGCTGCTGGGGGCTTGACTCATCTATATATTGAGTTCTCATCTCCTTTTGGAGCCCAGCAAGGTGTGCAGGGCGTGCTTGTCTTTTAGCAACCCTCTCACCAGTGTGGTCCCTTTCCCAGCAAGGGACAGGGGCCATGGCTTTGGGAGAAGAGTTTCTGGTAAAGCACAGCTGTGCAGGGAAATCCAGATATTCTTACATGCAGAAACAATTCAAACAACAGCAGCATTTCTGCTCACATCGTGGTGAGTACAGAATGAGTGTGTCAGATCAAAGAACATCCTCACAGGCTTTCCAGCATTTCCTGCATGTGCAGTTGTGCACATGTGCTCCTGCATAAAGAAGTTTGCTGTTCTAGCAAGAAACACTCTTTGTGTTTTACAACATCACCAGCAAAGTCCAGCGTTTGGTCTAAGGATCCAAAAGCCCAGGAAATGCATCTCTGGGGTTCCTCGTCAATTTGGGACCTAATGAAATATAGAAAATACTCAGTAAAAGCACCCTTATTACTTTAAATGTTTAAATGTGGAGTTTTTAGCCATCAGGTTAATGTTTTTGTATCTTTTTTTGATTTGATTGTGAGCACTTTTCCAGGTATCTCTGCCACTTGAGCACTAATTGGATTTCCACAGATAAACGGTGCTAGCTGCAGCCCTTACATCACTGTGTTTTTACTTCATCATCATTTTATTTGTTTTTACTGTAAAGGTTAATAAATCTTGGTGTGTTTAGAGTATGAAACAAGGCAGGCAGCGTGAAGGGGTGAAGTTTTATATGCTGCTTTCTGCAGTCCAGGGTGGGAGGAGGAGCAGCTGCCCTTTGTGCTGGTTCTAATGGGCTGCTGGGTGTGTTAGTCACCCAGGGAGTGATCCATAATCCTTAAGATAAAAAGCGTTGATCTCTCCACTAGTTCTCAGACAGAGCTCTAAGGCATTTGAATTGGGTTACCATTGATTTAAGGCAGGGAGAAGACTCTGTAGTGTGGATCTGCTTAAAAAGGGATATGCGGGGTTTATTTAGCTTATTTAATTTTTTAAGGAATATTGGAAGCCTTTCAGTGCAAGTGTGCCAGAGTTCCCTGTGGATTCTCAAGGAACTTAATATAGTACTTGCCAGTATTTTAGGGAAGAGCTTACTGAATGGCAGATTTTAGTCAAAATTTAGGCTGTGAATAAATTTCTGTAAGAATCTGTCAAGATCCCAGATGTTTGCTGTCTCATTCATTTGCTCAGGAAAGTGTATTTTTTATCTTTTCCATGTTTTCCTGGAAAGGTGAGCTTGGCTTCCTACCACAGCAGAGGTTTTCCAGCCACAAAGGCAGTGTAGAAGCCCTTTTTGGCCCTGGAGGGATTGAAACTAGTGTGTTTCTAACGCCAAATTTTGGATGTTGTGGCTTGATGGAAATCGATTGACGGACCTGTACTTGAGCCAAAGCAGCATTAAAGACTGAATATATTTTTTTCCTGTTGCAAAGATATAAAAATGCTTTGTAGCTCCTTTGGATCAGGTGCAGACTCCTGAGCAAACTGCATTACAGCCTCGGGTTTCCAGTCCTTGCAGTCTGCAGCAGCAGTGGCCGTTCTTCCCTTGGTGTTAATTCCCGTTGTGAACCCAGATTTCAGAGAGATTGTTGATGCTTTCTGCAGCATTTGTCAAGGAAATGGCTGCTTTCTTTTTTTTTCCTGAAGTGAGTAATTGTTTATTAATTTTTCAGCACATAAAGAGCATAATTATAATAGTCCCTGACATATGCTGGCTGTGCCAAGGTTTGAGAAAAATAAAAACCAGTAGAAGTACTGTTTTGAGCTGTCTCTGATTTTTCAGGCCTTCCTGCTTTGGACCCAAATTTCTGTGTAAGAATTTGGACAAGCACACAGGCGTCAGTTTAATTCTCTGTAGAATTAATTCTCTTGGATGTTTTAGCTCAGTTTGGGATGGTGGGATCTTACTTAGGTGTTTTGAGAAAGAAGAATAGGTGATCAGTTCGCTGGATTTTTTGGCACGTGCAGTTTTTTGGTACAGACAGTGTTGCATAGGTTGAGCAGCATCCTGGATTTGTCCTGACACTTCTGTGCTTTGTTTCTTTAAGCAGTGAATGTAACATCCATGAACAATGCTAGATTGACCCCAGGGGAAAATGAAGTGGGACCATTGTTTGCAGAATATTTATGGTCTGGACAGCTACCATGGAAATGTTCCTCATGTTTGCCATTTTACTGTGTTTCACCCCTGTTATAGAGGAAGCAACATAAGAATTGACAAGGAAGCTCAGTTGCTTTTGAGGCTGGTGGTGGAGGCTGTTAGATTTGCAGGAGGAATTGTGTGATGTGAGCTCTGTTCTGCTGAGAACTGGACAAAGACAAGGGACGCAGCTGCTTCTGAATCTATAAAATTATTCCACTTGCAGTCCCCACAGACGGGGCAGCTCTGGCCAATCAGGCTTCTTGCCCCTTACTTCGTTTTTCCCTTAATGGGGCAATTAACAGCAGGAACAAAGTGCATGGTCTGCTCAGTCTTTATTATTATTTGTGTTGTAATAAATGTCGAGGAGGCTGGTTGCAGACCAGCACCAGGAATTGTGCAAATGCAGAGGAAAACGACCATTCTTGTCCCAAAGAGCTCTAAGTAAAAAAATAAATGTACAAAAAGGTCTTCCAGTGTTTTAAGTCCTTCTCCTTTTACTGTTTCTTCCCAACTGCTGTGGTTTGCATGATTTATTGTGCACCTGTCACAATTTCCAGCTTCTTTAATGTTTTCAACATGAAGCCTTTTGT
This sequence comes from Oenanthe melanoleuca, assembly GCF_029582105.1. Lineage (NCBI taxonomy): Eukaryota > Metazoa > Chordata > Aves > Passeriformes > Muscicapidae > Oenanthe > Oenanthe melanoleuca. The sequence continues at coordinate 7,244,254 of NC_079354.1, forward strand.
TTGTTAGATTCTGGTGATCCAGATAGTTTCCTTCAGTATCTCCTATATTTATTCTCATTCAGATCTTCCTTGTCCTAACATCACCTCAGCCCTCTGACTTCAGCCCTAATTGTTTGGGGCTTTATTGCTGAAAGGAAAGCATTAATTCTCTAATCTACATTCCCTGTTTTTTAAAAATTCTGTGAAATGGGGTTTTTGAAATAGGAGGTTTGAGGAAAAGTAACTTGATGTTTTTTCTTTTTATTTGAGTCTTTTCAGTCTAAAACATCTTCATAGCTTCCTCCACAGATGGAATCCTCTTGGACTGAATCTAAATCTTTGTATCACTGGTTTTGTCCAGTCCCTTGACTGTGGAATTAGAAGGATCTGAGTAAGTGTGAACAGTGCTCCTGTTCTGGTGCATCTCTGCTTGATTCAGCCTTCTGGAGTCTCTCATTCAATAGTGATTTTAAGTACTTAGGCACAATTGTTAGGTGTGACACAGACTTCTATCCTCACATCATTCTCCAGCTCCCTAACATGTGAATGAACACCCTGCAGTCCTTGTCTGCCCTGCAGTTAGAAGAATGAAAATGTAATAAATTATAGTTTCATTGGTTTTTACATTCTACACATGTGAAGGGAACAGGGTAAAAGGGATTTCTCTGAAAGCTGCAGTAATGGCAGCAGGGATAGAGAGAGAAAGGTGAGAGTTGGAGGTGCTGTCATCTGCTCTCCTTGAACCTGGGTCGTGGATTTTTTTCAGTTGTGGAGCCCGGGACTGGTACTAGTTCTGCTGTAGTGAGCACCTTGGACTCTAGGTTGCTACATTCCTTTGGAGTGACTGAGCTCAAACAGCATTAATTTTACAGCACACCCAGTGATCCCTAAGCTTCCTTCTGTGAGAAGGGAGAAGCGAGTTGTGGAAATTGGGAACTGTCATGGAAAGTTCTAAAAAGCTGCTTCTCTTTCCTAAGCTTTGGCCTTCTGATGGCATCTCTCTTAGGTCCTGTGGAGTTTCGTGACCTTGTTATGGCTGTCCCAGAGGGGAGCAGCTCCCTCGCCTACAGCGTGAGGCTCAGCTCTGCAGTTAGTGCCTGTTTTATCCTGGGCAGGACTCAGCTCTGCAGTTAGTGCCTGTTTTATCCAGGGCAGGACTCATCTCTGCAGTTAATCCCTGCTTTACCCCAGCCCTGCAGTTAATCCCTGTTTTACCCATCCCTGCAGTTAGTGCCTGTTTTATCCTGGGCAGGACTCAGCTCTGCAGTTAGTGCCTGTTTTATCCTGGGCATGACTCAGCTCTGCAGTTAATCCCTGCTTTACCCCAGCTCTGCAGTTAGTCCCTGCTTTACCCCAGCTCTGCAGTTAGTCCCTCCTTTACCCCAGCCCTGCAGTTAGTTCCTGTTTTATCCCCAGCTCTGCAGTTAGTCCCCATTTTATCCCCAGCTCTGCAGTTAGTCCCTGCCTTACCCCAGCCCTGCAGTTAGTCCCTATTTTATCCCCAGCTCTGCAGTTAGTCCCCGTTTTATCCCCAGCTCTGCAGTTTGTCCCTGCCTTACCCCAGCCCTGCAGTTAGTCCCTGCCTTACCTCAGCCCTGCAGTTAGTCCCTGCCTTACCCCAGCTCTGCAGTTAGTCCCTGTTTTATCCCCAGCCCTGCAGTTAGTCCCTGTTTTACCCTGGGGATCCCGGCGTTGTTGCTGTTCTCTGTAAACACAAATCATTACAGGCCGTGTCCCCCACCACCCCACCCTGCTCATCTCGCTGCAATTCCTTCTTTGGTGCTTCTGGGCATTACAGGGAGCTTGCAACTTCAGATCAGGCAGACGTACAAAAACGAGATTTTCAAAGTTTATTTTCCCTCCAAAAGTGAGATGATTTCTCTTCAATAAAAAGTTAAAATGTTTGAACTCTAGAAAAAAGGTTCATGCTTCTCACTGGTTAAATTTATTATAGCTGCATTATCAGTTTAATACATTTAGTTTGCTTTTCTGCTCATATTTCTTATAAAATGTTTTTCCAGCATTTATCACTTCCCTGTAACAGTTTTTATTGTGTTAAGCCTGATGTTATGAAGTCTTATTTGTAGGTGTACTTCTGAACTCAAAAAATACATATCTAGCACATTTCCTTGCAAATAAAAATAGTTATTTTACGTTTCTTTTAATATACTTGTAAAAGTTTCTGGTTCTTTTTAGGTTTATGCATAAGTTTAGCTTGAATATTACTCCTCTTAAAAAGACAGGGATTTTGTCAAGATGTCCACAGTGTTCTCCATTAAATTATAAAAAACTGAAGATGACAGATATTTCACTTTGAAAGGTGACTGCTACAGAGATGAAGTTGCTACTTTTCGTAAGGGTTTTTACTCCATATATCAATGTGTTTTAAGAGAGACTTGGGTCAATAATACCATGCTTTAGAATTCCCTAAATACATATTTACACAATAGACCTTAAAATATATTAGTCTATCATGTCAGCTCCTGTACTTCTATCTGGGATGTTTTATGTCCTTAACATATGACACAATAAAACTTTATTTTATATAGCATTTTTTCATACAAATTGTATCCTAAAATGCACTGTGGGGTTAAATGAGACTTTCACAAGGTTAAAATTAAAAAAAAGCTGAAGGGTGCAGGAAAATTAAGGGGGCTTTGCATGGGATGGATGTATTTAATTGAACAAAGGGAATCTGAGTGGAGAGTACAGCGAACTGTGAGCCTGTGAGCACGGTTGGAGCTGCGGAGATTATGTGAGGAAAGGCTTATTCTGAGTGAATGAGGGAGGTGGAAAGGTCACGCCTTCAGGAGCAGCTGGAGGAAGTGTGGAATAGCTCCTGGAACAAAGAAGTGGAGAGGGGGCCTGTATGGAGTCCCTAGTTTGTCGCGGGAGCCGCAGAAGGGCTGAGGGCCGCAGGAGCAGAGTGCCAGCGGAGCTGGTGCGCTGGGTGGCTGCCTGGCATGGGGCACAGCGCCCGCGCTCACCGCTGCAGCCCGGCCCCGCCGCTCCGCAGGCACAACACTCCGACAGCTCGCTCACATGTGCTTCTTGCTGCCTTGCAGAAAATTTATTTTTTTTAAATTTTTTTTTTGGTCACCCTATTCATGTAAATTAAGTAAGGCTTTTTTTATGTGATAATTATAGATAAATGTATTTAAAGTAGATCTGGATTTTTTAGTCCTCAGGAAAAAGAGGAAGAGCAATTTTTTCCCCCCGTCCCTGTCATGTGTTCGTTTTAATGAGCAATTTTAAAAAATTGAAAATAAAAGAGGAAAATGAATAGGTGTTGAACCAGCCTGTGATATGTAAATGCCAACTAGTAATTACCTAAAACCTCAATTTTCTTTCTGTTTCATCTTGCAAAACATTTCATTTCCACTGAGTGAAAACACTTAATTTTGGGCTCTGACGGCGGGAGCGGGGCGGCGGCTGCGCCGCCAGGGGGCGCGCGGGGTCCGCCGTGAGGGAGCCGTGAGGGCCGGGGGACCTCGCCCTCACGGGGCGGCTGGAGAGAGCTCCGTGCCCACGGAGCCCAGCCTGGCACCAGCACTGCCCTGAGAACGGAGTGCCGCGGCCGGGCTTTCCCTGACGGCCTTCAGGCACCGTGACTCCACCGCAGCCTCTTCCAATGTCGAATCACCCTGTGAACAAATTCTTCCCGGTGTCCACTCTTCTCCCCAGATGCAGCTTAAGATGTGTCCTCTTGTCCTGTCTCTTGTTTTCTGGGAGAAGAGCCCAAATCCCACCTGGCTAAAACCTCCTGACAGAGTTGCAGAGAGCAGAAGGGTCCCCCCTGAACCTCGTTTTCTTCAGGCTGAGTGGGACCCATGACAGGGACACAGAAGGGACCAGGTTCCTCACCCTTCGTGTGGGTGCCTCTGAGTTAGTGTCACTCACAGTCCAAGCTTTGAGAACCTAGGATTTCCCCTTTTAGGTCTTGTAATTTTTATTTTTGGTTTTTTTTGTGTTATTGTTGTGTTTTTACTTGTTTTTCAGTTGGTTATTTCTTTCCGTGTTTTTTTGGTGGCCTTTATGTGTGTGTGGCCTTCTTTTGTGTATGTTTCTGCTGAACTTTGTCAGTTTTTAGGCTGTGTCTCAACCAAAGTAATTCCTGGGGTTCTGTATGTTTTCATTTAAATCTCAGTGAAATCACAGGAGCTTCAGAGCGTTCCTCCTCCCCTGACTGACCTGAAGGTGATTCCTGTACAAAGGGCAAGTGTTTGGTGTGGCACAGGGATTTCACGGAGCAAGGGTGCAGAGCCCTGATCGGGACCAAGTCTGTCCTGGAGGAGCAGCAGTGTGGCACAGCGTGGCACAGGGGTTTCACAGAGCTGGGGTGCAGATCCCAGATCAGGACCAGGTCTGTCCTGGAGGAGCAGCAGTGTGGCACAGGGGTTTCACAGCGTTGGGTGGAGATCGCAGATCAGGATCAGGTCTGTCCTGGAGGAGCGCAGTGTATGATGTGGCACGGGGGTTTCACAGAGCTGGGTTGCAGAGCCCTGATCAGGACCAAGTCTGTCCTGGAGGAGCAGCAGTGTGGCACAGTGTGGCACGGGGGTTTCACAGAGCTGGGGTGCAGAGCCCTGAGCAGGACCAGATCTGGCCTGGAGGAGCAGCAGTGCTGGCACAGTGTGGCACAGGGGTTTCACCGAGTTGGGTGCAGATCCCTGATCAGGACCAGGTCTGTCCTGGAGGAGCAGCAGTGTCCCACACCCAGCACCGTGCCCCAGCCAGGCGGGCGGGAGCACGCTGGGACACGGGAGCGCTGCCTCCTTACTGAGATATACGGCTTCATAATTAGCCCCTTGCATTTTTCCCGAGTGCTGGCATCAGCGTTCCATGATGTGTTTCCCTGATTAACAGCTGCTTTGCAACTATTTCCGTGTGCCACCGATAACCATATTTGTCAAGTTGGTCCTGGCAGGGCACTGATTTCTTACTAAAGCACAGCCTTTCAGCTGCAAGGAGTTTTCTTGTTCACTGTTGTGCCAGGCTTTTAAGTCAGCCCTTGTTAAAACGTAAGCTAGCTTCAGCCTGATGCTTGTTAACAGGATTCTGGGTATCTCCTTTAGAGTAGGAGTGCAGAAACCTTTCACAGACAATTTAATCTTCTGAGCCTTGCAAACATACAGCCGTACACTGAGGGGGTGTTGCTGTGGACTAATATATTGATCAGTTCCATTTGCCCTATAGCTGTGGCCTTCTGGTCTGGCTGAAATAGGTTGAGTGTTTGTTGATACTGCCATATTATTATTTTTTAATACACTGGAAAAAATTAATTCCAACTTCTTTTACATACGTCATGTATATTGCCAGTGTTGATTGCTTCCGCACATGTAATGTAAACTGTCTGTGCATAGTTCATGGCCTGGGCCGCCTCTGCTTAATGAAAAGAAGTGTTGCTTTTAAACAGATACAGATCCACTCAGAAAGACAAAATACCATCCCTTGCAACGTATAATTCAAACCCAACCTTTACATCACAGGTCATCTCAAAGTCTCAGTCTATCAACAAATGCTGTTTAGTAATAACCTACAGAGGGTTCCCAGTATTAGGAAATCTGTTAGAGCTCTTACAGGCTGCACTCCTGGTGGCTTTTGAGTCTGCTTCCCACATGGAGCTCTCTTACCAAATCCTGTGTAACTTTTATTGGTGAAGAACTTTTACATTTCTGTTAATTTTATTTTTTTGAGTTGATAGAAAATGGGCATTTGCCACGGTATTTTAAATTTCATGGTTTATTTTTTTAAGGCAAGCAACTGATTAAGTAGCTTAGATTGCTTTATTGGAAACCCTGCAGCTTTGAGCACAATAAGAATAAGGCTGTCTTTAGCTTCCCCATTAACACAAAAGGTAGGGAAATGAGGATTGAAGGACCTTGGCCGCTAAGTTAAAGTCCAAGTGCTGTGCTTTGGCCCAGAGTTTGCCAGCCCTCTGCTCTCCCATAGTATCTGCAATAAAGTTTCTGTCTTTATTTTATATCTTTGACATTGAAACAGAGTATTTGGCCTGAATTTATGTCATTTATCCAGTTGCAAATACAGTCTTTGAATAATGACATTGATCTTTGAGTTGGAAAATCAAACTGTGGGACAGGACCTGCTGCAGGATTCCACCCATCTCCACCCAGTCAGAAAGCTGTCTTTATGGATCCTGTCACTGCAGGAGAGGTGGTGGTGGGAAAGCAAGTTTGTGGGACTGACTGGCTTTTAAAAGCCAATTCCACTCTTTCTTTAATACAAGTGTGCACCTGACGCATTAGATAAAGCCAGTGTGCTCTGCAGTGCGTGCTGGCAATCTGAGAATCAGTGCAGTGATACAGGGCTCATTATTTGGCAGTGCCCTAATACCATAAAAATTTGGAGAAGTGTTACAAATGCTACAGAAATAGTATGGAACAATGTTAGCAGCTGAGTCAGAGTGCTATTTGCCACATGATTTTTTTGGCTGTACACAGGACTGCAAGTCTTCTCATCTTCCTCCTCCTTTTTCTGCTGTTTAAATTATGGAGTGCAGTTGCTCTTGTTTGTGCAAAGAAAATGATCCATAGAAGGTAGGGAAATTCTTGTGTATGTTTGTTCAAAATATTGGCATTTTGACATGGCCAAAATTGCTTTGTAAGTTGCTCATGTATACAAGATTAATTATAAAAATTGAAGACATTTCAGCTCAGCCTATAGGAGTGAATGTTCAGGGGTAAATGCAAACACAGTATGAGAAACGTGGGGTTACCGGAGGGAGGAATACATGTCCAGGATTCTTTTTATGGAGTTTGTTGTTTCTTGTAATTTCATTTTGTTTTAAGATTAAAAAGGCTGTGAATAATGGAGGAAGTAATGCAGGGGAGAGATAAAATAGAAGTTTATTTTGGACTGAAATTTACTACTGAAATGTTTACATTTTTATACGGCAAAAGTAAGCTTTAATAAAGGGTTAGAGTCAATGAGATGTTCACATGGTTGTGATTGAAATAGCACAATGAAAAATACTGCTTATTTCTCACGGGTTTTGTAATACTTAAAAATTGATAATTAAATATAAGAGCTTGCAGAACTGCAAGTCTGCAGGCCGTTCGTGACTATCTCACTAAATGTGGCAGGGAGTGTTAAGGAGTATCTGAAGACACAAACAAGTAATTATTGTTAGAAGGAGAGTGGCTTTGATATGTTCATGTGTCTGTCGGGCTGCTCATTTGGGTATCTTTCTTATTCAGCATATTATCTTAAGGTTATTAGTTTGGGTGCTTTATATTTCTGCATCTGGCACAGCAATATCAGCACAGTTTAAATCTGCTCTTTGCCTGTCACCTGCGTTTCAGCTGCAGACAGATCAAGTGCACATAAATGAAGCCAAAGTGTACTTTATGTGGGGTGTTTTGCTCTGCTGTTTTGTGGTTCAAAATTACTGAATGGAGCTTGAGGAAAAAATGCAGGAAAACAAGAAAATGAAAAGAATTAAAAATACCCCATTCATTTTATCCTCCCAACTTTGAAGTGTGCTGGGACTTTGTCAAATTCCCGTCAGATAAATATGTCAATTTCATCTCTCTTCCAAATTCATTTATCATGCTTTTTTAAAAGGTGTTTTCTGCCTTACCTGATGTTTAAATTGGATTCTCTCGTTTATGCTGTTCTTTGCTGTATCCCCCATGTTTTTCTTAAATGAATTAGTAATGACAGCGTACTCCATCATACCCTCTCTACAGCCACTTTAAGGGAAGCCTGGTGATCTAAACCTTTTAACCTATTAAAGATGATTTTCCCCAATTGAATCAGACCCACCACAGGTGTAATAACTAATCATTTAAACTACACCTGCTATTATGTATTTTTAAGCCATTATGCATGTTGGATAGATGATAATTCATGTTTATTGCATTGTCCAATGGATCCGTTTTGCCTACACTAGCCTGATTAATGTATTTAAAGAAATAAGAGATGCAATTTAAAAGAAAAAAACATTGATGGAATGCACTGAGGAGTACATTGAAAGTGCCATTAAACCCATCAGAACTTTGCTCTCTGACCAGAAATGCAAGCCTTTGATTCAAACACAAAGTGAAACTTAGTGATTTCAGGAGTGATGCTGTATTTTCCCTTCTTTATCTGCTGTCAGAGTTTTGGAAACCTTTTTGGAACTGAATTCCAGAAACTATATTTTAAGATAAACTCTTAAAGACCTGAATAACATGGGTCTAGCTTATTGGGATGGTTAATTTTAGCTCTAGAGAAAGGAAGTAATCTCTTCCACTAGTTCTCATGGATGTGTTGTTAGCATATTATTCCTCATGATGCCACAATCAGAACAGATATTTTTGTATAAAAGTGGAGAGAATCACTGATGCAGTAACATGTAATAACATGTGTAACAATATAGGGAAGTATGTGGAAAATGGAACTACCATATGAAGAAAAAAATCAAATACCTTTCACTGGAATTAAATGGAAAGGTAAAAATCTAGTGCTGTTGTTGATGCCACTGAGTATTGTCCCAGACTTTACTCTTTACTTGTAATAAGTGCTCTGTTTTAGGTGCTCTTTCACCTTAAAGAAGGATGTAGATGTCAGTTTGTAGACAAAAGTAACCTGGGCTTTTGCTGGCGTGGAATATAAATATATATATACACATATATATATATATATATAAATACTTGCCTACCCATTTGTGTCTTTCAAAGTGACTTTTTGGATTGTTGTTATGTGATCCAAAACATATGAATTTGCTGCTTCTCTAGTCATGAGAAGCTGAGGTTTATTTATTGCTTTCAATAAATTAGAATGATGACAGAAAAGGCCTTAATGTCTTAGAATCTGCAGGGAGCTTTAAGTCAGATAGAAAGGAAGCATTATTACAATAAGCCAGCTGTTACAGATCTCATGCATTGACTCAAGATTGGCTTTAATTGTAGGAGCCAACATAGGTAAGAAGATCACAATATAAATAACAGAAACACCTAATAATCATAAAGAAGTTTTTTGTACAGATAGAGCTGCTCCCAAAGTAATTAAACAAGAAACTTCTAGGTTGAAACACAGTAATTGTGCTGTCTGTTTAGAGTTAAACCACAAGCTCTGACATGTGTTGGACCATTTCTGAAAGGTGGTGTTGTCTCTGTGATGGGTGTGTTGTCTTACCTTGCAGTCCACAATGCCTAATATAAAACAGGGATTTGACCATACCTAACTTGGGTCTTTTCTCTCTTTTTTTTCTCCAATCCTCCTACCCTCCCCAGATTGTGACAGCAGTGAAATTTTTACAGAATCCACGGGTCCGCCAAAGTCCTCTTGCAACCAGAAGAGCATTCCTGAAGAAGAAAGGTATGAGCTCCTTAGGTTGTGATCTCAATGATAATGAGGGACGTGGAATTAGTGTAAAGTATTGCTATGGAATATTAGATGTTACGGACAAAGCAATTAGTCTGTCTCAGAAGAAGATCTGAGGTTTATAAGAAATATCAGTCTCTTTTCTTCCCAACTGGCTCGTGCAATATTTGCACCAGATGTGGAATGGTAGAGTACAAAAGACACATGGGAAATTTCTGAGTTAACTGCTATCAGATCTTTTCTGCAATAAGGATGGTTCAGAGCTGTGCACTAGCTGGTCAGTTCAAACCTTACTGATACTGGCTTTAGAATGGCCAATCTCTGGGTGAAAAGGTCAAATGTTTCCAAAGAGAGCCAGAGAGAGGCAAAGAACTTGGTAAAAGTCAACAAGGTCAGGTTAAGGTCAAGCTTGAGGTCAACCTGACTTTCAGGCTGAAATGGTAAACTACTGACTGAGTTTAGCCCTTTCCTATAGCAGGGATAGAAGACAGATCCTGACAAATCCTATATCATCTTAGTGAGGTGCAGCATACTTTGGTCATTGCCTACAGAGAATTTATTTTACTTTACGTCTCATGGTGGAACTATCTTTTGTTCCTATTTCATTTCTAAAGTTTTTATTCCACAACTTGCCGTGCATTCCAGGTGATGTTCACTCCATATTTTGCTACAGTCCTGGGACCATATTGCTTACCACAAGATGTAAATAATGGCAGTTTTAATTTGAAGTTAATTATGTGCATTGTGGAGCACTGTAAGGTGTTAAAATGATACTGAAAATACAGATTCCAAACTTCAGAAGGGAGTGACCCACATATACATTGAAGTCATAAGTACTTCAAGGTACATCAAATTCTGGAGCTAAAGATCTTGAGCTTTGAAAAGTAGGGAAGCTTATGAAATGCGTGTTTTTCTGTTTGGATTTACAAACTGCTTATTGAGATGCCTGAGACCTGAAGTCATGAGATAGAGAGTTCAAGTACATGCACCACTGTGCTCATCTTGAATAGCAGATGACCTAGAAGGGAATGGTAGCCTTGTGCTTTGGCAGCGATGTCATGACAAGTGGTTCACAGGCACATTGTTTGGAGTGTGTTCCTCTCACTGCTTGTCCTGGTGCCAGTGAAGAGGACATTCCAATCACATAGGTATGGTGCTCGCTCTGCCCTGCCATCAGGATGACATTAAAATTTGGAGCCTGTTGGTCGCTGTACGCCATGAGTTTTTCCTTGAAATATGTGGACCTATGGGGAGTAATTAATCATAAAAGCTTGGGGATTTCAACTCTATCATCGAAGCAATGAAGCAAGGGAAAGCTGAGCCTAAAAGCTGTGCTGATTACCCAGGGTAACCTGATACAAAATCTATTGTTGCCGAGAGATCCTTAGCCCCCAGTATATTGTGCAATATTATAACTGCCTGATCTTCTTCTGTGCTGACAATGACCAGTTAGTCCTCATTTTCTCTCTCAACACAGCTGGGTTAGAATTTCATTTGCAGAAGGTATTTAGAGCAATTTAGAGACAAATGTCTCTGGTGTTTGCTCTGCACTTCCCCACTGCAGGCTTCACTGAACAGTTTTTCGTATCAGGAGCTCCATCTAATCTGTTTAATTTTAATAAATCCCTGACTGGGAGAAGAGGAAGGGTGGGGAGATGGAGGCACAGAGAACTGTGGCCGGACTAATACTTCTTATAAATTACTTGGCTAATAATTACTAAAGAGCAGAAATGGTTTGGTAGAACTGTTTGTTTGTTCCTGCTTGTTAATTAGCCCTCCTTCCCTCTGTACTAATTATTTTTTTTTCTAAACTTAGCCATGGCAGATAGGAAGGAGTAGGGTCCAGTAGTGCCTGTGCCCAGCCGTCACTGGCAATATGTCCATATGGAATGTGAGCTGTGCCCAGTGCTGTGGTACCTGTGTGGTCTGGCACAAAGAGCCAGTCTCGGAACGCAGATGTCACGGCTCATTTAGCCGAGTGGATGGGGGACTACAGGCTTTGGTGGACTGTTTCCCTATTCTCTGATGTACAGTCCCTGTCATCCCAGTGGAATGTTTATCCCCAGCTGAGGCTGTCTGGTAGAGAAGTCCTCACTGCCAGTTGAATAAAGTCCTGCAAGCCTGACTTGGCTTAAGAAATTTTGCTTCTGAGACTCACAGAGGTGGTTCTGCCTAGAATTATTATATTTTCTTCTTTTTCTATAAGCATCTCCTTCCTCAAAAAGCCTGATTGAATTTTATTTCCTTTTAGTATAGGAGCTGGATTTGGGCTTAGTACATTTCAGTGAGATGAGCAATGAAAGTTTTTGCAGGATTATCAGCTGGACTGGGTTTGGTGAAACAGTTGTAGAGGATAAAATTGGGTGTTCGTGGTTTTGTGCAGTTCAGGTGGTGCTGAGCTGCTCTCTCTGGCACAGGGGGTGATACAGCATTGATGACAGTTGGGAGAGTGAAGGTATCCTGGATTTGTAAAAGGGCTTTCAAAAGTCAGATGAGATTTCTCTGTTGTCTTAAGCACTTTTAAACTCCCATATACAGAGGCATTAATGAGAAACATGAAGTTATTAGAATCATTTATCATTTTCTTTGAAGCTTACACTGGCATTTTGTGTAATTTATGACATTTCCTCCTTTTTATCATGAACTTCTTCAGATGAAGGGAAAAACAGCTGTTTCCCCTCAGAGTATCTGAAAGAAAAGAAAGGCAGAAAAGATGCTGTTTGTTTTTTGTCCAACTCGCTGATTCTGCTGATGACATGCCACAGAATCAGCGGCGCCTTGGGAGTAATTAGACAGCATGTGGGGCTTAAACCCTTATGGAAATGTGTCTGTCATTTAACTGTTGTGCCTCAGATGTCCTGCACTGCTCAGCTACCCATCCGGTAACTCATGTGCCTTGTTAATTTGGTGTCTCTGAATCTCTTAAGTTCTGGCAAGACAGAGAAACGGGGTGGAAATGCACTATACATGGGAAGCTCTGTTTTCAGGGTGCTGGGTTTTTGGGGCAGAGGAGGGGAAAACTGCTAAGTTACAGACTTGTTGTGTCATCTTGGATGAAGAACTGTTTTCTTAGTTGCTTGGTCTCTTCATCTGTAAAATCACTACAGTAATGCCTTTCCAGAGTGGGATTGTGGAAACTGATGAAAGCATATGCAAAGCTCAGAAATAATAGTGATGGAAGAACAGAGGTGCATTAGAGCAAGTTAATGTACAGTTGTTGAGTTATGTTGGGAAAATGTCCACTCAGAAGGTTTTCTGCAGTGCATCAGTTTTCCAGAATTTTTTTCCAGTGTCAAGATGCCAGACTGTAGTGATTTCTGAAGAGATGAAAAAATTATTTAATTCCACATGCCCTTCCCAGTCAGAGCTCAAAGGCACTTGATCCCCTGGAACAAATGCTGTCAGCCCGAGAATCTCCATTCGAAAACTGACTTAATTTTCTTCCTCTTTCTGTTGTCTGCATTCTTAGAAGTTGAACCTGCATTTTCCCCTTTGTCAAAGAAGTGACTCACCTTCAGGACCTGAGGGAAGGGGGCACAGTCCACTGCTGGAGGGCTTAAGAAAGCAAATTCTTCAGCAGATTTCAATTTAACCCTCTTTTATTACTCTTCTTTTTTTCATAATTTAAGTCCATTTCATGAGGCAGTTTGCATGTCCTTGAATGGAATCTCGTTACCATGAAAGCTTTTTTAGCATTGATTTCATAACAGTCTTAATTTAATAGTGCCGTCATTACTGAGAAGCTCTGAGAGTGAGGCCCCAGCTTTCCAGGTCACTGACCTTTTAATTACAAACCTTGTTCTGATGGCCAGGTTATCGACTGGACAGCTCCCAGCTCCTGCCCCCAGCATGGAGATGAAAATAACTGCCTTTCCTCCCCCACTTTCAGAAAAGGGAGGAAAAGAAAAGTAACCTCTTATGTTTCCAAAATTAATTTTCTCCTTCAGCTTTACTTTGTAATTAATTCTTTAACGTGTCTCAGTGAAGCTCAAACAGTTTTTGCAAAGGCTTTTCTTGAGAAGAAAATACAATGCAAGCCAATAGAGTCCAGTGCCAACTCAGCCAGAAAAACAGAGTTAGTAACCTGTGGTGTCAAAATACCTATTCCAGGCCAAACTGCTCTGGCTCTGCAAATCTTATGCTCATCTAGAAAGTACCATGCCTGATACACAAATGTGGGGTTAGACCATTACTGTGGACTGCTCAAGGAATGCTAGGTGACTTGTCCTTCTCTTCAAGCTTCCTGCCAGGATATGGGTTTGAGAGATGGTGAAGAAAAGGAGGAAGGGCCTTATTTCATTGCTCTGCTGCTGTTGGCTTCTCCACAGTGGCTCGTGTGGGCTGTGGTGGATTTGTGCTGTAGACAGTGTTGGTAGTACAGGGCTGTTTTAGCTGCATCTGAGCAGTGCTTACACCTCAAGCCGAGGCTTTTCCCACTTCTCCAGCAGTGAGGAGGCTGGAAATGCATGAGAAGTTGGGTCAACTGTCCCCAGCTGGCCAAGGGAACAGAGCTAATCTGTTCACTGTTTGCATTACAAATCAAAAACATAGCCCATACTAGCTGCTAAAGACACAGCACAATTGCACAATTGATTGTGTGAGTGAAACTGGTCCTGTTTTGGACTTGCAGCCCAGGTAACTTGTTCTCTAGCTGCTCATACCAATGCCTGCGCAGACCTCATCACTTGCACTTGCAAAGCTGCAAGCAAGACCTGAAATTCAGGTACTGATAGCAAAAACTTATTGCAAGAACATGCTTATTATTTTAAGCTTCCAGTACAAATCAACACACAGTGAGAGAAAGTTCACTAGCATGGGTAGAAGCAGGGAGGTGCTTTCTGATTGTTTAAGAAGTTTGCAGCAGGTGTTCAAGTAGTATAAAGTAAATCTGACATCTTGTGTAGATGTACAAAAATGACTGTAGCGGTTGAATGGCAGCACATTTCTGCATTTTCACGATGCGTTTAATGCTTTTCATTTCAGGATTTTGGAGCACATTGTACCCATTGACTATGGAAACTTTGCAGCTAGTTGCATGGAGCATGTTCGATGGTGTTTACAGGGTTATCTATCATTATCGCAATCATGCTGAGATCTAGATCTCACTGTGCTTCCCACTAAAAAGCATCCAACTCTGAGGTGGAGGACAGCAGCTGCTCAACATCACTGTGATTTTTAGGAGAGGAAATGAAGAATACTTTATCTAAGTGATCTTGCAGAGGGAGCTTTAGGGATAGAGAATGTAATTACTGAGTAAAAAATTTGCTAAGATTCTTGAGGAGCACTGTGGGATATTTAATTACTAAAGATGGTTGGGCCTCTGTTTATGGCTGTGCAAGACAGCTAATGTGCCTTAGAATATTTTGCTAGGTTAAAGACAAATGTGTTCTACACCTGTCATGCAACCAGGTTGTCCTTTAGGTGCCTCCCATCCAAGCTTTGGCTCTACACAGCCCTGCATAAATGGGGAAATGTGATTGTCTCCCAAAGAGCTTGTTAGGGAGCTTAAGAATGAGGAGTGAGAGAATGAAAGCTGTCATTGCTAACAAACTCACACCAGTTCCTATCTAAATCAGCGTTAGTGGTAATCACATCCATTTGTGGCACTCTGCTGTGTTTGCCCGGTGCTGATAATGCTCAACATACAGATTTCCACTCCTGGAGTATCATAATGCAGAAGAATAGATGTGCTCCTGATCCAGAAATTAGTTCCACCTTTCTGTGTTTTGTATTAGTTGTCTTCTTTCTTCTTCTTGAAAATGATTGAGGATCTCTATCCATCTGCTGAGAAGGAGATGTCTTCCTGTCCTGCCACTCTTTCGTATGCAGATCTGTCACCTGCTGCTCAGTACCAGCCTATTCATCATGCTGACTCTTTCCCCCCATCAATTTACATTACTGTTTGTGATGTCTGAACTTGTTATGAACTTTATGGATTTTCTTGGCTTCTTTGGTGACAAGGAATGTACAGTAGTGCTAACAAAATGTGGTAAACTGCTCAGCCTTAGGACATCCTGGGAATCAGATCTGGTGCTTCTTTGGAGTTACAAGGGTTTTGGTAAGAATATAGTTGAAGAAACCCTTCACTGTCATTCCTCAGGAATGTTTGGAAAGTTTGGAAAACCTAGTCAGTTGAGTCCCTGTACACATGGAGAAATCAGTTTATTGCTGTCTCTTACTCTTGCCCCCGTCATTAGTCCTTGTGAGAGGGCAGAAACCCCTCTGACACCAGGTTAGACATGACTGCCCATGTGATGCAGTGTACAAAGGAAGCCAATCCTTTCTTGGCTTGAAAATTATTGATAAATTGGAACAGACTGGTTTAATGCTTAGGCGGTTGTGCATGCTACAAAATGCTGTTTGTAAGCTTATTTTTAAGAAATAATTGGAATGTCATGGGTTTAATGATATCTCTCCACTTGGCTATCTGACAGTAACTATGTAATGTAAAAGAGCTGTTAAAAATGGCTTTGCAAAATTAACTCCTATTGCTCATTGAGTATATTTTGAGTCATATCTACCTTGTTTACTGACAAAGTAATGTTTCCATTCCTGGTAGTACTGAAAAAACAGTACTATTACAGCAGGGTGAATTGAAGTCTATCCTAGAAGATAATGCTAAAATAGTCAGTTATATTCCAAGGCCTGAAACTGTTAGCCTTAGTGATGGGCCAAAAGGACTCAGCCCCTAAGTCTGACTTGTAAATTTAATTATTTATTTATGGTTTTGAGTGAAAGTAAATGCCAAGTCCAAGAGAAAGTCACTTCTATAGTTACAGTCTAAGAGCAGACATGGGAGAGCTGAGACATGACTGCTTCCTTGGCTTTGGGTAAATTTCTTGTTTGCAGCTTGCCCATCTGTAAAATGGGGTTAATTACCACTTTTGCCTTATTGACTCAGTAAGATTTATGTTAGCTGTGTTCATGAACTGCTCTGATATGCTTGTTTCAGAGTTCTTGGTGCTGCTGTGTGTGATTTTGGAAGGTACTGCAGTAAAAGCCACACTTTCAGAGAGATTAAGAATTTTCTTCCATCAGCTGTGTATGGGAGGGGAAAGCTGCAAACTTTAGAATGTTAGAATGTCAAGGCTCAGGCAGATTGCGTGCAATCCTAATCCAGCCCTGGAGCTTTGACCTTTGAAGAAGGATTCACCTTGAGATGGTTGAAGAAGTCCATGTACGTTTGTATAAAAATATTTCTGTGACAGACGGAATTTGTTTTTCATGGTCGTCCAGCCCAGGGTTTCCCCACAGTCTTCCCAGAGCAAGTAAGTGAATTCAGCTTCTGACCTGCTCTGAGCATGAACCTGGTGTTCTAAGTCTAAGGAGACAGCCTTCCCTCTTGAGGCTAAAGCAAGGAGTGTGGTTAGGATAATCTGTGGTCTTCTGCTGAAATCCATTTCAGACCTAATGATACTTTCCTGCTAGGAGAGATAAAATAAGTTCCTGTATGAGATAATTCTCTAGGATCTCTTAGACAACATTTCTGTTCTGTTTAAGATTATGTGTCAGGTCCTCGTGAATATGAAATCCTACAGTTTACTTTTCTGTTGCACACTGTTCCCTCTCAATTTTAGTCTGGAGTGCAATCATTCTTTCCTTAACTAAGAGGTTAATTTAGTTCTTGGTTCATTCCTTGCTATTCTTTCTCCTGGAGCCTAGTCCAGATGACTCCAGTTCCCCAGGACCAGAGCAGAGAATTCATTCTCATGGAACCTGAGGCGCTCTGAAGTAAAAGCTGTTGACTTTGTCATACCGTGCAAATGTGCATTGCTTTTAGCAAGACAATAAAGGGTAAATGGGGTGATCTCTGCTCCTGTGGAGAGGTCAGGTGGTTACATTACACAATCTTCCAGAGCATCTTGCAGCAAATACATGGGTTATATTAAAAGTTGCAATCATATCATTTTTTAAAAGTAAATTGCTGACCTTATGCAGTGGAATCAGCTTTATTGAATTTCGCCAAAAATGCGTTTATAATCCCCCCACCCCTGCATACACATGATATTCATGTCCTTGCTGCCCATGTGGAAATGTCCCTTTTTACGGTGATAAAATTAAATTTGTCTTTGTCTGTGCCTTGCCTCACCTTTTAAGATTCCATTCTTTAGAGACACTAGTGGATATCCATACCAGAAAATGAAGATGGGCAATATCCCTGCACGGCTGGCTGGCTGATTGTGAGCCAACTACCACGGAACAAATAAATAAGCATTTCACATTTAGAGGACATAATAAATAAAGCATAAAAAGCATAAAACATAATAAATAAAGCTGAGGACAGGTGTAATATGGGTATTTTTATAGAAGTGTTGTGTCCTTAGCATAGGTAAGAATTTTTTTTGACTTGGAAGTACCTACACATTGCTTCTGGATTTTTTCTAATTGCTCTGCAATATGAAATGTAAAATCCACTAACAGTTGTTGTGTTACTTATAGTTCTGTGTTATGTGTCCTCCTTCAAAAATAACTAACCATAAAACTCTCTGGGCTTTGGCCACCTACAGCCTCCTTCCTGAATTCACTTGAGAAAAAGGTGTTTTGTTGCATGCTTACAAATTTAACACATCTGTATCCCATATTTCTATGCCACTTTGCATCTTCAAAGTACTCAACAAATACTAGTTGACTAAGCTTGTGACACCCTTTATGAAATGGCAAGTTTATAAGATTAATTTAAAGCACTTCTGATATATTTTTTTCTTCATTAGACCTTTACATTCTTGAAACAGTTTGCAAACTCCACATTTTAGTGGGAAACCTGAGACAGATGTGTATAACAGTTAGATCTGAGAAAATTCTGACTGCCAGCCATAGATCTAGAAATACAACCCCATGCCATACTGTCAGTGTGATGTACTGATGTATAGAATTTTCAGTAAAATTACTTAAAGCATATTAGTGTTTATCCACCATTCCAGCCCCAGCTGCTTTGAGAGTTGGTAGAAGAGGTTAAGCTGGTTTTATTTAATAAAATCAACACAAAGCATCTAAGTAACTGAGGGGACAGACTGGCCTCTGCAGTGTTAGCCTGGATCCCTTCTTACAGCATCCCCCAACCTGTGTTTTTTATGTAGTGTTTAAAAGACTGTTGCTCGAAGGTACGGGGAAGAATATCAGAATGTCATTACTCCAGCTCTTCAAGTAACCAGGAGAATGCAGCTGTTAAACTCAAGATATAAAATACATGTTTAAAAGATGACTCTGTATGTGTTTAAAAAAGAGAGCGAGAGAGGATTCAAGGGAACCAAAAAATAGCAGGTTCCATTACTGTAATTAAATGGCAGCATTTAACCTATCAGGCCGTTGCGTGTGTGTGAGAGACGAGCAGGGAGCTGCATTTGAAATGATCACTGGCTTCCTTGGGGGATAGAGTAGTTAAATAATTTGTTTGCGAGGTGTGAGTTTAGTGTCGGTAAAGCAAGTGCTTGTGTGTGTGTCTGTGGAGTGGGAGAGCTGAGAGTGGTGTTGGCAGCGTCTGCACTGGCAGTAGGATCACAAGCTGCTCCTGCCTGATTGTTGGGTGCTCTGCAGGCAGGGCCTCACCTGGTCCCACAGCTTTCATCAGAAAAGGAGAGCTTTTTTCACACCAGGCCACCTGAGACAGACAGCAGTAGCAGTAAAAGAAAACCAGGGAGGAAATAGAGGAAGGAAAGAATTGGTGTCAGTTTTGTGAGCTGTTGTGTGTGGTCCTTGCACTTGGCCCTCAGGGGTCTGTTGATCCCTGGGGACCAAGGATGGAGCTCTGCTCAGGGATCTGCCTTAAACAGCACATCAGACATTGCTTCGTTACCCAGCACTGTGGCTGTGCCTGGCAGGATCCCTGTAGCTGTGCCTGGTCAGATCTCTGAGCCTGCCAGGATCTCTGTGCCTGCCAGGATCCCTGTAGCTGTGCCTGGCAGGATCCCTGTGCCTGGCAGGATCCCTGTAGCTGTGCCTGGCAGGATCCCTGTGCCAGCATGGATCTGCTAAGGGCAGCCTTGGCCCTTCAGCACTGCCCTTGACTCGGAGCCCTGTGTTAGTGCAGTTCTTGGCACCCCAGAGAGGAGACATGGGCTTATGTAGTGCTTAGAAGAGAGTATCTTCCCATTTTTATTCCCTTCTTTTTATTTGTACGGTATTTTGTTTGTTGAGGGAGTATATCCTAGCCCAGGAACTCCAAGAGCTATTCTCATATTTTGAACTGCTTTGGCTGCCTTCCCTTCTGATCTGACTTGTGTTATATTGCAGGAACATGGCCTCAAGTGTTTTTTAATGTTTACTCCAGTTTCTATGTGAATTCTGTATAGCCACTCCCATTTTAACTGCTGGGCTGGAATTTTTTTTAGGCTTTATAAGACAACAGACGGTGTTAAAAATATAGATATTTCTGTATTTCCTTATTGATTGTTCAACCCCAGTGACTGGATTTTGAGGGCAGCACTTGCTAAAAGGAGACCAGAGAAATTCCATGTATTTTAGCACCCAATCAAAGCAATTAATGAATTTTATTCCTAGATGAGAGCTAGAAATCTGAAACTATTTCCATAGATGATCTACAAAAAAAGGTATGAATATGTTATTTGAATAATTCGTTGCAAATGCTTTACCTAACTCAAGTGCATATAAGGCATATGTAGATTTTCAAACCTGTCAGTCTTTGCACATGATGATTGTGGCAGTCGGAAATGTTTTAGAAAAGATACTGTGTAATATTATTTCTCTTTCACAGAGATAGAAACTGAGGCAGATGGAGGTTAAATGGCCTACACAAGGTCAATAGCAAGGCTGGGAATAGAACACAAATGTGTGGAGGCTTTTTATTATACTAATAAGGAAACTCCGGAGGTGTGTTTGGCATGGTAATCGGAACCCCAGAGAACTAGAAGCAGTTAGTGTGTTCTGTGCATGTCCCCAGGGAGCAATGATGAAACTCCTTTTCTACCTTACCACTCCAGTTCTCCGTGTGTGGTCACCATAGTTTTTACACCACTTAACCTCATTATTTTTAGTATTGTTAGCATTAGTCGTCCTTTGGGCGTTTAATCCAGGCTCTTTAATTTTCTCCAGAGCCCTGAAGAGGCTCTGTGGAAGCCACAAGGGGAGAAAAAAAAGCAATAAACAAACCAAAAGATGAAAAATGATCTTTTGAGACTGCTTCTATTTTGTTGACTTGTCCCCTAATGGTTTTTTGTGTTTGTTGTTCTTTCATTCTGCTTAAATGTCTAATCTTGGTTTCTTAAAAGTTCATTTACTATTGTTTCTTTCTTCCCCGCCCAAGATTAACATCCTGTGTGATGACATAGATGGTTGTTGTCTAAATGAATGTGACGTAACCAACAAAATTGTGTAGGGTGGGTGGAGAAGTATATATATACTTGCGTTAAAAATTACAAAGTAAGTTTGTCTTTTAAACAGAAGGTATTTCAACACTGTTACTTGCAGAATCAGCCTTTAATTTTACAGGTGGCTACCTTTCTAGTAACATTCAGCAAATATTTTAATGGCATGTAAAAAATTTTTCAAAAACAGAATACCAAGGAACAAGGGTGATTTATAATCTTTAGTGAATTCTTGCTGACATCTCTTTTTATAATAGTGTAGTAGCATCTCTGTCTTTCTGGGGGAAGTGCAGACCAGATTTACCTGAAACATTTGTACCATAATAATCAAATATGTAGCATTTAGATGCAATTTTCTTAATTCAACTTATCTTCGTAGTGTGATGTTACCTGACTCACAGGAGTCGAACACTGATTCCACTTTATAGAAATTGGGTTAGAGGAGCCAAGGTGCTCTATCAGGTTGTGAGCAAACACCTCTCAGAAAAAGGCATGTGTTCATGGCTCCTCACCCAGTGTTGGTCTCTTTAAATTTTCCATATGTTTTTCTCTACACACTTCCATGTATTTTTACATTTTGTTAAAACGTGCAGTTGTAGCTCTGTGCGCTCTCCATGCTCCCTATAGCAACTTCCTGACAAAGGAGTGTCCAGTGTGTCACACTATGTTCAGTGCTTCTTTGTGTGTTCTTCAAACACTCAGACTTCATTTATAGACACTTTATATGATTTATCCCGTGATAAGTCTCTACAAATGGGTTTGTTTTGTTCCTTTCTAAAGTTTAAAGTAAAAGAGGAAATAAATAGCATTGAGGCAAGTTGCTTTTCACCTTGCAGTTCATGTTCATCTGCAGAGGCTGCTCTGTGACTGGTTTTGTCTAAGGCAGAAAACAGCCAGGTGCTCTTGTTAGTGTGTTTGGGGCAGTTGGTAATTGAAGAGTAATGCAAGGAAGGGGAAATGGTGCATCATTTTATATGTGATATAAATTCTTTTATATAAAAGAAATTTTTTTATATAAAAGAATTATTTTATATAAAACTAACTCATCCTTCAGATATTCTGAAAAATCTGGCTAAAGAATTTCATATCATGGCTTGAAATTGTTGTTCTTTTACACAATTCCTTGCTTTTGAATGATGAGTTGGGCAGTAAGAGTGGCAGGTTCTAGAATTTCAAAGCCAGCCCAGTCCAGTAATCCCAGATCAGCAGTGAGTGATCCAGAGTTCCATGTAAGGGCTGGGCTTTGAGGTCAGGCCTTATACAGTCTGTGTTCACCCCCACACCACAGAAAGGCCTGGGGATTCTTCACTGCTATAACAAGCTGGAGTTTAAAATGCCTGGTTGACTGCAAATCCCCCCTGGCCAACTTCTTCTGGATCAGCACTGGAATTCTTGGGACATGCTGGTTCACGTTGTTGGAAATACAATTTAAGATTGGTGTTCCAAAGGTAAATCAAAACCAAATCTCCTGTATTGCTGGTGTTTTACCTTACTTGAATTTAAGACCACCTCTGGCTTTCTCTTCAGAAGCTCCTAAAGATAATATCACAGATCAAAGAGTAGCCAAAGGCTAATCGTTTTGTTACTCTTGCTCAAGAAGCTGCTTAACAAAATATATTTTGTTCACACAAAATAAATGGATCTGAAGCACAAATGTTTACTGTCACTGCTGCTGTTAAAATATGTGGTAAGCTTTATAAGCTGTGGTAGTGATGCATTTCTTCACGGCCATGTACCAAACTGTCCTGCTTTTGGAAATGAGCATGTAGAAGAAATTAGTATTCTTTCACCTTTACAGACATGGTGTAGTTCCCAATTTAATATGAAAATGCACAGGCCTGATGTGTACTCTGGGCAGGTTTCTTCCCTTCTGTGTGCAGGGTTTTTCTTTGTAGCCTGTCTTTGCTTCACACTGACTGTTGGATGCTTTGGGTCTGACTCCTTCTCTGGTCTGCACAGTACCTGGCACCATACCTGCCCAGTGAATGCCTTCTGGGATCTCTGAGGAGCATTATGGTACAAATAAAGAGGATCAGGAGCCATCACTGTGAGACTTGTTTCTGTGCAGGAATAGCAGCAGGAATTTACAGGTCGCAGGTTGTATGTGCTTGGAAATGTACCTGTTTAGTGTACCTAATACTTGTTTTGTCTGAATGCCTGGTCTTATTTCCGGGGAATTGTCAGTTGTGGTAATGATTCATGACAGCACTATGGTTACTGGAGTAGTGTCTCTTCCATTAGCTCGATTTTTTGCTCTCTAAGGACTTCTTTTAAACAAATGTCAGAGCCCTGGTTATGTACTATTCCTGATAAACTACCTTAGAACTGGTATCCTGGCATAGTCTTCAAAGCCTTCAAACCCCAAGTAGATACTAATTTGAAATAATTTCAAATATGCAGAGGTTTTTGTTCTTATGTCTTACATCATGAGCTGTCCTGTGTTCTGTGTGGCAGCACTGCCTTGCAGGTTGGTGACACATGTTGTGTCTGTGGCTGCAGCAGACAGTGCCCATCCTCTGCCAGTGTCCACTCCAGGGAGGCTTTCCATCAGCTACTGTGCTGATGCTCCTTTGATAATGGAAAGGAAAAGCTGGAGGCAAGAGCCTAAAAATAAAAATATCACCATCACAGATGATGAGAAAATAAAAACTCCTTCCATTTTTAGGAGAGATTTTTTTATGTTACTGAAAGACTTGTTTCTTCTGTCTTTTTTCCTGACCATGGTGTTCTGAGAATGATTTTGTGATAGGTCTTTAGAAGAAGGTACCTAAGTTTGAATTTAGTCAGTTTTTTTGCATATACTTGTGTTGGAATGTAAATGAGCTTTGTAACAAAACTTCTGGCTCTGTAATTCAGGTTGGTGAGGACTTCTGGACCTGTCTTGCCTCATTTAGAGTCATGTTGCTATCTCCTTTTTTTTCCCTCTATTTTGAACTATTTGTGGAGCAAAAATTATGCCTGTTGAATTATGCTGTGTGCTGCATGAAGACTTGTTGTAGATTAATTTAGAAAAGAGGTGTCCAAATCCTTTGAGGCTGTGGTAGCACTCCATGTGCTGGGACTTTGGCATTGCAGAATGCCGAGCGTGACTCCTATTTTCATCCTGCACATGGCTCCTTGAATTCTCCTCTTAGTGCCTTGACCCTCATGTATAGCTTAGTATTGGGAGCTTTTCCTAAAGGTGTCTCTCTATTTCTCTCTCTCTTTCTTTCTTATATGGAATAGAGATAACATACTTCATATAAGCCAGGAGCTTACTTTACATTAGAAGAGGAAGACCTGACCTCTCTTGCTGCAAGTGAAACTGTTTTTTCCCTGCCTTGAAACTACCAGTGAAATGCATTTTGGACTGACTTATAATGCTGTGATTTATGCTGTGGTGTTTTTTGTGATATTACAATGTCCTTTTGCCTTTGTGTTTGATTTTCTCCCCTCTGATAAATTTTACTGGGTATTTACCCAAAATGCCCATAGGAGAGTGAGGCATTCTCCCTGCTGTTTGGTGCCTCAGAGAAGGAATCCCATGGTTTTTCCCCTCTCCAGTTAACCTCACTGCAATTTCTTTTCTGTCTTTTTCCTCCTTGTTTTGTAATAGTACTAACATGGGAGATATTTTTAAATAGAAAACTGGAAGAAAGCATGTTTCTTATTCATATGTATACACGTTACACACAAATGTGAATGAGTGACCAGAAGCACCTTTTTCATTTTCCATTTTGAACTTCTCATATAAAACTGAGAAGAAAAGTTGTAGTACTTGTTCTGTTTCTTCCATTCCAAGACATGCTAAGCAAGTCAGTTGCTCTTCCTTATTCAGAATGAAAATACTTTGATCCAGTTTTCTGAAGACAATACTCATTTCATAAGAATATTTAATCAGTAAAAAATAGAGAGGATTTAGTTTGTTTGTTTAGTATTTAACCAAGTGAATAAGGCAGATTAGGGGAAGGGGGGACACTGGACCCACAAACAAGGTGATATGTAATATTTTTTTTCGTTCTCCTTTTAAATAAATACCGATCAGCTTTATGTTCAGAGACAATAGGAGCCGTTGGCTTAAATTTGCAGTTTACTGTATTTATGGCTGTAATATCAAGGTGCTGCCGTCGTAATTTCATGCCCCAATGAGAAGAGCAAGGTCGAAGCAAATGCTTCCATCGGCATCTGCTAACACACTAACTCATAAACAAGGCCCGGCTGGATCAGGTGGCACGGAATAATACAGGCTAATGAAATACAGCACAGCTTTCCATTACTGTTAGTTTTTACAGTGTCGTCATTACGTGTAATTTATGTTTAAAAAATTCAATTTTATACAAGGCTCTGGGAAATAGGGGTCTGCAGGTCACCCGACGACTTTTAACGGCTCTGAGAGTCCTTATTGCACTCTACTGTTCCAACAAAATGTTAATAATAAATAATGAAAAAATCCTCTTTTACTTTTTCTCTGGTTTGCATATCTTGCTCTGTCTTTTTAATTACAAGTGGCTAAGGAGAGTTTGGGGCTCTGGGTGATGTCAGAAGTTGTCCCCTTTGCTGCTTCTCCCAGAGGGGGGTTGCTATCTGCTTGCTTTTCTTTTGTCTGTCTGTCAATCACCCGGCATCCTGTAAATGGAGTAAACACAGCTGAGGAGAGGGAGATACTTAACAACCTCTCTCCCAAACCCTCACCCTCTGACATTGCCCTCCTCTCCTCCATTACACTTCATTTTATTATAGAATCCAAAAAAAGCTTAGGTAGGAAGAAAAACTGCTGCTGTATTTATTTATTTATTTATTTATTTATTTATTTATTTATTTATTTATACTTGTTATGCCAAAATACTTTTTATTTTAACCTTTTCATTCCTGGCTGACTCACTGTGTGATTCCCTGTGTGATTCCTAGCATTGCTCTGTTAGTCTGATTTTCCTTCCTTATTTTAGTGCTGTTCAGCTGAGGTTAGAGCACCCTTATCAGTTCTTATTGCTGCTTAGTCACCCTGATGGGTTAAAGTGTATCATGTTTCTGAAAGATTGCACTTGCATAATTAACACTCTCCTAAATGAATAGAGCTGTAAGAATTCAAAGCCCTTTCAGCAACTTTTCAAATTACTTTTTTTTCTGCATTTTTCAGCCTGACAGTTGAGACCAGTCCATGTCCCTTTGATGTGTGGGCTCTTCTACTAAAGTTTGAGCTGGAGGTGCAGTAGCAGGATGTTTACATTCAAATGCAGTGTCTCAGTGTAAATCAAGGGAAAAAAAATCAGAGTAATGTTTCTGAAACCTTGGGTTTTACTCGAATGTTGGGTTGGGCTCAACCTCCTGAATGACCATGTGTGAAAAAAAAATGGGTCAGGAGACTTTGTCTTTTTGACCTTTTTGAAATCCATTCAGCTGAGCACAGATAGGGGGTAGCAGACAGGTTTGATAACAGGCACCCAGCACTGCATGGAACTGAGTGAACAGGTGGAACCGTTCGTCTGGATCAGATCCCAGAAGGATTTTATGATGATTCTTTTAAAATGTGGCCATGTTCTTTCTGAGCAGAGTTGACTCAGTGGCTTCCAGGAACAGCAGAGTAATGTCATTTAAGGGTGCACATCTTCCTTTTAGTCATGTGATACCAGCACCAGCTTCAGGTGTTCTGTAGGTTCTTGGAGCTAAACAAGCTGTCCTGTCCTGCTTTGTTTTCTCCTTAATAGCAAGCGTGTGGGGAAAAAAACAACTGCTGCCAGCCCTGCCCCACACCCTGTCCTGCCTTTTGTCCCAGCCCGAGAGTGGCTGGGGGTTGCTTCAGGGTGGTCTCTCAGACTGGTAATAAAGCTGGCTTTGGAAACTCACAAATGAACTGAATTCTTTCCACCACCTTTCCTTATTAGGGAAGACTTCTTAATTTTACCTAAACAGAAATGTCTCCCCAAAACTGATGTAGCCTTCAGGTTGTGAAAATCTTGTGTGAATTACTGGACTGAGCAATGTAAGGAGGAATATAATGAAGAAAAACATATTTTCAGTGCATAGGATAGGAAAAGGATTGTCAATAATATGTGAGAGCCTGTGTCAGGAGAAGAAAAAGCAGTGGTTAAATTTATGGAAGGATTTTACATTGCAATTATTGCTGCTGTGTTTTGTAGAGAATAGGTAAAACTCACATCTCCTGAGTTTTATCTTCTGTCTGCCAAAGGTTCAGTTCTGACCTTGGAGCACTTCTCATGTCTGTATGTCTCACCTCTTCCTCATCTGTGAAATATGGGTGATGGTACTGTAAGTAGTCCTCTACTTCAGAGTGGCCATAAGAGGAACAAGGTTTTGATGTACAGGTGGTCCTTAAATAGTAAGATATTATAAAAGCACATAAACAGACAGTCAAGTCTTAAAAGTTCTTGTACAAGAGAGCTCTTTATGCAACACCCAAGGTGCAGGCACCAAGAGATGCTTTTGACAACCCATTTCATTTTCTGACTTGCTCTGTTTCTGTGTTTGACTACAATTTACAGAGGCTGAGTGATGCCTGCAGATTGAGTGGCAGCAGCGACAATCAAAAAAGAGGGTCAGCAGGAGCCTTTGAGTGCAAAACAATAATGGGTGCTGGATTATTCAAATCAACACCCTGAAGCCTGAAAAGGAATTTTTTATGAAAATTATGACTAATTCTTTGCCATGGCTGTGGTGCTGCAGAGGAGTGAGGTGGATGGCTGGGGGAGGGAGCAGGTTTGCATTCTGTGGGGCTCTGAAGAGTTTCCCTGCATCCTTCTCCCAGCTCAGACCTTGCTCAGTACCCTCTGCGGTTAGATTATTCCTTGCAGATAGCAATCAACTGGAAGGAAGTGTGTGTCTAATTTGCATGAGATTATTTAAAACAAAAAAAAGGTCTGCATTAGTCAGGGTGATGGTAAACAACGCAAAGAGATGCCTTTTATAATATAGCCGTGGCTCAGCTTTCAAAGCCAAATATAATTCACTTACAATTGGCAGTTTCCTTTATTGTTCCTTTTAACCTTTTGCATTCTGCATGGACTTGATCTCACTGCAGCCGCAGAACAGTGAAAATGTTTGTTTTCCAAAGTGTTGGAAAGTGGATTTAGAGCAATTCCACTGTTCAGCTGAGGTGGTTTTCTTGGGATACCTGTTTGAGAGCTATACTAGGCACAAAGCCCCAGTTTTTGTGGCACTGCTTTTGCATTCAAGGGCAGTGGTATAATTTTTGGGTTGCCAATTTCCTGCTAGATTAGAACAATGAATGAACATGGATACTTTTTCATGTAGTGCAGTGATAGGACTGTGATAAAATAAAGCAAGATGAGATATTGGAACAGATGACACTTAGATCTGGTTTAGAAATTCACACTTTTGTATGTAATGAATATATCCAAGTTGAATAATTTGGGTATGGAAAATTCATACTATGTGCATACATAGGTGGTGAATTTAAAAAAATAAAAACATTCCAAAGGGAAATGTGGTGAGCTGGTTATAATTGCCTGAGGAGAACTTTAGAATATCTTGTCCTTTTTTGTTACTGTGTGTAAGAAATGACCAGCATGAATATAAGCTTTTTGCAGACTGAAGTGAAGATTCTCCATTATTTCTGATGTTTCTAAGTGTTAAATATTATCAGATTTGCATGGAAATAGAACAAAATGCCACATTTGCAGCAATCAATTAATGTTGTCTCCATCTTCATGAAATCCCGTAGTTGCTGGTGATCTGCAGTGTTGGCATCTGTTTATGGGTTCTGCGTTGGATAATTTGTAGCTGGTTAAAACAGTTTCTTTCCGATTGGACATTGTTTTTAACATGTATTAAGCACTGTAAAAAACGCTTTTGTGAGTAGAGCAATACACTGAGTTGTGTTTATTTGCCTTTTATTACTCTCACTGCAAGTCTCATTCCATATTGTTTTGTGTGGTTTTGGTTCCTTACCATTTGAGCCATGCATCGAATACAAGTCACGGGGTGATTCCGTCAGATTGCAGGACCAAAGAGCAGGAACTTTCCATTTCTGATACTGTTTCTTATACTGAGAGTATTTGATTGTTAGAGAAGTCACTGAATTTCTCTGAAATGCTCAGTGGAGCAGATGAATAGTGTCTCCCAGGAACTCACACACTCACAGGAATAGAGAGAAGATCTGTTAATAGTTATAAAGCCTTCTGAATACTATAAGCACCATGTTAGTGTTTATGATATTAAAAATCATTTCTGAAACAGACTTGCGTATTTATTTCTGGTGATATTGTTTGTGCTACAGATTATTCTGTCTAGACCCCCCAGTATGCAGTTGAAGTTAAAGATCCTGAAAAATTTCTTGGAATTTTGCTGGTATGCCCAGTGGCCTGACTGTTTTCTATATTGCATCTCTATGTAATATTAAAAAGATAGAGTTTTTTTAAGTATTAAGTTCAGGAATTGCATCTGAAAGCATCTGTAATGCTTTATGGAACTTGAGTGTGGGTGATGGAGAGAAAGAATTCCCCCATTTTTTTCCCAGTGCTGTCCTGCTCGTACCATTCTCCTCACTGTGCTCAGTCCCTGCAATTCTCATTCCTTAAATCCACATTCTCATTTCCTGCATTTCTGAGTGTTTCTGCACACTGGTGGTGAGAGGTCCTGAATCCCTTCCCAGCCCTCATGGCACTGGGTTTTTATGTGCTTCTGTGCAGGAGAGTAACACAGCAAATGATACCCAGCTGTCCAGCTCCCATTTCATGGTTGCCATCTGAGTGCTAAATTCTTTTTCTAGAGGATGTTTTCTCCTGTTGGAAACAATAATCCAGCTGTACTTCCTTCCTCGGAGATGCTGGTCATCGTGAATCCTTTAGCTGCTTTTCTTTTCCTCCTTGTTGGCCAAATTCTCTCCATATGTTGTGGCCAATTACAGTTGGTCATCCTGGCGTTTCCTGATGGCAGGAGTCACTGCAGCAACGTGTACCATGTGTGCAATGTTACTGCAGCTCTGTAAAATGGAAACCAGGCTGCCCTGGGGCACTTTAACCATGCACCAATGGGCCGGGGCAATGCTCAGCTGAAAGTTGGGCTTGGCCTTGTTTTGATCTGTTTTGTTATAGTTTTATTTTCTCCTTACATTCTGTATCCCGTTCATACTAATCAGAGTCAATCCTGATTTTTTTTCTTTTTTATTTCTGCATTTGTCATAAAATAAAGCAAATTATTCCCATCTTCGGAAACGATCTAGACTAATTAGTCGTCTAACCCAATAATTAGTTTTTTGTTTCCCTGTCTGTTTTCATGCATTATTGTTAGTTTTTTCCCCTCTTTTTTTTTTTACACCATTACAGATTAAAATGAGCCACATTTGCAGTTGATGGTATCTTTTTTTCGGGGGAAGAATGGAGAATTGCAATAGAAAGCTACTTCAAAAGCAGCAATAAACTCAAGGATAAATTAAGGAAATTGAATGAGCCACATTTGGAAGCCGCGTTGAGGCTAATACTCTGTCGCTTAAGGTTAAATTGCAACAGAGAAAGAGAGAGGGAGACATTCCAGTGAATCCAAAATTGGGGAGGCATTACGGCTCAAGTCAGTGCCAAAATTCTTTGCAGCTTGAAAGGGTTCTGCCTGGCTTGAGAATTTAATTATGTGTGCATAAAGTGGGTAAAGGTGCTAAACTGATTTCATTTCCTCTGCTCCCCCAGGCCTGACAGATGAAGAGATCGAGCTGGCTTTGCAGCAGTCGGGCACGAGCGCCGAGGAGCCGCAGTCCCCAGGTCCTGCCTCTCAGCCTGTGCCAGCTCAGCCTCCTCAGCCCCTGCTGTACAGTAAGTGCCACTGGAAATACTGCTGCTTTCTGCTGGCATTTCACACACTTCTGGGCTGCATCCTGCATTCCAGTTCACCTGCTGACATACTTTTTGTCACAATGGGACACCAAATGTTACTTTGAATGCACTTGTGGTTGTTGATGCTTGTGACAAGATCGTGTTACACCAGGAAAATGAGCTACAAATGATCACTGTCTACTAACAAATGTCATCCATACCAGCCTGTGACACCTCTTGACCTGAAGGTGGAGAGTCAATGTAAATTAGATTCTGACACACTGTAAGGACCTCAGAAAAACACTCTGTCAACATGGGACTCAGTCTTCCCTTCTAAAACTTGGGAAACTTTTATCTCTGATCTTAAATAATCTGAGGTGTGACAGCAGAAATTCTGTGTAGACTATGTGGATATGATTTTTGTGTACAAAATACACTCTCAAAGAAATTTTAGAGTCTCAACAAAATCTGTGTAGACTCAAAATTTACATATATATTTGCATTTTAAAACAAACCTCGCAAAAAAGTATCTAAGCTCCAAACAATAAAAACCAAAGTACACACCATTAAAAATCCATCAAAAGAAGCTGTTCAGCTCACATGTGTGTCTGGTAGTTTGAAAATCACTTCACTTACCTGCCAAGTATAAAGAATAGGATTTTGTTGCTGCTCTTAAACAGCTCTATGGCAGATACTGACGGATGTAACACTCCACTTGGAGCTGTGTTTATTAGTTTATGGCACAAGTTTGCTATTGCTGGAGATAATACTATACTTGCTTTTTGAGTTTTTAGCTGCTCTGGTTTGGCACAATTTGAGACAAAAAACTTCTGTGATAATGTTGGGCTCAGAACGGGAATATTTCTGGCTGTTGTACTGTGTGTGCTGGTGAAGTCTAGTTCTGAATTCTGCCTCCTGGGCCAACTCCTGTCTGCTGTAGTCCACAGAAGATGCCAAGAAAATGAAATCTGCTGGCTGGCTGCAGAAGCAGGGCCAGATCCCTCTTGGTGCTGTCCATTGCCCATTCATATAAGTCTTACCACAGCCCAGGACTGGAAGAGTTAATCTTCCCTTATTTCAGTGTTCCACCAGTGTGAGTGGAGCAGGGAAGAAGCTTGCAGGGAAACACAATCCCCACTGTTAACCCTGGCAGCTTTATCAGTCTTTGCTTGTTTTCCTTTTGCTATTTTGGGTTTCCTCAAAGCAGCAGCTCCCATTTTCTCTTGCTAGGTAGAAATCTTAACTAAAATTTCAACATCAGAATGTTCCCACTAACAGCTTGAGAGAGAATTTTGAAAGTATGATTCTGTAATGCTTGGAAATCAAAGGTGACTAAAAGTGCTACCAAATAAAAGCCTTCACAGAGGTTCTAATTGTAAACTTGTGCTGTGGCTTTGTGATCTGGTTGGTGCTTTTAAAGTAATTTTAATACATTTTTAATTTTTAAATAATTTTCCAAAGCTTTTCCCTGTGATGCAGTCCTTTCCAGGACTGGAAGGGGATTGGAGAAGGGGTGACAGTGAGTTCATTAGGTATTGTTCCTTCCCACTCTAACCATTCATTGTAGACCTTCTATTTAGGCTTAACCTTAAATGGATGCATAAAAAGAAGAAATAGCTGGACATACATGGTATTCATTCAACCAAGAATGTTTTGGTTAGTTCCCATCTGTGCCCTATTCTGGCTCTTGACTGGTGTACTCCTGGTGGGTGTTAATGATGGATCCATCTTTGTTGTCTCCTATTAAGTGCTTTCCATGGTATCAGAACTGCAGAAGCTATATGTGAATTTTTCTAGACCTGATGGATGAGACTACAGTGGCTCAGTGCTCTTTCAAGGTGTGTTGTTTGCTGTAGGTTATTTCATCAGTTGGATGCTAATCTTGTAATGAATACTTCAGAATTGCTCCAAATCTGCTTTGGGACAGTTTTTTCTGTGGCACTTTACTAAGTCAGTCCATCTTTAACAGTCTCCTCAGCAACTGCCATGTACAGAGGAAGATGGACGCTACTTTTTCTGTCTATCTGTTATGCTTATCATGTCACAGAGTGTTTGTGACACTGGGCTGGAATGCTGCTGGATTGGAAGTTTGAAGGAATATCTCAATGGCTAGGGAAAGAGAGAGGCTCTCAGTCTGTCACTGACTTAGTGAGGGGAGCAGCTTGTGTTCAGAAGCTTGTATTGAAAAAAGCCTGCAAGCTGTATTTGCCTTCCTCAAAGAATTGAATTTCTTGTGAAGCAACATCTGATGTGATTGAGTTCAGGTCTTCAAGACTGTGAAGTACTTTGTATTTGATATTTTTGATTCTTTTAAAGTTGTCTTTTTTATTAGTCCTGGCATCTCTACGCAAAACACAAAGTGAGGAGGATTTTGTGCTGAAAACAGTCTCGTGTTTTACGAAATCTAATTTTTCTCTGCACCCTCTTCCCACAAGGTGTTGCTGCTTCCTGTTTAAAAATTATATTAGAACTGTGGGTTACAGTTACAAGTACAGAATTTCAGGATGGTTCAGAACCAGCTGAAGCATTTCTTCAGCAGGAGTGAAGCAACAGCCAAGCTGATGATCTTGCCAGTAATGCCAGTGTAAGATCCTACTCCTGTGAGTCACAGCAATAAATCCTGGGTACCCCTTTTGAATTTGGTTCCTTGATCTCCTGCTCTTGCCACCACAGTTTGTTCTATTTCTTAAATTCATAAATACTTCCTTTTGTAAAATTGAACTCAGTGTTCTAATGCTGTATTGGAAGTACCTGTAATTTATATACATGCTTCCTAATTCTTGAAGAGGTAACAAGAAAAAAGCACACTTGTAAGCCCTTGGAGTAGCACAGGTCCTGTAGGCTGAACCCCTTCTGGGTTTGATTGAAGACAAAATATAAAAACTTTTTGGGCAAGAGACAGTAATTAAATTTCTAGTATTTTAGATCAATGCCATCTCTACTACCTCTCCTCTTGTTCTGGAGGAGTAATTCCTCTCTCCAGTTTGTACTTTTGCCAAGAGGTGTCAAAACTGCTGAAAAAAAAAGCTTAAAGAAAGCTTGAATTTGATTAATATAGAGAAACAAGACTTTGCCTGACTGATAATAAAACTGATAAATGACATTTGAATTACTTGTAGCAGTAATTTATTACATAAAGTATCTTTTATTTGACATGCGATTAGTTGCTGGAAGCATCACTCAATCTGACTAGTTTAAACATGCTCTAAAATGAACCCCCAGTAAAAAACTGGGCTGTCTGCTATTGGTGTTATGAAATACACTAATCCAGCAGTGAGGACAAAAATCTGACTTTAAATATTTAAATGATTAATTTGTTGTTATTTTTGTTGGTTTGGAGTTTTTTGTTTTTTGGTTTTTTTGTTTGTTTTTTTTTTACCTTTCTAACCCATATGATTGCTCAGGGGAGTTTCTGAGCAAGGTGTGCAAAGCTGCATGCTTATCATCCAGGTGTTGTCTGTGTTGTTCCCCATGGTATTTGTGGGCTCCATTTATGGGGGTTTGTGCAGATTTTACACCTGCTTAAAAATCAGCTCCAGTGCCTTTTTTTTTCCATTTGGATCTTCTTTTCCCATCCTCGTGTCTTCATTATGTGGAAGTCTGTAGAATACACAGTTTCCTCTTACAATTAAAAATGGTAAGTAGAATCCAAACTCTTTTTTTTCCCTCCAACATCTTTCCATGGATTCACTGTTTTCTTTTGGAAAGTCACCTCTTCCAGCATCAGTTTCTACAGTTTTAAATGCAGATACTAGTGAAGCTGACTTTAAGTTGGATGCACAAGATCTAATTAGTTACTGTTAGGAAAGTTAATTCTTAGGTGAATGGGAATCTTAAAAATAGTGTTTATTCTGGAAATGCAATTTACAGTGACTGCTGTATATTAAATATATTTAGTGAAAACACAGATTTATACCTGGAGAAAACATCTGTGTCCCTTCCATTTGACTTTTGAAGGTCTCTTAGTAGAATGGTTTGTTTCTTCTGCAGTGCCTAAAGTAACTAGGCTGTCACTGCTTTTTCATTTTATCTGACTTTTATTTGTTTTACAAGTGGAAAAATTGAGGGTATGCAAATGTGTGTGAGCATGGAGCTTAAAACGGAGAAACTCCTCAGCATCTCTTCACATTAGAGAATTGCAGACAAGAAGAAAGGTTGAGTGTGGATTTTAGCCAGAACTGTGACATTCTTTGTAACATTATGAAGTTGCTGTGGTCAGTGTAGAGCCTTTACTGCCTCCCTCACTTGCTCACTTCTTCGCTCCACCCCCCACACTTTTTTTTTTTTTTTTTTTTTGGTCACAAGACAGATTTCACACATCTCTAAAATGAGTAAAATGGCATTTCAGCTTCTTGTCTTTATAGACTCTCTGAACTTTAGGAAAGATCATTCTGGTCCCTTTTCATTAATAATGAAAACCAGGGGGCAATAAAATGTTCTTAGCTGAAGCATTATAGGAATGGAGGGAGAGATGAGTGAGGTGAAAGGGCAAAGCAGATGGATTCCTACAGGTGTGTCTCCTTCCTGCTCAGAGGTCAGTGCACTGGGAGGGAGTTTGGGACAGCCCATCAAGGACAGCCATGGGCAGGATTCACAGACCCCTGAGATATTAACCCTGTGCAAAAGCAGCTCAGCCTGGAGCAAATTGTGTTGTCACTGAAGGATATTTTTAGTCAGAAGTTCAGGGGAGAGGACTGGATAACAAAGAGACTTCAGATCCCAGAAGTGGCAGTGGGGCACACCACACAGGGAAGGGGGGATAGAGGGCTGGGCTCACAGCAAGATTAGTGAGAGATCATTTTAAATCCTGCCATGTACACAGCCAGTTACTGCAGTTTGGCTGACGTGTGTTAACTCATTAAGTTAAAAAGTTATGATAATTTGATCATGTGCCTAAGCTCCAAAACTGCAAGTGCAGCAACCCAAAATACTCCTGGTGACAGTATTCACCAGTTCTGACAGAGATGCCTTAATTTGTTCAGATTATAGCCAGAGGATGATTTCAGGAACTGTGTCCTAAAATGTAGCAAGAATCTCCCAATGCCAGTATTTGGGAGTCAGACCCAAATACTCTAGACCCTAAGTGCTGGGAATGGGGCTGACTTTTGGAATGAAATGTCTGTGGAAGAATTCAGCAGCAAGCAAAATGGCAATAGGTGAGCAAAGCAGACAGGCCACCATTTTAGCCAGTTAAGCCTCCTAAACAGAGACTTTGGAGAGCATAATGCATTTATGAGGCATTGTAGTCACATATAGATTTGGAGACCACACCAGTCTTCCATCTCGTCAGCTCTGCCCACATCCTGCCATTGAACTTTAGGCAGATCATTCTGCATCCTCTCTGTTATTAAAGAAACCCGGGGGCAGTGCAAGGCTCCTTCAGGGAGCTGCGAGGGAGGTGACAGGATAAGACTGGTGGAAAAATACAGGTATCTCTGATTCTGCAAAGGAGCAGGGCATACCATAGCTCTGCTTTCCTCTCTGGAGCCTCTAAGCTTCTGTGCACAGTTGTGTGTTAAATATCTCAAGCTTTTTTCTACTTCTTTACCTCTCTCTGTAGATACTTAATTGCATATTTTTCTCTCTGCTCTTTATGTGTGTTTTGGTCCCTGTTTGTAATTTAAGCTTGAAAGACACTGGATCCTTCCTCATTGAAATGGTCCATAATTGCTGACACAGTTTTCATAAAGCCATTTATTGCCCTGATATATTTCTCTTCTTTCCTAAATCACTCCCTTCTTTCCTTTCTCCTGCACTCTTCTGGGTCTCTGGCTCTGTCTCCATTTTCAAAAATTATGATAGTGGAGAACAGTAGATGTTCAGGTAAGGCGTTAACCTTAGCTTAGAGACAGTTACCTGGCTTCAGAATGCCTTCTGCAAGGAAAGAGTTGTGCAAAACAGGATGGACTCTCTTGGGCCTTGATGGACCCTCTTAAATTGCTGCTGTGATTTCTCTCCCTGTGACACTACAAGTCCAGAGTCAATGCCAGAGGTCTGGCCAGATGTTTAAATGTCCTCAGCCAAAGGCCTGCACACTGTATCTTAATCATTACTCTTTTCTCTGATAAAATGGATGGACAAAAATGATGTCGCCTGCAGTTCTGACTATGGTTATTTCTTGATTCTGACTTTAGGTCCCCCTGGCTCCAGATGGCGAGATTATGGGGCTTTGGCTATCATCATGGCAGGAATTGCCTTTGGCTTCCACCAGCTCTACAAGGTAAAAGTCCCTTGGCACTCCCACACTGCACTTTGAGAGAAGCATGTTGTGCTGCTTGTGTCCAAATGATCATGTTGGTTCCAAGCTGGTGAAGCATCTCTTTTCTCACTGGCACTGCCATTGGTACATTTCAGAAATGTAGACACTTAACATGGAAATGCAGTCCAAAAGTGGCAAACAAACAAAACTAGTTTTTAGGTGTGAATCTCAAACTACTAGAAATCATGTCATTTCCATTGTGCATGCTCCTGTTGAAGCATATTCCATTCCTAGGATGAGGTTGCAGCAGGTTCCATGGTGGCTAGAGGAGAGTTGTGACCTGTTATATCCAGTGCACCCTCTGCAAGGCTGGAGTAAGGCAGATTTCTGGCTGTGTCCAAACTTAGGAACTGGTTTTCAGCACTCTGACAAATGTAACCATAAAACTCTTCTTCTGCAACTTTTTTTAACAATTGTAGAGGGAATTTCTTTTCTCACCAGATGTGTGGGTAAATGATCGCTAACTCTGTGATAAAGGCTGAAATTTGGGGGGTGGGATTTGAGGATGTTTCAGGTAGATTAGAAATAACACTTTGCAGATCCCTATTTCCTGAAAAAGTTTCCGTACCCCATGCAGAAATACCTGGTCCCTCTCATCATGGGAGGCAAAGAAGACAGGAAACAACTTCAGAGGATTGAGTCCAACATTTCAGAGATGAGTGGCAGTGTGACACAGACAGGTAAAGATTAATGACTCCATCAATTCACCCCTCAAAGCTTTTCTCCCTGTATCCTCCATTCTGCCAAGACCCCCACCCTTTTCTTTCCCTCCATCTCCACTTTATGTGGTGACTTCATTTATCTGCTCTGAGAATCTGTTCACATTTGCAAATGAAGCCGCCGTCATTTCGGTTTAATTTGAAATTGCTTGTTTACTGTCGGCACGGCCTCAATTAATTATGTTTTTACGGAAAGGCTCCCAACCTCAGAATATTAATAAGGGGAATAAAATGACAGCCTTTCGGAGGGCTGTAAAGTTCATTTTTAATTTCTGCTTCTCTGATGTTTTCAGGGGCTTTGTTTTTTTGGTGGTTTATGCCCACCTTCCATCTGAAAACCCAAGGAAGGGTCAGGAGAGTCTGTAATTACTGTGCCTCTCTGACCTTAGTCACCTTCTATGTTATTGACTCTATAGGGTATCTGTTCATCACCCAAAGCCCTAATGATGGTCTGGATTAGCTGCTACCTGTCATACCAATGCAGTTTTAAATCTTATTTATTTTATCAGCTTGCTTACTTTCTGGAAGGTTTGGATAAAGTGTCAAAGTAGAAAAAGTTCTACAGCTGGAGTCCAGCAGAAGTTCTTCAGTGTTTGCTGGGGTGTAGGAAAGAAATAGAAGGTGCTCTCTTGAAATAAAAAAGTGCCAAGTATATTCAGTTGGGATTAAAAAAACCTATGATTTTCAGCAGTAAGTTTATTAAAGATATTGGGGTTGGAGGAGCTGGTAGGTTGAGAATGGGAGGATGCTAATTACACTTTTCATTGAAGAGTGAGAGGAAAAGCATCTCTCATTTCTCATGATACCCTAAGGTCAACCCTGAGAGCAGCCTCTTCCCAGACCAGAGCTAGCCCCAGTGTTTGCCTGCAAGAGCCCTGAGATAGATAAATGATACAAACATTGTGTAAGTTCAGGGAGATGTACAAATCATAAACCAGTATAATTAAAAGGGAGAGGTTTTAGACGGATATATTGTGAGCTATAGACATCTATACAATGGAAAGATAAACTAGAAATACTGGAGGTTAGATGCAGTGCAGGTAGATTACCCATAGTGCAAATAAATCATATGGATTAAAGTGAGCAGGCGGGCATAGATAAATTAAATATAATAGGAATAGAGGCATCTTTGTAGCTAGACAGCAGGAAGGGTGTGGGTGAGTGTGTGTGTATGGGGATGTAGCTCAGTTTAACTCTTCTGCCTTCTCCCTTTTAGTGACTCAGTTACAGACAACCTTAGCAGCTGTCCAAGAGCTGCTAATCCAGCAGCAACAGAAAATCCAAGAGCTCACCCAAGAACTGGCTGCTTCTAAGGTACCAAC
Organism: Oenanthe melanoleuca; assembly: GCF_029582105.1. Lineage (NCBI taxonomy): Eukaryota > Metazoa > Chordata > Aves > Passeriformes > Muscicapidae > Oenanthe > Oenanthe melanoleuca. The sequence continues at coordinate 7,282,942 of NC_079354.1, forward strand.
CTCCAGCTCTTCACCTTTAGAGCATCAGCAGTTTTGGAGCATGCATGGCTTTCGTGGGCACACGGAAAGCACCTGTTGGGTTCACAAGCCAGCCATCAGCTCTGCCATAGCCCCACACAGTTTTTCTGCATCTCACTTCTTCATGGTTGGTGTGGTTAGAGCACTGGATATCAGTTGGGTACTCACTGAAATACATCTGATTTCAGGGAGGGCTTTACTGTGTAGTTTTAAATGAAGCTCTTTTGTCTGAGGTCTCAGACCTGTTCACAGCTCTATATCTGCTGTGCATTTTAGATGAAATTATTGTGGAGTTAGACCAAAAGAGGCAAAGATACTTGTGCAGAGAATTTTTTTGTGTATGTAATATGTAATTTTACAGGTTTGTATTTCTCCTGTACTCTGTATATCCTATTCAGCCAAGCATACACTTGAAACACTGTATTTAAGTCACTTGTTCAGATCCACCTAATGGCGAAGCATTCTACTATTTGGGTTCTTGTTTCAATGATTTTGGTCAGCTGAGTGTAACAGGTGGCCCCATTACAACCCTGGTAATGACAAACAGTGACCCATTCCCCTTAACTCTTGACTGTGGCCATAAAACCATCAGCTCTGACTAGTTTGTGTTGTTACATGTGTAAATAAAGTAACCACTTTTAACCAAAATTTATTTTCTTTCTGGCAGTGAGGATTAGTGCTTTACTCCTTGGCCCAAGCATTCTATCAGCCAGTAACTATTGACATGTGAGGCAGGGTGAATGTGAAGCACTCACATGGAGATGGAGTCTTCCTTTGACTCACTAGCTGGGATTGTTCAAGGCCAAGATTGTTCACAGTTATTGTGTGGAATCTTTGGATTGGGAGATTTTCCTGTGAAGTCCTTTAGGCAATGTTCCAGCCCTTTACCTGCATCAGGAGCAGTTATCTCCCCCTGGCACATGTGAATCTAATGCAGATCCTTTGATGGTGTGTGACTGGTGGGGCACAGCTGACTGTGCTGTGCACACTGGGCAGGAGAAATCCCTCAGTGGCACAGCTGTAAATGCAGCCATGAAAGCCAGTTTATGGTCACAACACCCTGCCTCAATTTTCCTTGGGAACTGTGGCCTGACAGTGGCCTGGAGCCAGTCCGGAAATTGGAAAACTGTTTTCAGGTCTTAAGTGTTAAGATTAAGAACACATGTTGAGCTTTAAGAAGGAAAAAGGGCATAAGTCTTGGTGGTTTAGAGAGCCTTGAAGAAGTTTTCCTTTCCCCCCTCTCTACCCCCTGCACTGAAATGGTAGCACACATTGTTATGATATCTAAACCTCATGTGTACAAAGAAAAACTTGGGCAACCCCACAAACCAAAGAATAAAAGCTGTGTTTTCTCAGCTGTAATGTAAGTTTTTATATCTGCTTTTCAAACTCCTACTGGCATGCTGTAAAAAATTAAAAAGAGGGACTTTAAGTAATTAAAAAACACATAAAAATTCAAGGTTTGAATTTTCTACAACTGTTTTTAAAGAGACTGGCTAAAAAGCCCCAGATGTCAGATTTTATTTCTAAATCCTAGGCATCTGGCACCATATGTGTTTTGGAAATTTGAGTCCTTTGCAGGCCAGCGAGTGGAAATCACTCCCTTGTTAATGTGCTGGTATAGCTTTCAAGGTCTTAGAAAGCCAGAACAGTGGCTCCTGGATTCCTGCTGTCTGAGGGCTGGGAGTGTGAATCCTGAGGGAAGGCATGTGTGGATAACACAGCTACTGCAGCCCAGCCCTCACTGTAGCAGTGCTCCTTGCAGGGCCACTCTGCATCAGCTCAGGGCTGCTCAAGAGCAGGAACCAGCAGTTCTGGCTACATCTAGTAGGAACTGCTGAGGAGAAGTTTGTAGTTATTCAAATTCTGGCTTTCTTTGATGAGGAATTTATTAGAACTATCTCTGCAGTGGTACTCCCCAGTGTGTTTCTTCCTAATGGCTTTTAGCAGAAATGACTGTGGGGTGTGCCAGGCACGAGTATTCGTTGGTCTCATGGCTACAGGAATTACTGGAGCAAAAAGGTGAGATAACCATAGACCACGATCTGTGTTTAGAAAAGTCCCATTTCTCACGTTCTCAAAAGGGTTAAAAGAAAGAGTGCAAGAAGTACTGCAACATGTTATCCTCAGTTACTTACTCTCGTTTCTGCCTGATATCCCATGGCAATTCTGGTGCAATTCTGATAGCAGCTGTACCAGGCTTCCATGAGTTACTTATCATCTTTCCCCACAAAACAGCATTCATTGCCTTGAAATATCCAAGAGACAGTGCCTAGTCCAGCTGCTTCTGGAGATACCACCTGGTAACTCAAGCACAGATCTCATTCTTCAGATCAAGTAGGGAAAATATTTGCAACTTTCAAGTATGTATTTATCAGCCCACCTCTAAGTGCTATGGAGTGCACATAATTGATTCTTTAATGATTTAGGAGAAATGAACAAATGGTTTTAAAACAGTTGCTAATATATGATATTGAAATCTGTTGCCTCAGCTAAGTTCAGTCACATGAAGGAGTAAAGGGCCTGATATGGTGCAACTCCCACTGCTATTCAGGATTCTAGTTCTAGTTCTTGTCTAGAAATCATTCCCTAGGTCAGTGCCAAATGATTTGGTTTATCTCTCTGTGTATTGTTCTCTGATATGATGGTGAAAAACATCCAGTGTGGGCCCAGCTGTGCCTGAATTCTCACAAATGCTGACCTCCTGAAAAAAGAAATGTCCCCTTGAGATGCTTTAGTAGTGCTTGTGCATGGGAGGCAAGATTGGAGACAGGGTTAATTATTCTCCCAAACACAAAGCAAATATTGAATAGTCTTGGCACCTTGAGACATTTATTGTTTCTGGTCATTGTGGGGATCTATTCAAGCACTTTTTAGTATGGAAGTTGTTTTGCTCAGATCTGAGAGATTTTCAGTGATAGAGCTTATGTGTGTTATCCACAGGACTGGAAATTCCCAGATAGGAGCAGAAGAACAATGTAGGAAAAAAAGTGACATTGGTGAACTGTCTTCCAGTTCAGACATTGATCTTTATGTCTTGTTTTTCATGTTCTAGGCCACAACTTCCACCAATTGGATTCTGGAATCACAGAATATTAATGAATTGAAATCTGAGATCTACTCTTTGAAAGGACTCCTCCTGAACCGGTATGGATGCAATACAGGAGCAGACTGTTGTGGGGGAAGTGCTGCTCTCTGGGATTCCCTCAGTCATGGAGAGGAAAAGCATTTCCAACAGGAACTACCTCTGTATCCTGTTACTGCTATTTTCATCATACCATTTTGCACTTCACTATCACTTTCTGTTTGCAGGTCTCAAAATGCTTTCCAAACTGGACTTAAATCACAGTGTGCTTTAGGGAATTAATAAGATTTTTCCTTTTTTGTTTACTCTTCTCCCACAGTCAGCCTTTCATCTAGTTGGAGGAATTGACTGCATCTGCACCTATGTTCTGTTTTAGAAACTCCCTTGTGGGTGCAGTTCAGCTGCCTTACTCATGGTTAGGGCATGGCCAGGATGAATCGTGGCACAGCAGACCACTCCCAGAGGATGGGGTGAGCTCCGCCCAGTTCTGCAGGGGCTGCTGGTGGCAGCAGCAGCAGGGGAGGTGAGAGCAACTCCTGTTCACACTGGAGGCTCAGGGGAGGCAGTGCTGAGTGTGAGCACTTGGTACAGGAGTGCAGGAGAGCAGCCAACTCTGCTCTGCTCTTGGCACTTGGCAGCTGCTCTGAAGGCCATGAGGATCCCCTGGCACACGACCTTTGCAGACCTTGATCTGACACCTCTTTGTACTTCCACTTTTCACAGACACAGGCAAGGATGCATGGGAGTACTACTTCAGACATGCTTCTGTGCTTTGCCTTTGATGATGGATGGCTCTCTGAGGGCACCAGTGCTCCCCTTGCACTTGTGATTGTCCTGTGTGGCACTTGGAATCTACTCTTAGTGCTGGGCATGCCTGCTAGTATCATTCCCTTAAAATTCTCCTGGAAAGGACTTGGGGCCAGCTTTCCAGCTGGTGCAAGCTGGTATGACTGCATTCAAGTCAGAGGAGCTGAACCAGTTTGTGGCAGCCTGGCCCAAGCATGTAAAGTGTGTGCTGGGACTGGGAGTGAGGTTCTGGATTGCAGTGAGCCAGAATGCAATAGTGCTGTAGCACAGGTGCTGAAATTCCCTGGCTCAGGCACCTGCTGTGTCTGACTTCTTGCTCCAGTGAGAATTTTCTGTACCAATTAATTACTGATTGTCTTATAAAGGGACACCCATGTCTTCTCACTAGCAGCATACCAGTGCTAGCTTACTTTGTGAAATTGGCCAAATCAGATCATTTTAGTGCTTCAGACTGCCCAGCTGGGATATTTTCCTTGTGTACAGGCTCAATTGCTGAGTGCTTGTAAAGCGCTTTGAGAATCTCTCTGGAGAAGTGAAGTGGCCTTGGTTTTGCTCATTTATGGCAAAGAACTTGCAGTTTCAGTCTTGCTGAAACCCCTCAATATTTATAATAAAAGCCCCTTTCTTTTCTTTTCTTTCCCTGTGCTCCCCAAGGAGGCAGTTCCCTCCCTCCCCTTCAGCTCCCAAGATCCCGTCATGGCAGATCCCAGTGAAGCCCAGCTCAGCCTCCAGTGCTGTTGTTGCCAACCACAACAGCAGCAGTGACATCTCCCCAGTCAGCAACGAGTCGAGCTCGGCGTCCCCGGTGAAGGAGAGCCACAGCCCCGAGGGTGCCCAGGGCAGCTGCCACCTGCTGGGCCCTGAGCAGGGCGCGGCTGTCACGGGCCAGGTGCGCATGGAGGTGCAGGGTGAGGAGGAGAAACGGGACACCAAGAGCAACGACGAGGACGAGGAGGATGAGGATGATGATGTCAGCCACGTGGATGAGGAGGAGTGTCTGGGTGTGCAGACCGAGGACCGGCGAGGAGGGGACGGGCAGATTAATGAGCAGGTGGAGAAGCTGCGGCGACCCGAGGGGGCCAGCAACGAGAACGAGATTGACTGAGGCACCCTGGCTGCTGCTGCTGCTGCTGCTGCTGCTGCACATCCTCCCCAGCCTGCTGCACTGCCCCAGTCCTCTCCCATTTGATGGAGAGGAAAGCTCCCATTCCCTGCAGTGATTCTCCCTTGATTGACCTTGAGCCAAGGTCATGATTGCTTGGTGAACAACATGATTTCCCTGTTTCACCACAGGGCTTTGCAGACTTGCAGTGGCTTCTTGTCCCCTCCCAGCCCTTCCTCCCATGAGCTGGGGCCACTGCTAGGCTGGCAGAGCAATGGCCTTACATGCGCAGCTCCAGAACACCCCCTCTTACAGGAGCAGTTGGCCTCTTGCTGCATCCTAGAGCCCTTCTAGCCAGTTTCAGAAACCAGTCTGTCCTGAGCTCCTTGATTTCACAAGCCTTTAATCCCACATAAGGCCCAAACCAGTTCTTTGTTTCCCAAAATAACCCTGTTTTATTTCCCAAACTACTTGATACTCTGTTAAAAAAAAAAAAAAAAAAGAAAAAGAAAAAAGAGAACAATTTAACCTTAAATTCCTCACTAGATCTCAGTCTTGGCTCTTCCAAACCTTATGCCAAGCCTTAAATTGCTGAAACTACCTAGCATATAAAAACACTAAATTTCTGTGGGGTCCAAGGAATGCTGTTTCCACCCTACATTCATCAGAGTGGCCTGTTGGTAGGGACCAAGTCCAGTTGTCATGGCCACCATAAAATCCATGAGAACAGGTGGCTTTGTTGATGATTGCTCCCCAGCAAAAGGCTTTAGAAGAACTTGACTCCACTCATCCCAATTACTATCCTTCCTCCTCCAAAGACAAGGAGCTTACATCAGTTTTTGACATCTTATATTTTATTTATAGCTGCCCTGAATGAATGAATGAATGAATGAATGGAGTGAAATCAGATGCTGAAATTATTGGTTAATCTGAATATTTGCAATGGTTTTTAGCCTTTTTTTCTCCCTAAATGAGAAGAGAAATCATCATAAATGGTACCTACTTCAGCAAAGCAGTCTCTCTAGCAGAGAGAACGGCTCCAGTTCTGAGGTTCAACCACTGGCCCTTCTTGCCCAGTCCAGCCTGTTTTTTGCCCCATTGGGCCGTACACAAAGCAGTGAATTTTAAACCTCTCATTTGCAGCATTGTGTTTGCAGCTGGTAAATGGTGGTGTCCAATGATATTCACTGCATCAGAGCATCTTAGCAGAGCAATCCTTGTAACAACTGAGTCTCACTGTCCTCACCAAGCAAGTGTGCTCGTCTGTGTGATCATGTATAGATGCAAATATAAAATATGATTGTATATAATTGTAATAAATATGAGTTACCACTATTTAACACAAGGCTATTGCTGGATTACTGTGGCTCTTATTTTCAGGAGAAATATGCGTGTGAGGTGGTCAAGGGAGGGGAAAGGGATGGTTACAGGAATCTGGTCCTTTTAAAATGTTTTCCAGAGGGCTTTTGTGGTTGTTTTTGTGTTTGCTCCAGTCCCAGGCAGTGTCAGCAGGAGGCAGAGGTGTGAATGCAGGGTGGGATACACTGCTGTGGCTCCAGCAGTGTGGCAGTGCTGCCTTGTCTCTGGTGGTGCAGGGGTGGGGATGGATGTCCCCCCATCACAGTGCAGTTCTTCTGTGCCCCTGCTCCAGCAGGAGGCTCTGCAGGGTGTGCAGTGATGCTGTCCTGCTCCTTCCCCCAGCAGCAGGAGGTGCTGAAGGGAGCCTGGGAGATATCCATGGCCCCTCAGGCTTATCTCCAGCAGGGAATGCTGTGCTGGATCCCATGACTGCTCTCACTCTGCCTTCCCAGTGCAGGAGCCACCAAAGGAGATGGTGTGCAGCAAGTAAATTGTAGCACTACAGTTCCATCATTGTTCAACAGAAGGATTTGGCTCCCTTCTGAAAAATGAGGGATTTGCTTGATTCCCAAGTATTTGGGTGTCTGGTACACAGTGACATTTTCCTGCTCGGGGGAGTGAAAGGGACCTTCATATTACTGTATTTAGACCTGCTGCTGAATGTGATGATTTCTCATGCCTTAAATGGACGAATATCTTCCCCAGGAGTGAGTGAGTGAGTGTGTCTCTCTCTCCCTCCCAGTCTCTCTCTCCACTGTTTAACGTTCACAAAGAACGTCACGTTTAGCTAAAACAGGGCAAATTTGAAAGTGTTTAAAAAGAAAGGTTTTTCCTAAGTGATGACATTTGTCCAAGCCAAGAATCCTTGTGAAAAGAAAACAACACAGGGGATGTGATGAAAAAGTATTGTCCTGCCTGTATACATTTTATATACATAGAAGGTTTTGAAAAAAGAAAGTGCCTGGACAACAGCAGTTGGTGAAATGTGGAAAATATGTTGCTGAGGTATGTGCCTTGCAGAGTGACTTACAGGGTTTATAGTACAAGCATCCCTGCAGGCTCATTTTTCCCTCCTTTTCCTCCATGTTGCCAGTGTTCAATTCATTTACCTCAGCATTTCTGGTGCAGAGGAAAAGGCAGTTTTCTTTAACTGCACTTTTCTCTCCATTAGTTTTTCTTTCTTACTACCTTACCACCTCTGTAGGTTTTCTGTATATGGTGCCACTTCTAAAGATTTTCCTTTCTCCAACCTGATGAATCCCAGAAAACCCCATCAAGGCCACTGTTGCTCAAAACATGTAACTCTGGCTGTTGATGGTATGTCTGTGTATTTTGTTGAAGAGATCCAGGCAGAAATTTGGAAGAAGCCAGACGGTCTAAACTGCAGGTACAGTCATGAATCACAAGTTCTATTCCTCTGTGTCATATTCCTTCTGTTTCCAGCATAGCAACAGTTGCAGGAAGAGGATTTTGGACCTTGTAGCCTGACTACTAACTTGTAATTTTTTTCTTCTTTTTTTTTTTTTTTTTTTTTTGCTAGAAACAAGCTTAGCTCAGCTGCCCTGTGAAATGCTCACCCCACTGGCCTGTTGGCACTGACAATGGCATCCTGTTAGCTGAGAGATGACCAGGTAGAGAACTTTTTATCTGCAGAATGAGACAGCAGCAGCAGTTCATACAACCTGGCTTATTCAGCCTTTTACTGTGTACTGTATTTTTACTCTGCTTTACACAGGAAGAAGAATTACACACCAGAGAGTTGAGTTCAGTGAGTTCCTAACATAGTTTCTATAGGACATTAATAGCATATAAAAACCAGGGGAAGGGAGCTTCCTGTGGACAGTGTCATCTGGATACATTTCAGGGAATGTCTGTGACCTTGTGCTTTCTCCTAGAGGAAACAATATCAGACTGGAACTTCCCAGTAATTAGAGAATATAAAAACTCCCCTTTCAATAGCTGCAAGAGAAATGCAGGGGAAAGGGTTAAGAGAGATGTCTCCTGATCATCTCCCTCCAACCTTCTTTACCCTCAGATGTGCCAAATTGGTCCTACGTGCATCTTTGTCAAAAGCAGGAAGAATCTTACTTTTGTCTTTTGTGTGTTGGTGACATAACCAAACAAACCAAAGTTCTTGGGATCAGAAGGAAGAGGATGACTTTGCAAAGTATTTTACTTGTAAATGTGCCTTGGATTTCACACATGATGGTGAAAAATGCTGCCTGATAGATCCAGAGCTGTGACACAGACAAGTTGCTGAGAAAGCCACCTTTGCTGCTGGCCTGGGGCAGTGCCATGCTTGGGGAAAACAAAGGCTCAGGCAGCATGGCCAGAGCAGCATTTTGTTGCAAACCTGTTTTGTTAAAGTCAAGGTCTCCATGCTTGATTAAACCCTTCAGCAGCAGGCTGTGGAGATCCAAGTGTTTTCCAGGGCTTTAACACAGGAAGCTTTGGAAGGTCCTTTCTGTGTGTAAAGCACAAATTGTTTGTGGTTGGTGACCCTGCACACCAAAAACTGATGATGAGCTTGAGCTGTGAGTTTTCCAGCCCTCTCACACCACTGAGTGCTCTGCAAGTGCAAAGCAAAAGAAAGGCTTCTTCTCCAGGGACTGGAAACATAAATAAAGGGGTGCTGGAAGGTGAAAAAGAGAAATTATTTACCTAAGGGTACAGGAGAGTGCTTCCAGCTTTCTTCATTTTCTCTTTTACTGTCTTATCCCCAAACTATGCTGCTTCCTCAGGAGTCAGCCCAGATAGTCACCTTTGGAGCTATATCCACATTCTGTGCTGGTGAAAGGCTGCCTCTCACCACTGCTTATGCTCTTAAAAAGAATGTAAAAAATTGGGAATGTACTTAGGGTGAATTTTGGGGTAGCAGGGAAGTGGGAAGATGGAGATCAGGGCCTGACTTCTCCACTTGTTGTGCAGTACAAGCTGCACACTTTTAGATTGAGGGGCTGGCATGGTCTGTCCCAGATCAGGGAAAAAAACAATCCCATCCCCAAAAGGGAGCAAGCACTAACCTAATAAAGGCACCAGCTGGACGAAGGGGAAACCATCTCTTCGGAGAAAAAAAAACAAAACCCAACCTCCTTTCTTTAGAAAAATAATATATTTCATCCAAATAAGGTAAAAATATTTGAAATGGGGCAGAAGTGAGCACTAAGCAGCATCTGTCAGGCCCTTTCTGAAAAGGGGAAGATTATTAAAACTCAATTACAATTTATTTCTGTAAAGTGTCTTTCAGGCAAAAAATCTCCCCAAATGCTTTGCAAGGACTGCTCAGGGATTACTTATAGTATGGAGCCTCCTAGAACAACACCCTGTTTTTGTACCAAGCCCTCCTTTTCTGCATCTGCTGAAGGAATTCATCCTTCAGGGTTTTGTTTCTTCTATGTTTGTGCAAATAATGAGATGTTTTATGGTGCTGGCTGCAAGAACAGCCTGAAGAGGAATAGGAGAGTGACACTGTATTTTTTATTGGTTTAGGTAGAATACTTGCATTTCTTTGGGACTGTGTGTGCTGTGTGAGGTGGTTGGCTGGGTAGGGCTGATTCAGAGGACTGAGGAGTGCAACTGCCGCCGTTGTGGCTTGTTTCTCTTCCTCTGCCTGTCTCTGTGCCTTGTGTCAGTCCCTTTGCCTGGCCAGGCTGTTCTGTGCAGCATCCTGCTTTTCACCTTCCTCCTGCCTATCTCCTCATGCTCCTTCCTTTCCAGACTCCCTCTTTCATAGACTGCTTCACTTCATTCCTCTGCTTCTACAGCTAATGCTGAGGTTTTGTGTGTGCAGCTAGAGTAACACCTGTCCAAAATTATTTTCTTTAACTGATTTAATTAAACCAGAGCAAATTCTGGGGTGGACATTCTTCCATCTCTAAGCAGATTTGCTTTACTTAGGCAGTTTCAACTTTGTGCATGTACTAAGGGCTGGGTGCTAAATGCTGCAGCTTTCCTGTAAAGATGAATTATTCCTTGCTTTCTGCCCCCTTCACTGTCAACAGCAGGTCCCATCTCTGCCTGTTTGCCTGCTTACCTATCTGCTTTTTTGCAGTAATATCAACACTTCCATGGCAGCAGTGGCAGGTTTTGGGTGTGAGATGGAGCCTGGGACTCCCTCTTGCTTCGACAGGCTCTTCTGTTTGCCAGGACAAGCCTGGTGCAGCCTGGAATTGGAGTATCTTACTACTGCATCTCTTTCTTGCTTCCTTTCCACCCCCAACTGTAAAAACTGTAGGCAGAACCTGCTACTCTGTAAAACAGTGGGGAGAGGGAGGTGTGGTGGGTGCCCCTGGCAGTGGGTGTCCCTCCTTTGCTGTGGAGGGGCTGGGGCTGTGCCAGCCCTGGGGACCCTCTGCACAGAGGCTGGGCACTGTGTGAGTGCCCAGCACAGCAGGGACAGCCACAGGCCAGAGCTGCAGCCCTGCTCTCCTGCCCCTTCCAGGACCTGACTTGCAGGGGTGGCTCCTGGATGAAGGCTCTGCTCCCCTCTGGGGCTCTGGCTCAGAGCAGGGGGCTCAGCTGTGCCCAGGTCAGTGCCAGTCGCAGAGCTCTGGCCTTTGGGCACAGCCTGGCCGTGTCCTGGGGTCCCAGATGGATCCCAGCTGGGTCCCTGGGGCTGCCAGCAGGACTGGGGCTCAGGGCAGGGGCTGCAGTTGCCACTGCCCTGTGGGAAGGGAGGGAAGGGGGCAGGGAACAGCGCTGTCTGCCTGTCAGATAAATCTTCAGCTGTTTACTTAAATCCTCAGTGTTTCTTCATTTGTTTGTTTAAGAGTTTTCCTGCCAAAAAAGAGCAAAAGGAAGAAGGGAAGCTGCCTCTGCTGGCCACCCTTCCTCAGCTAGGATGGACCTGGGGCACTTCACGGGCAGGGGCAGGACTGGGGCGAGGACATCTCTGGGAACATGAGGATGGAGCCTGCTCCCACCTTCTGAGCAATGCCTGACCCTTGTGAGGAGAAGGGTCTGAGGGATCCCAGTGAGACCATTTCCTGTCCCAGGAATGGCATAAAGAACTTGTCATACCTTCCAGCACTTCCTGTACCTACAACTGCTCAGTGCCTTTTTTCCCTCTTTTCCCTCACCCATTTGGTAGGAATTGTTTTTTGTAGGTAGGAATTGTAGGTTTTGTCAGCTTTCAGGTACTGGTGGAATCTGTTCGAGACAGCAGAGACCCAGAGGATGGGGGCTGGAGCCTGAGTGTTTGGTTTCCATGAGACAGTGTCTTCCAGAGGACTCAAAGGCCCAGTTTTTGTCTTGACATTAGAACAAGTGACCTTGCCTGGTGTCTGCTGCTTCCCAGGGCTCACTAGGTGCAGGGCAGTGGGTGCAGGGCAGTGGGTGCAGGGCTGTGGGTTCAGGGCAGTGCACTAAAAGGGCTTGGAATGAATGCAATAGTGAAACTTTGATTTGTTCAACTTGCAGCTTCTCCCACAAATTAGTCTTTCTTTTATGAAGTCCAGTCAGAGTCCCACTGAGAAAATGCAAGTTCCAGCAAAAGCTTTCCAGTAATGAATTGTGCTGTTCATGTCCTCTGTCCCCACCTGGAAACATGGCCATTTAAATATTCCAGGTGCTGTGGGCAGAGCTCCAGTGAGAACAAACCTCTGGGCTCCAAGGTTGGATCAGGAGCATGTTCAGATAATGACATCTGAAAACAGGATGGCTAGGAGCTGCAGCAGAGCAACCAGGGGGCTTTGAAAGAGAGAGGAGGCTAATCCTCTCTTCTAATAAGGGGCGGCTGCTGCCAATGCACCAGGCTTGGCAGGCACTGCTTTGCTGCTTCTGGGTTCTCTGTTTTCTGGCTGTGGCACAGAGGCACAAGGACCTGCTGTGCTTGGGGAAGGGTAGAACAGGAACATTTTGCCATGCACTTCAGCAGGACAGGCACCCTGCAGTGCTGAGCAGGAATGGGTGCACAGACATGCAAACCCTGTTGCTGCTGCAGCACCAGCTGCACTTCAGGGCACTGCAGGCTGCCAGGAGGGCAGCTGGAGCTGTGCTGACCCTGGCACTGCTGTGGCCTCTCTGTCACAGTGCTAGGTCTGGAACAAATCCTGGGTAGGAGATGGGGGACTGGCTGTGTGGGGTGTAGGGGCTTTTAAGCCAATTTACTGATCCTTCACAGTCAGCCCTGCTGGAGAGCTGTCCCCAGGGCCCTGTGCTGGCAGTGAGGCTGGCAGGACACCCTCCTGCCTGGCCATCCTCACCCCTGAGGGCAGCCACTGGCCACTGCCCTGCGTGCTGTGCTCAGGTTACTGCAGCAGGAAAAGAGCAGCCAGGGAGCAATGCTGCCTTGTGGGTGTTGGATGCCTGGCATGCAGCTCTGTGCTCTTGCTGAGTTCTGTCAGAGATATGTGGCTGTCAGCATTTTAGGGGGGTCAGTAGGTTTTCTACTCCTCACCCGTTCCATGCAGACAGGACATTTCATTCTTGCTCATGTCTCATTTGAGTGACAGTCAGACCTGTGTTAATTGGGTGCTTTGATTGTCACCAGAAGGCTTTGGAGGCTGAAATAGGAAGGAAAAGTCAAAATGGGAGCAGTCACATCTCTAATTCCATGTCCTATTTAGCAAGCTGTGGAACTGTGAGCATGAGCTCGTGCTCTCATGATGTCTGTGAAGGGCCCTGATGGCAACTCAGATAAAACCCCAGGGCTGCAGAGAGAATTCCCTTCACTCCAGGGAGAATGCAGCTGCAGCAGTGCCTGCCCCAAGCACCCACCTGCCCCTTAGAAACATAAACACATCCTCAAGCAAGAAGACAACTTGATCACTTAAAACTTTGGGGTTTTTTTTCCAGTTTTTATTGAGTGAAAATGTCAAACCTTGCATCAGTCATGCAAAAAAAAATCAAATAAATAAAACACATATATTAAATTTCTAATAGCACTAAATTCAAGTGGAAAAATATTCAGTTCTTAATAACGCAGGTGCTGAAGAGACCAGATTCAAGTAAATCAGAGCACACCATCCTGTTTAGGGTGTTTTTTTTCACTTTCTGCATTTTTGTCTCAAAACCTATATATATATCTATATATCTATATATATGTATATACATATAGATATATACACACACACATATATATGTGCATACATATTATTTTTATATTTATATATATACACATACATATTTATAAAACATTAAAAAGAGCATTGGTGGTTCAAGCATTTATTTCCCCCCCTCCCCCATGGAAAAAAAACAACAACAAAACAAAATAAAATTACACATTTAAAATTCAAAATGAGCTAGCAATGGCTTATAGTCCTAGTGTGCAATATGGATATTACAAAAGGCTAGAATCCTCCCTCATTATCTTTTTTTTATTTTTGTTTTTTAAAGTTGTTTTTTTTTTTTTGCTACATTGGAAATTTTTTTTGAATTTTTTTTTCTTTATAAAATTCCTTCCACACAGACTTTAATCCAGTTGAGTTTGTGGCTAGAATGAACAATCTAGTCAAAAGTTTTTATTTAATTTTTTTGCTCTTCAGCAGTGAATGGTAGCAGAATCAGGAGGGTCCATCTCAAGGTTCATTATTGTTTGGTTTTTATCTTCTTTTGGACAAAACAGTTCCATTTCCTGTCTCCTCTCTCCCCTCATAACAGAGTTGAATCTCCCTCTCTTTCTCTGGTCATTGTTTCTGCAGCCCCATTGATGGGAGAGCCTGGGATGACCCACAGTGCCAAACCTGCTCTGGGGGTCCTTGTGCTCTCGAGGCTCTTGTTCAGAAAAGCTCTTAAGCTCGGGCTTAAACCTGGGCCCACTCAGCATCATCTGCTTAAGGGTTTTGCTGAATTAAAGCCTGAACATGGCAGAATAAAAAGTCAGGTTCCACTTTCTTTTGTTGTTGTTGCAAACAGAGACAGTGTAAGAGTCGGAGGGGCAGGACTGGGAGAAGGATGGGCTCAGGCTGCCCAGGGCCACTGTCCTGCCAGAGCCACTGTCCTGCCAGGGCCTCTGGCCCTCTCAGGGGTCACCTCTCCAGCAGCCTGGGGACAAAGAACTCTCATTCCTGCGCCAGCTCCTAGAGCAGAGGTGACAGAAATTTGGGAGAAGGGCTGAGATGCTGAGGAGAAGTTGGGTGCCTGGGGGGAGAACATGGTGTGCATAGATAAACTGGGGCCCTTCTGGCACACTCAGCACATGGGACAGGCTGGGTCCTGCTCTGCCAGGAGGTCCTGGCCAGACTGCAGAGCCCTGGACACCTCTGAGCCCTTCCTCACACTCTGCCTCCCCAGCGCCCTGCAGACTGCTGAGATGTGCCAGGCAGAGCTCCAACAGCCACCAGTGCCCCAGGTGGCCTCTGGCAGCCCCAGCCCCATGTGCCCCAGCAGGGCTCAATCCTGCCCCACACTCACTGACACATCCTCTTGATTTTGGCCATACAACAGAATCACATCTGCTTTGCAAGATGTGGCTTGTGTTAATCTAAGGATTCCTCCTGGAGCCCATCACCATACTATCTAAGTAGCTGAACACAGGGAAAATGTACAAGTACAGAACCTGCAGCAAATGCTAGTAAAGTCAAATCTTTTTGCCCCATCCTGTTTTGAGAAATTCCAGGGCATCACTCCATCACTCTGCCCCAGGAATGTGAGCTTTCATTCTGTTCAAGAATGGGGTTGTGCTAGGAAACACACAGCTAAGGGCAGGGGATATACCAAACAAAACAAAACAAACAAACAACAAAAAAAACCCCTATAAAAATAAAAGCCACACAAATAGCAGATAGAGTAAAAGAACTCCAAAGAATTAAATAAACTACAAACTAGTGATAATATTTCATTTGTTTTCATTTGTTTCATTTCTACAAAATTCAAGTTAGAGTTCGGAATCGTGCAGGTCTGGTCAGTGCTGGGAGTGTGAAGACAGCCTCAAACCACAGCATTAAGGCCCCCCCTCCCCTTCCACCCCTACAAACATACACTACATCGAAAGAGAGAAGGAAAAAAAAAAAAAAAAAAGGGAAAAAAGAGAAAAAAAAAAGGAGAAAAAAAATTGCACGCAATTAACCATATGTAAGGGCTATCCAGAAGGCAGGTGACACCTCCCCCTCCACCCCTTGGCATTGGTGGTTTCTCTTTTGTTCTATATATAGTAATAACCTTTACAGGAAAAATACTGTACAACTTTTTTTTTTCCTTTCCTTTTGAAACATTAGCTGAACATTCTGTCCCCACATTTACACAGCTGAGCTGCTTGTTTATAAATCAGACCTGATCTGCACCAGTTCCTTAGGGAAATAACAAAAAAAAAAAAAAAAAAAAAAAAAAAAGCTCCCTAAACTTCGTGAGGCCTTTATCTGTTCAGGGTGAAAACAAATCCTCGGGATCCCTTACAGCTGAAGTGCTCATGGAGCTGAGGAGGGGAGAGGGTGTCTGCATGGTATTAAAATAAAAAAAGTTTTGTTTTTTTTTCAAAAGGACAAAGCTCAGACTAATCTGGTATACTTTAAAACTGGCACCAAAATAACTCTCAGAATTAATTCATACTAGTCCTTCTGGTGCCCTGGTGTGTGTAGACAAGGCCTTGCAGGCTCAGGCAAGGATTTGGGGTCCAACAGCGCCAGTGGCACCTGCGGGATCGGGACAGAGTCCTGTAGTGTGTGTTCCCAGCCAGGCCAGGAAAAGGGAGCATGGAAGGGCTGGGAGAAGGGAGAGCCTGAGCTGGGGGTGCCAGCTACCAGCACAGAGCAGCTGCAACTGCTGAGCAGTGCCCGAGCCTCAGCCCTGCAGGATGGGCCAGAGCTGCAGCAGGGCCTGACTGCAAAACCCAGCTCTGGGCAGCAGGTCCTGCTGCACAGCAGGGCTGGGGGACCCTCCCAGCCCAGAGCTGAGCAGGACACGCCGGCGCTTGCAGCGTGCCCTGCAGAGTCACCTGAGATCTGTGCCCATCACAGAGCGGCGCGTCTGCGCCAGGGCTGGCACCAGGGCTGGCACTGTCACTGTCCTGGTCCTCCTGCCTGGGGCAGAGCTGGGCCCTTTCTCAGGGCTGCTTTAGTCACCAGGACGCTCCTGGGTGCTCCCTGTGCTCACTGGGGAAGGGCAGTCACAGCTCACAGCCTCCTGAGATGGGGATACTGAAGCACCACAAAAATGCCTCACCCTCCGCAGAGAGGAAGCACCGAGGGGTTGGGATGAGATGGAACTGCATGGCAGAGTAACCCCAGTCCTCCAGTGTGACAGACCCTTTAAACTGCCTGCTGTGTTCTTCCCAGGTTACTTCAGCTAAATCCCTGCAGTCAGTACAGCAGGGATGAGGAGAGGTGTCCTACAGAGAAAGTGTAGACTGAGAAAGTTTTACAATATAAATAGCATTCAAAATTATTATCATTAACAGTAAAAAGGATCTGGAAGAGCAGAGGAGTGTCCCATTCCCACCCCTGCTCATTCATTAATGCATCCTCATTTATGTGACAATAAATACCCACTCCCACCCTGGCTGTCTGATGCCATTTAATGCTGGAGAAAGAAGGGGAAAGGGTGGAGAGAGAGAGCACACTCCTCACCCCCTCCTTCCCACTGGCAAAAGCTGAGCTACTTGTCTTTGTGACACCAATTCCTTTAATTTTATATATGTGTGTGTGTGTATACATTATATATAGAGAGACACACACACAAATATATATTTCTAAAATTCATTACCTCTTGTTCCCACCCACCCCCCTCCAAGAAGTGGAGATTATTATTATTATCGTACAACTGAAAACATGGAAAAATAAAACCCAGAAAGAAAACTGGGGGGATAGAGCCCCACCCATATAGAAGGGTCCCCAGATGGGCACAGGCCCCACGCACCGTGCAGGGAGCAAGGCAGAGCAGCAGGTACCCTGAGGGTTCGTGTCCACAGCAAGTGGTGCATGCTGGCCCTGCTTCTGGGCTCTGGGATGAATGGAGTGTGCAGCACCAGTCCTGCTGCCAGCCCATCTCTGCTGGGGCCTGGGGAGGAGCAGGGCTTTCCTTCCTTCCTCTCTCTCATTTGTGGCACCGAGTTCGTTTATCATTTGCCATCCCCATCTTTGTTCTCGCCTCGTACGGGGTCCTCTCAGTAATTCTGTGTAGGAGACAAACCAAAGCGCCGCCGCTGCTGTCTCTGGGGTTAAGGAGAAGCTGCTGGGGCAGTGCTGGAGGCTGAGGCAGCAGCAGGGGCTGGAGCAGGGGCAGGGGCAGGAGCTGCAGCGAGGGCTGGCTCGCCCTGCGGCCTGGAAGCATCGCCACGGTCTGTGGAAGGAGCCCCCTCCTCTGGTTCTCCATCTTCTTTAGTGGCCAGGCCTTCAGGGTCTGGCAGCGATTCTTCAGAATCTGTGTTCAGGTCTTCCTCCTCGTCATCCTCCTCCTCATCATCATCGTCATCCTCCTCCTCGTCCTCCTCTTCCTCTTCATTCATCTCCTCCTCGTCGTCCTCCTCATCCTCCTGGGAGGAGTCCTCCTCGTCCTCGCCTGTGGGGCCAGCTGTCCCCGCAGGCCCGTCCTGCGGCATGCTGCCGGCTCCGCTCGGTGCAGGGCGCTCGCTGCCCTCGGCCACCTTCCTGCTCAGGTCCAGCGAGTCGCCCAGCCCGACACCCGCCGCATTCTGCAGGAACAGCAGCGAGCTGCTGGTGTCGGCACTCAGGTTCAGGGAACTGTCCAGGCTGATGGAAGAGTTCTGGATGTCGTACTCGAGGGCGGGGTGGGCAAGGCCCTCGGGGCCAGGGGAGATGGCGGGCAGCTCCCCGCGCTCCTGCTTCTCATGCTTGCGCTTGTGAGAGTCCATCTGCGACATCCCCACCACCGTGTGCTTGCAGCCGGGGTACGTGCAGTGGAAGTGGGAGCACTTGAGCTTGTACTTGCAGTCGGGCACCTCGCAGTCCACACTGGAGCTGAACTGGCAGAAGCCGGCGGCGCTGATCACGTCCTGCTTGCCATGGTGCTTGCGGTGCGCCGTCACCTTCGTGCTGTCGGTGCAGCGGAAGCCGCAGCGCAGGCAGTGGAAGTGTGTGCTATTGCCAGAGAACTGACAGTCTGGGAAGTTGCAGCTCAGCGAAGACTTGAAGCGCTTGAAATCATCCAACACCAGGTTGTCGACGCGGTCGTGGTGCTGGGCGTGCTTGTACATGTGGGTACGGCCGCAGAACTTGTAGCCGCAGTTCTCCCGTGTGCAGTGGTAGTGGGTAACCTTGAGAGAGAACTGGCAGCTCGAGTCCTTGCAGTCCTCGTAGAGGTCATAGCGCCGGAACCCCTCCAGCATCATCCCCTCATCCAGCATCTTGCGCGAGGACGCAGTCTTGCGGCGCTTGCCAAACGGGGACATGTCCTCGATAATCCAGAAACGCTTCTTGGCCCCCGAGGCTGTTGGCATGGTGATGGTGTTCCCTGAGGAGACAAAGCGCAGAGCGCTGTTGCTGATAGCCAGGGCTCTCCATCTCCCAGCCGTGCTGGCAAATTCTGTGTTTGCCAAGACACAAAACTGCAACTGCTCCCACCCTGAGCGAGCCTGAGCTCAGCACTGGGACCTGCAGGACAGCACTGCCTCACCTGCTGCACATCCTGCCTTGGCTCTGCTCTGCCACACCTCATCCTGTACATCCTTCACTGCTGCTTCTCTGGTTTGCTACTTTCACAGGTACTCTTGCTGCTTAACTAATCTCTACTCCCATTTTCCTTTAAATCAGACTTTAATAGGGAGGAGCTGGCCTGTTCCAGTCCAGGGGCTGAGGTGTGTTACTGCAGTTCACTGGGAGGGTAAAAAGAGTTGCACTGTGCTAAAGCCTGTAGGTGTGCACTGTTTTCCCTACCCAGGCTCTTGTAATGCACTACAATTGCCAAGGACAGGCAGGAAGTGAAGGAAGATCCCATGCATGATTAAAATTGCAACGGGGCGGGGGGGTGTGTGGAATTTATAGAAACAGGATGGACTTTGGCCAGGAGACTGCAACATCCCCCACTGTAATGAGCCTACATATTACAATGAGTGCACTTAGGCAGACAGATGGACAGATGTTCAATGGGGCTAATTCTCATCACCACTAGCCAGTGGACTCTGAGACAAAATACCAGTTCTGCAGCATTCCCTTGGGTTCCAAAAATTCCATGATGCCCCTAGTATAAATAAAGATCCCTCATCTATCTTCCACTTTGATTCACAGGGCCAGCATAACTAGCTACTGCTCATGTCCCCTAGGATCCCACTGACATCAAGGACTCAACCTCAATGTATCTATTAACTTTTTTTTTTCTCTGCTTGCTGCTTCCAGAATCAACCCACAATCTCCAGTATCAACATGCAGCACAGACAAGGTTGGAGGCAAGAATTTCTCACCAGGTGCAGAACTGTGAGCGTAATTAGAAATTATAGCTCGCAACTAACACTTTTTTTTTTTTTTTACTCTCTTCCTGCTGAAATTGCCATCTTCTTAAAAGAGGCACAATTTGTGGCACATAGTGTGTGGGGCCTGAGAACCCAGAGCAGTTTGCATCCTCGTCTGGGGCACTGCAGGGACAGTCTGGTGTAAATCTCTTCCCTTCTAGAGGTGCACAACTACTACAGGTGATGACCCTCCAGGAGGAGGTGGTGACCACTGAAGGAAACCTCCCACACAAGCCCGGCAGTACTGGCAGGAGCCTCCTCTCCCACAGGGCTGGGTTGTACAGCTTGTGGGGATAAGGCAGGAACAGAAGGTTTTTCTAGAGCATTTGTTAATGGCTCTTGAGCTCAGATCCAGGGCAGCAGCTCAGCTCATCCATGGTGGGAGCAGCTGAGTGACACGGCGGGAGCTGCACGCTAGGGCTGATTTAACCAGCTACCAGGGAAAGAATAACTTTCTGCCACTGGAGATTTGGAATTGGCAGGCTCCTAACTACAGAATCTGTGACCAATTTACTCTCTGCTCCCTGCTAAACATCTGGTATTGTAAAATCCAGTTCTCCACTCCCAGCCAACATGTGTAAGTGCAGTGGTGCCTGGACAAGTCGCTGCTGTCCACATTGACTCCTTTTAATAAAATTACAGCCAAACCATCAAGTTCCTTAGCATTAATTAATGCTCATATTGTCTGCCTCTGGACAGGAATATGGGATTACCCATCTTAGAGAAAAGACTCTGGATGGGAAATAAGTAGAATTTAAATTTTACTTTAAAACTCTGTATCTACACAGCTTTTGAAACAGTTCAAACAGATGTGCTTAAAACTTTAGTTGAAAACCAATTCCGTTTTCTCATACAGGTGAAGTTTTGGAGTAAGGGCATAATGAAGAGAGGTGGCACCTTGGTGCACCCTCCTCTTTTGCCAATGTTCAGTCCCTGCACCCTGTGGAAGATTACAAGCCTCAGGGGATGTGATCCCCACCAAATCTCAGTGGTGTTTTCCATAAGCTTATTTCTTTAAGCACTAATAATGCCAGCATTCACCAAACTATAACAAGGTAAAAACAAAAGACATTTAAAAATGTTTGATTAGAGGAAGCACAGAACAAGGTTAAAATGTTTCAGGCTGCATGCAATTCAGTTAAAAAAGAAGCAGAGACAGAGTTTCTTATTAATTTTGTTAATTGGCACACACTGCTCTGGACAAGGCAAGGATCCTTCTCCTGCCAAGTCCCTTGACAAAAACCCATGAACTGGAGTTGGAAACCTGTGAACTTGGTCTTCCAACCATACTCCCAACCACTGACCTTGGATTTACATATTACTAAAACTGGCAGGAAGAATGACTGGGACATTTTTAGGCTGCCAGAAGCCTCTTAAGTATGAACTTCAAGCACAAAGATGTCCTTAATTAACTAGAAAAGAGCTAGGAGTTGGGAAAAGAAGCCAAAAATGAGACACACCCTAAAAGCCCATTCCCAGATGGAATGAGAATACCCAGCCTGAGACATCTCTGATCTGAGTCACACATGGAAATCGTGGCAGTTTAAAATTGAAATCTATCTGTATTTTCTGCAGCTGATTAGAGCAGATATAAATAATGAGTGTGAGAAACAGCTTGACCTGTCTGATGATGTCACCATGTGACACTGCCTGCACTTCACTCCTCACCCTGGGAAGGCATCCCTGAACTTTGTGGCTTCACATGAAGCTTGCAAGATCAATTTAAACAGGACCAGGGTACCTCATCAGACATTCACTGCTGAGATGTGCAGCACACTGTGCCAGGCACTGCCTTGGGTGGCCTGCAAGATCTAACCAAAAAAGTCCAAGTCCCATTAATGCCACATGAGCAAAAATTTGCTCTGTGGCCACTTTGAGGTTACCAAGACACTGAAAATGCATGTTAACTGTGGATTTTGTTAGTTTTACTGATAGTTAGGAATTGGTGGCAGTTGCTCTCCAAATGCCTGTGAAGGATTTGCTGTGGTTTGTTTCCCCTTGGCTGGGGTTACTGTGGCAGCAAGGAGAAGGAGCAGGCATGGCTGGGCCCTGGATAACACTGGATAAGGCACAGAGTGACCTTTGCTGCTCTACCGACCCAAAGGTGCAGAGAAAATATGTGGGCAGGGTGAGTGGGCACAGAGCTGGGCACAGGACATGGAGAGAAAGGAAAGAAGTGTTACCTGCTGCATCCTGCACTAAGGGAACGTCACTTTTGCCCGGAGTTGGAGCGGCAGCGACGGGTGAGAAGCCAGCGGTGCTGGCGGCAGGCAGGGCAAG
This sequence comes from Oenanthe melanoleuca, assembly GCF_029582105.1. Classification (NCBI taxonomy): domain Eukaryota; kingdom Metazoa; phylum Chordata; class Aves; order Passeriformes; family Muscicapidae; genus Oenanthe; species Oenanthe melanoleuca. The sequence goes on from NC_079354.1 coordinate 7,304,932, forward strand.
GCCCCGGCTGGCTCCCAGAGTGGCACTGAGCAGCGAGTACGAGAGACACGAGGGAGAGAAGAGGTAGGGCAGGCTGGGAAGGGGAGACCTAAGCAGGGCTTGTGAGAAAGATGGAGGCAGAGATGGTGATGGAGGTTGTGGTGCAGTGTGGGTTGCATCATCGGCAGCAGCAGTAGCAGTGGAAGGAACCAGGCAGCCTGGAGAATGTGGAGAGAAAAAAAAAGCAGAAAAAAAAAGAAAAAACAAAGAAAAGAAAAAACAATAAAACAAAACCAAACCAACCAACCAACCAAACAAAAAAAAAACCAACAAAAAAAGAAACAAAAGAACTGAAATGAGAACCCAAGAGCAGAAGCAATATGATGAAAATGGAAAATACATTCACAAATGTATGGAACTGCAATAGAGAAGAAACAGAAGGTGAGGAATTGACAGCAGCAGGAAGAGAAGAGTGCCTCTGCAGGAGGTAAGATAGCCTGTGGTATGGGGGAAGAGACACAGGCTTTCAGGCAGGAATTCTGGATTCATTTGGTCATTCTGGTCCTTGCCCATCTATAGGATCCATACCACAGTTAACAGCTGAGAGGGTGCTCCAGCATTTGGGGCAGTGGAGCTGCTCCAGGAGCATTCCTAGCCACCTCTGGCACAGAAGAGAGTGCCAGGAGCCACTGCCCCACCAGAACCCTCTGGAGGTGCCATGATACCATGGGGCCATGAGCCAGCAGGGCTCCTACAAGGTGACTGTGCTGTGCTGGCCTTTATCTGGGGCAGGAAAGAAACCAAGGAAAATGTGTATGGAATTAAAGCAAACTGAGGCAGCACATGCAGAATATCCCACTTAACCCTGGGAAGGACAGCTGAGAGATCCCTGGTCATCACTCCATGATGGCAGAATTCCTACAAGGACTCCTGACAAGCTGACCCTGTAACTCAGGGCAGGGGGAAATGGCTCTGCTTGATCCTGGCAAACAGGGCAGGAACTTATTTCCCAAAAGAGGGGATGAAGGGGGTCTGCTCTGTGCAACTGCACAAAGTGGAACAAGAGTTTTTGGGTGAGGAAGGGAGCTCAGTGAGCTGCTCTTAGATTATGCTTTCTGAAGATGTCATAGGTTTTATCCCCTGTGTATGTCATATCTGCTATTTACTTCACCAGTACAGTAAAGTGCCTGACTTCAGATGCTGCTTGAGGAAATACAAAGAGGTACCAGAGGAAATGCCAAGTATAGAAGGGGTCCACAGCTCTGTTTTTCAAAATTTTCTTTTTAAACAGCTATTAAAATAGACCCAACTGCAAGACCCAGGATAAAAACCTCTCTTTATGGGAGGAAAAAGGTATGCTGCTAGTTCCTGGATGCTCGAGGTCTGTATTTTGATTGAGCTCTTCCCTCAGGTGCTGGAGAGAGCTGGGTTAGTGTGAGGTACTACTGCAGTTGGCACAGCGTGTATTTTAAAGCCTCTTGCTCTGAGTTTCTCTTCCAGGAGAGCAGACAGCTGCTGACCCACGTCACCCCCTGTCCCTTACCTGCTGAGGTACTTTCATTGCCCACGGGGGTGCTGGAGCAGCTGCGGTCCATGTTGGAGGATTCAGAGGAGATGCCCCCAGGGCTACAGCCGGTGTAATCCATGTACTCCTCTGTTTCAGTGTCCATCATGCTGGGGGGTCCCTGAAAGGAAGCTGGGGTTCCTGATGAGGCTGGGCTGGGTGCCATGCTGCCAACCTGGGGGAGATTTTCATTTCTTGGAGTGTGGCCAATAACCTGCAGCAGGAAAAGAAGATGGGAACTTTTACACCAAAAGCAGGACCCCAGGACCAAACCCATCTGTCTGTAGGCTTATCTCCCTGTGCCACAGCTCCTGAGGGAGAGCTGGCATATGGCACCCATGGCACTGGGCAGCAGCACAAATCCTCCTGCACAGGAGCTCAGAGCATTAGACCTGGCCCGTGCAGGCTGGTGTGTGTATTGTGCAGCACTGGGGAGCTGGCAGTGCTAATCCAGGCACCTGCACACTGCTGGGTGGATTCTGATGGCTCACAAGGAGGAGGTGTTGGCACTGCCCCTCCCTGTGTGGGTCCTGCTGCAGTCAGATGCTGGAGCCATGCCTGAGTGTGTCAGGGAGCACAGACTGACACCAGGGCCACACCTGGGCCACACCTGGGGGTCACTGCAGCTGCACTGGCCTGGACAGGTCTAGGGCAGGTCAGACACACCAGCAACTGCCCACAGAGCACCACAGGGCAGGGGGGAAACTGGGGCTTTCATTTCCATTCAAAAGGCAGCCCAGCAATCTGCTCAGCTTTGCCACATGCTGTGAGCTGTGGTTTCACCCTCAGTTTGCTGCACTGCTCCAAGGGCTGAACACAGCAGCAGATCAGGACAAGAACTCTGTGCTCCCAGGGCTGCTCAGGCCACTGCTCCTATTTGTCACTGCTGAGCGGCACCGCATTGCCAGTGAAAGAAGACAAAGGTTAAACACAGCATTTTCTGCCCAGTGTGCACCAGATTTCTTATGGTTAGACTCAGCATATGCTAGAAGAGTAGTTAAGACAAATTTATTTGTTAAATCTTCCTAAGTCTGATTCCTGTATCGAAACTTTTTATTTGAGACCAAAAGCTGCCACAACAGCAACACCAGCTCCTCAGCATCTGTGGACTCATTAAATCCAGCACTAGACTTGAACAGTTAGTTCATTTATTGACAGTTGTTAATAACTAACAGAGACTTCTCATTCCCATGTTGTGGAATAAAAGAGGGTTCTCATCTTGCTTCTACAGATGGTCTCTTTTGTTTTCCATATAACAGATGATGTTCTTAGGGTCAGATCAGCCACAGGCATTTAAATAAAGACAGCTTGTTTCATCTCCCAAGCCAATGGCAGCTAAAACATCTAAAGAATAAGAACAAGTGAGAGGTGGCAGGGATGCTGTCCTTTGGAGCAGCACTCAGTACCGCAGCTGAAACTCTTCCATTCTTTCAGGAAACAAACAGACCTAATATGCCAGTTGCTCTCTGTGTAAGTAAAGCAGCAACGGCATCACTCTGCTCCTTCCTGAGAGACAACAGGGAATGCCCCAACTAAATCCACATCAATAAGGGAAGAAAAATGTCAAGATTGGTATTTCTCCCACCCTAGGTAAAAGGAGCAAATAATTCTTTATAGCAACAGGAAATATTTGCTTTAACCAGCGCATTCAATTCTTCCACATCCTAAGCATGTAAATTTTAATAAGCCAATTGAATATATTCAAAGAGCTGGGAGAGAGTGCAAGTTATAAATATGAGTATTTTACTGTTATCCTTCTCAATTTTTTTCTGCAAAATTACAAGGAAAAGCTGTTTGCACCAAGCAATGCTTTGCAATCTATGCTTCATCATCTTTACTCCTCTTGTGTAAGTTCAGCCAGGTAAAGCCACCTTGGGGGCACTCCCATTTCCCAGGAGCATCCCCCAGTGCAGACACACATCCCTTGGAGTCTGGGTACAAGTCCTGACACTGCAGCAGCTCTACAACCAAAGGGGCCAACGCTGCATGTAGATCTACAGCTTCAGCAACAAGGAGCTACCTGGGTAGGAACACGATCAAAGTTCTTCCCCAGCATCCTCCTCATGTGCTTCCTGGCATGGGATGTCATCTGGTGCTTGAGCAGGAAGGAGAACTGGCAGCCCTCTCGGATGCAGTGGAAGTGGCTGTTCACCTGGTTGTATTTGCAACCTGCAGACACAAAAACCATTTTATGTTGCACATGAAGGGACTGAGAGGGAAGGTGATCAGACAGGACAAGGCTGCTGTCCACGTGGATTTCTGATGGGCTGAACATTATCAGTGGTCATATGTTATTCAGGAACAGTCTTGAACGAAAAAACCCCAAACCCACAATCTACAGCCTGCTGAGCAACTGCAAGAGAGGATTAATGTGTATTCTGTATTGTGTACAGAAATCTACGACATGAGCCTGAGCCTAGTCCCATCCCTCTCTGTGCCATTTTAAAGGCAGGAACATTACTATTACATCTAGTAGTGCCTAATGCTCTTCAGCCTTGGCTCGTGCCTTTTCTTTTACACCAAGACCAAAGCCAGGACATTTAGCTGTATCCTAGAAGTTACAATCAAAATACACACATTTGTTCCAGCCAGGAGTGAAAGGGAAGATTGGGTCTGTGATGCTGCCAAACCACAATGAGAAGGTTTAAGTGAATCCCAGGCAGTTCAGGATAGAGTTGTGTTTAGGAATTCCCATTCAGAGTCCTGGATTTCAGCTCCAGGTACCTCCAGAGGAATCCATTCTATTTTCAGTTGTTGTGCATTTGTTTTAGCAGCTTTACACTGGAGGCATTTGCTTTTAATAACTGCTGCAGTGCTGCTGATAGTTGTGGCAAGTGAGCCTGTGCCACATTCAGGTGTTTCTCAGGCCCTCCTCTGGGAGGGACTCTGCATTCCCTGCTGCTCACAGGGGCTGTGGAGAACAGGTTTGGAGAGAGGAGAGCAGCTTACTACATGTTCCTGTCCATCTCTCTCTGGTTATGTGTCATTTGACTTTCAATATGCTACACTAGCACTATTTAAGAAAAAAAAGATTCCTAAGAGCACCCTCAAATTTCACCCAACACAAGCAGGTCCAAAAGATTACAAAGCATAAAAACAAACAAACACACAGACAAAAAAAACAGGCTTTGACAATTAGATAAAAAGAATAAAAAAGAGGAAGCTGTATGTCCAGACAAACTCATACACACAATTCTCTGTGTACAGTTTCTATTCATTTATCTTGGGTCTATTTGTGAAAACATGATTCAACAAGACAGACCAGGAACTGCTTTATGTTTTGTTGCCTTTCTGGTTTAGTGATTTAATGACCAAATACCTCTTCAGCATAACTGGCAGGCTCTAACCCATGGCATTCTTGGCCTGGACGTGGGACCCACCACGTGAGAATCGGGACAAAACTCACCCAGTCTGCCACATTCCTCCCGCTTGGTGAAGTACTTGAAGCCGTTGGCTGCCCTCCTCTCAGCCTTCTCGTGCTTCTTGACGTGCCAGGGCAGCTTGGTGGTGATGTTGGTGACGAAGCAGCAGCCGGGCCGCAAGCAGTGGTAATGGCCCCGCATCCGGAACTCGCAGTGCTGGGGAGCAACACAGCGTCAGGCAGCTGCAAACAGGGCACTCCCAGCTGCCTGCTACTGCCTCTCCCTTCTGGGCTGGCAGAGGGGCTGTACTGATCCTCCAGAGCCCATTTTATCTTCCACAACCTGCCATGCACCTTGTTCCCTCTCGAGTCTTTTTACATTGCTGTACTCGTGTACTCTGTAATACACTATTCTACACTGAAATATCCAAAACCTTACTCATGGCTTTCCCTGGATTCATCACAAATTCATCACAGATTTTTATTCCATTTCATCTTTTTCAGATTATTCTCATTCCTTGTCCACTTCACCCAAGTGAAAGAAACACAAAAGCATCGTGATTTCCCATTTGATAGAAACCAAATGTTTTTCCAAACCACATAATTATGACTTCCATGGTTCTGTAGTAACGCCAAGACAGCCACACACAGCCTCACTTCCTCTGGGGACTCAGTACTGCCCCTTCATCTCCCTGTCCCCAATCTGCCAGAACCCTGCTCTGGGCTGGCTCTTACCTGGTTAGGACAGAGACACTGCAGGGAGTAGTAAGCAAACTGGTCTCGCACATTCACCAGGTTATTGTTGGGGTTGATGTGGTCCAGGCAGTGGGATTCTGCTTTGCCAGAGGTTTTGCACACATACTTGCAGTTCCCAAAGAGACAGTGGAAGTGGAATTTGTTGGCGTACTTGCAGTCTGTTGCCAAGCAGGGATCACTGGAATACATCCAAAACCCAATCATCACCTTCACTCATTCCACACATTTGTTTCTTTGCCAAGATTTAATTCAAGGGGAGCCCAGCTGAAGCCTCTGTTCCAAACATGGCCCACAGATTTCCCAGAGCCACCTTCCTCTTCAGGGAAATGGAAGCTGGCAACATTACTGCAATTCCAGCCAGCTACTGCACTTCCTTGAATAGGACTGTCAGAACACAGCAATGCATGTGGGCTCTGTAGTCTTCGAGGACCACTTTTCCAACTGAAAGTTCAAAGGGAACACAACTCTTGGGCATGGCCACTGCAGGATGCCAGGGCTTCCCCTGGTCTGGCAAAACCAGCACTGCCTCTCTCATCAGCCACATGGGTTTGGGACCTTCCACCCCCATTCAGTCCATGAATTTATAGCCCAATAACCCATCACTGTCAAACATATTGCAGAGATACCTGCATTTCTACACAGCTCTTGCAAGGGATCAGTGGGAGATCACCAAGTTTATTTATCTTTGAAACTCATGCCTAAAAGTGCTCTCAGATGCACTCAAAAATCCTAAAGTATTTCCAAGACTTTACAGAAGTAAGTTTTCTGTGAGGTCAAGCCCTGAGTACTTTCTAGACAGGTTCCTCAGTGGGTGAACAGAAGTGGAGTATTGCAGCTCCCAGGAGAGGAACCGAGGGACTGCAAGGCTGGGGAGGACAGGAGGAGGCAAACAGCTCCCAAAACTTACTTCTCCTGGAACTGGAGAAATCCAGGTTTGACCTGAGGCTTGGCATTCTCCAAGGAAGTCGTTGCCAAGGGTGAAGCTGCCAGGTTAGGCACTGATGCTGGGATCTGAGGCATCTGGGGTATGGTTGAAGCCAGCTGCTTCCAAGCAAGTAGTGTGGGAGCAGAGGGCAGAGCAGCTGGGTTTGGAGTGGGTACATCCAGGGCAGGAGCACTGGCCATGGTGGCAGGAGCAGCAGATGGTGATGAAGGGGCTAGGGAAGCCTTACTCTCAGTCGCAGTCGAGAAAGGAGACTCAGAGTTGCTTTTCACAGTTCCACCTTCAGTTCGGAAGTGAAAACTGCAAAACAAGATACTGATTCAGACATAAATTCTTGACCATTTAATGTAATTTGATTAAACATCAACAAGAATGTGGCAGGGGCCTGTAAGCAAATTGGTGTGGATAAATCCTAAAAGGGGCTCTGGAGACTTTGAGGTAAGATTTAGGGCCCTCCCAAACCATCCATGAAGAGAAGGGAAATCATTAAGATGGGTGGAGACAGGTGCCAAGCCATGTTAAAATGAGAGCCCAGAATGCCTGCAGTCCCTGAGAGGAGCTGTAGGCAGCTTCCCAGGGCTGCTGGGAGAAGCCAGTCTTGTCCTGCAGTGAACCACAGGGAACCACCCAACAGGACAGACCAGCTGTGCCAGATCTGTCCTAAACCTTGCAATGTCTCCTTCCCCAGAAGCCCTTCAGGCTCAGGCCCTGGAGGCCTCTGAAGGCCTCACTCATTGATTCCTTGGACATTCCATTGCCTTTGGAAGGGTCCTGGGCTGGTCTGGAGCTGCAGTGAGCTCTGCAGAGCCTCCTCTGCCCCTGCTCTCCTGCTTACTTGGCGTGCTTGATGGCTCCATCCAGGGTGCTGAAGAGGGCCCCACACTCCTCCACCACACAGTGGAAATGCACCTTGTGCAGAAAGTCACACTGGGCATCACAGAAATCCTTGGTGCCAAACCTGGCCAAAACAGACAAGCAGACAGCTTAGGGAAGCAGCACTGACAGCCTGGACTGCAGGAACACTGCAGAGCAGCATCCCTGATGTAAAGAACAACAACCCTGCCATGCAAACCCCAGAGCAAAACCCACCACATCATCCAAAATATGTCTTGTGCTATCTTGGGGCAAATGGCCAAGACGGCAAAACCAGTTCAGTGTGGTGTCACTGCTCACCCACTGCTGAGATTCTCTTAATAAGTGCAGCACAAATACATGTAATATCAGGAAACTCCAGAATCACAGGGAATCAAGAAAACAAGTAAGAAACACTGGCAGGAAGGATTTGAAACCTAACAAGGGAATCTTGCATAATTAAGATACAACAAACTACAACTGCTCTGATGAGCAGGAACACAAGAAACAAACAGCAGCCTGTCTGGTCCCAGGAGGGACCTCTCACCAGTGGGAGGGTAAAGGAAAGAGCAAAAAACTTGTACTGGAGAAGGAGGGCCTGTGGATGTACAACATGTGCTGTCAGAAATGGCTTACAGGGAGAAGAAGGAGGGAAACAATTGGGGTAAGAGAAAAGAAACCATTATTATTGCAAACTGAAGAGGCTCTTTTATCAGAGACAAGAAGTATTGAACCTAGAAAGAAGGCCTCTCACAAAAAGGAAGGTGATGAATCAAAAATGGCTGCATTATAAAATTTGCTTTGGATGAGAAAACTAAAGACAAAGCAGAGAATTTGGGATGTAGTGAAGACCTTCTAGAAAAGCAGATAAAGGGACTCATGCAAAAAATATAAAAATGCACAAATAAGTCAGTCTGGATGATGTATGTCCTGAAGTGCAATGGAAATTAACTCCCAAACTGATTACATTACCATTTGCTAGTTTTTAAGCCATAGAGAAATAGGAGGTACTACAGAGGTGGAAAAAAAAAATTAAACAGTCAAGGTACTGGTTCTTTGAGGGGAAAAAAACCCCTACAAGTCATCTTTGGCAATTATCATACCTCTGGCCTTAACTTCTCCTTCCAGTAAAGTAAAGGAACAAATATTAAGAGGGAGGAGAAAATCATTAAACATCTAGAGGATAAAGGAACCATGAGCAATAAACAGCATCAGGATTATAAAGAATAAATCTAGAGACAAATTTAATTGCTTTTTTTGATAGAATTACAAAATTAGTGGATGAAGGGATGTAATATATTTGGATTTTAGTAAAGCATTTGATTCAGTCTTGCATATGCTTAGATTTAATTCCAACTGGCCTGGCTGTAATGCCACCTCATGGCTTCAGCTGGCTGAGGGACCATAAACAAAGACTGATGACAACCAGCACCACACTGAGCTGAGTGCTGAGAGGGGGACTTGGGCTAGCCTGAGTTGATTTAACATCTTAATTAGTAATCTAGGAGTAAACAGCGTGTTTATGAAATTCACAAAGATACTCAACTGGGAGGAGGTGGCAGTGCAAGAGGAGAAAAAGAGCACAGAGAGGTTTGGCAAGACAAGGGAGAAGGTGTAGAACAGGAGAATCATGTTTGGAAACACAACAAATGCACCTGGGCATGGGGGGTGTTTTATACACTGGAGACTTACTGAACAATATTAAATCAATTCTGTGTCACAGGATGATAAACATGGTGCTGCACATTACTCTGTGCAGACACAAATTGTGAGCTGCCTGTTTGGGGGCAGGAAGTTTGTTCTGTTGGGAGGGGGCAATTCTGCACATCTGGGAACACCAGGAAAGCAACAGGGCCTGCAGGCAGAAGGGACTAAACCAGAGTCAGATTAAGGGTTGTAAGGAAGCCTGGTTAAATGGAATGCTGAAAGTTTGTGACTGTCTGAAGGGGGTGAACTCCAGTTGCAGAGGGGGATGATCTTCTGTGGTTCAAGGGGATATAAACAGAGCTGCAACAAAACCACTAAAAGTGGAATTCAGGCAGCATACTATGGAAAAGGCTGTGACACTGAAACTTTCTAGGTGGTAGAATAATGCTCCCAGAGGCCAGGAAACAGCCACACTGCCTGGTGGAATTACAACCAGCCTGGACAAAATGCAAATGGACTGCAGGCAAGGATCTCACACCAGCCAGGGGTTGGTGCACTAGAAGATTTTCTAGTCTCCATTAAAGCCTGTGATTTACAGTGTGCACTGGCATTTGTGGGTGACTGTGTGCGTCAGACACAAACCCGTGTGTGTGCCTGGGTGTAGCTGCCTGTTCAGAGCACGTCTCTGTCTGGGCATGTATGTGCACGTGTCTGTGGTGGGTGAGCTTTGGATCTGCTCCACTTGAGTCTCTATTGCTTCACACTGAGCTGAACTCTGTGTCCAGGGTGAGCCAGTGACTCAGACCTTTTCCCTCTCCATGCCAGCTCCAGGGTCCTTACCGGCGCAGGTACATCTTCCATGGCTCAGAGAGCTTCTCCTGCACCAGGGCCTTCACTGCCTTGCCCAGGTACTGCGTTGGCTCCCCAGCCCCAGCCTGGCTGCCTTCACCTTCTGTCTTAATGCTCAGCAGGTTGCCAAGGCTGGCACTGGTCTTGGACATCTGGAACAAGAGCACAGACACTGCATCAAGGCCAGCACACAGCCACAGCCACCCCCAGGACTGTCCCACACTGAGCAGCATCTCCAAAGATTGAAAGACAAGACACAAAGTCTGTGCAGGCTGCTCCAAGTGCATAACAGGAGTTAGTAACACTTCACTCTTCTGCATCTTCCACCCAACATCATAAAGCACTCACTGCCCACAGAATATTTATTCATGGATCTTGTTAAAGTTATGAAGCATCATGTCTACTTTATCCACAAGGAAACTGAGGTGGAGAGAGACATCCCTATCTGACTTTGGAAAGGTGTGTGGGCTTCAACAGTAACAGTCCTTTGCAGCTCCTACAAAGAACTGCTAAACTCTATTCAGTTATCCCAGCCACAAGGATGTCTCCTTTAGTGACTATCAAGTATGTGTGAGGGTAAAAGGATGAAAATCTCATTCAACTTGGGAAAAAAATCTGTCTCAAGTTCCTGGAAAATTCTTATTAACTTCAGTAACTTCATGTTACTTTTCTGTGCTAAATGGACACATCCTCCACAAAGCAGGATGTAGACTCACAATCTGCATTGCTTGGAAGTCTTCAAATAGAATCTACACAGAGAAGGTTTAGAGGTCCAGGTGTATGATGTGCAGGATAGAAAAATGAAGTTACTCAAGCCTGCCTAGAGGGAAAATTTTCTTTCAGAATAAATGCACAATTTTCTAGACTCTTTCTCTGTTGTGCTCTCAATTACCTCCAGTAACAACAGCACATTTCACAGCATGAATAAAATGCAGGATTTAGCCCAATACTTGCACTGGAAACTCCACCTACTTGAGGGTCTAGAAGCCCTTTATAAATATAAGTTAATTAAGTCTGACAGCCCCCTAAATAAACTGCAGTAGGCTACAGGAATCCTGATTATTTGAGGCTCTCTTAATGCCCCCTGAAGGTAAAGCCCCTGCTGCTGTGTGGAGACTGCAACTCTTTAGGGCTGCAGAAATGGCTGGAAATTCAGGTCGTGTGTTTTCACTGGAAATTCCACTTTGGTAAAGGGTTCTTTTTCCTAGAAAAACAATGAAGGATTCCCCATGGACAGAAATTGTGTGCAGCAAGAGGAAGAAGCAAGTATAATGTCTGCCAGAGCAGACTGAGCTTCACTCTGCAGTATTCAGTCTTGGAGTTGGTTCCATCAATCACACACACAGTGGGTTCTGCTCCTTGCTGCTTTATCTCATTGGTTAATCCCAGCCCTTTAACCTGACTCCTAGTTTCCACCTGTGCAACATTTGCTTTGCACAACTTAAAGAGCCTTATGTCAGACTGCACACAAAGAAATGCTTTTTTCTAAACATATACTTAAATCACTTATCATCCTGGAGATTTTCACGTGAAGTCTCCATTGCAAGAGAATTTCCCTGATCTGGGACCTTCAGAATGACTCATGACCCCAGAGAGAGAGTAACTAAATTCATTTGCTCACTAAAAAAGACCTGCATATTTGGAAACACTAAAGGGACAATACAAAGGAACAAATAAGAAATTAAGTTTAAAAGGGAAAATCAAAACCCAATGTAACAGAGAGCCAGTGGAGGAGAAAAGGGACATAAGGATAAATGCAGAAATTAAACAACACAGAGAAAAACAGTGATAAGAAAGAAAGGCGGTGGGAGATTACCAGACAAAGTCACTTTGCCCTCTCTTGAGGGTTATATGGCCTTGATGCAGTAACACCCAGAGCCAAGGGGATGGCAATAGTTATGCCTATAAAACCTATCACATAGCAGAATATTAAAGCATGGCTCAAAGGGTACCCTGATCTCAACTGCAGTTGTATACAGAAGCAGAATTAATCTTGGTACAGTAGAATTTATCATGTGAAAGAGAAATATACATTTGAGATGATGAATAATTTAACAAAAAAGTAAGGAAAAAGAAACTGTGCATTATCTAAAATAAATATTCTAGAACACAGTAAAGGGGATTCTGTTAGACACCATTACTCACATCAGAGAGACAGAAACTGATTATTTTGGTTCAAAACCTCTAATTTTTTCTTCTCTTTCATAAAATCAGATTATTCTCTCCCTCCCCAAATGAAGGAAAATGTTTTAAAGTAAGTAAACAAAATCAGTAACTATAAAAGGAAAATGAGAAAGAAGTTGCCAGGTTCTGAAAACAAAACCAAAATAAAACCAAACAGCCCTCCCAAAAACAAACAAACAAACAAACAAACCCAAATCAAACAAAAAACAACCCCTAAAATACCCAAACAAGAAAAGATAAAAGAAAAAAGAGGAAAGAAGAAAAAAGAGAGAAAAGAGAGCAAAGAGCAAGAGAGGAGAGGAGAGGAGAGGAGGGGAGGGGAGGGGAGGGGAGGGGAGGGGAGGGGAGGGGAGGGGAGGGGAGGGGAGGGGAGGGGAGGGGAGGGAAGGGAAGGGAAGGGAAGGGAAGGGAAGGGAAGGGAAGGGAAGGGAAGGGAAGGGAAGGGAAGGGAAGGGAAGGGAAGGGAAGGGAAGGGAAGGGAAGGGAAGGGAAGGGAAGGGAAGGGAAGGGAAGGGAAGGGAAGGGAAGGGAAGGGAAGGGAAGGGAAGGGAAGGGAAGGGAAGGGAAGGGAAGGGAAGGGAAGGGAAGGGAAGGGAAGGGAAGGGAAGGGAAGGGAAGGGAAGGGAAGGGAAGGGAAGGGAAGGGAAGGGAAGGGAAGGGAAGGGAAGGGAAGGGAAGGGAAGGGGAAAAGAAGAAAAGAAAAGAAAAGAAAAGAAAAGAAAAGAAAAGAAAAGAAAAGAAAAGAAAAGAAAAGAAAAGAAAAGAAAAGAAAAGAAAAGAAAAGAAAAGAAAAGAAAAGAAAAGAAAAGAAAAGAAAAGAAAAGAAAAGAAAAGAAAAGAAAAGAAAAGAAAAGAAAAGAAAAGAAAAGAAAAGAAAAGAAAACCTTTTGGAGCCCTCCTCTGTCTAGAAAGGATGGAAAAAAAAAAGATGTCAGAGGCGGCAATATATTTCTTCAGCCAGTTCATTAAATTAATTCGTAAGCAGTGGCTCTGAAATTATACCCGATGAAAAATAGTCTCAAAATTTAAATGGTACAAACTCATCTTATTAGAGGCAAAACATTAAAAAACAAACACATCTCTTCCCCCCCTTTCCCGCTATCGCAGCTTTAATTTCTCTTGGTGGGGGGAATGAAAGGCGTTTGATGGATGGCTCTTACCTTATTCATAAGCGAGGATAAAAGAGATGAATTTGCCGAGACTGTGTGGCCATTTGATTCATTACTGAAACACACAAACCAACAGGGTTTAGTTAAGATGTGCACAGGGACTGTGAGCACTGAGATTAATCCTTCTCCCTTCAAGCTGCCTCACTCCTCACCTACTGCATCCAGAGGAAAAGAATGATGCCAACCCTCCCTTGGGCGGGCCAAACTCGCTGACTTGTGATAGCCAAAAAGGACAGAATGAGGGTCCCAGGTCTTCAGAATTTAGTTCTTTAACTACTAAATGGCCCAGACCTCTTCTCTTGTGTCCACTGAATCACACTCCATTTGTTAACTCATGACCTCCTCCAGGTTTTACCCTTTCATCCTGTTAGAACTTTCAGAAATATCACACAAATAGCACAAGAGCAGGGGGATGTTGATGGGGCTACCCTGGGCAGTAAGGAAGGCAAGGCACAATCCTGCACTGAAAGGCAGCCTTAGGATCTCTGCAGTTGGCTCCAAGCGCTGGACTCCCAAAGGGAGGCCTGTTTAGATAAGGTATGAACAGGAAAGGATACAAAGGTCCAAGTGGAGCTCACTTATCCCCAGGATCAGCTCCTCTGCCCCTTTTCCACCCAGCACAATCCCCAACCATTCATGTTCTCAGCAAAGACGCTAGGCAGGTGGGACATGCTTTGAGAGAGGTGCATCTGCACAGCATCACCAGAACTGCAGACCAGCCTATGCCAGAACCAGAGTTAGCCTGACACCAGCTCTTCTGTGTGTCCAGATTCTCTGGAATGTGCTTCCTTCAGCCCTGATCCAACAGAGGTGTGGCACTGGGGTAGCTTCAATCAGCAATCCATGACAAGAGGACTAAATGAAAACAGCTTTGCCAGTGGCTCCATTTTCAGAAGGAAGGACAAGAAGTGAAGCTCTTGTTGACTCTTACTGAAGAGTCAGTAGGCGCCTGTGAGCCCAAAAAACCATCTGGAGAACACACACTTAATGGGGAGCAGAGTGAGCCTGCCTGCCTTCAGTTTTGGGGCGTCCAACTCAACCACTGTGAAGCTGCCTTTTACCAACATGCTGTGTCCTCTTGAATTACAGGTGTGGAAACTTCCCAAAGCCTGATACTGGGAAGTGTTGAGCGTGCCTGCCCACCCACTCCTCTCACCCATGATCTTTGACACTCAGGTCCAAACTCTGCTCCTGCAAGGGGTCCTGGCTGGTGGCAGATGAGGGTCCCATGGCCTCTGCAGGTTCCTGCTTCACCTGGACTGGATTGAACCGTCCAGGAGGTGCTGGTTGTCCATTCCCTGCTCAAGAAATACAGTGAAATTAAGTGCAAAAGAATAAATTAAAAGCATAGGTCTAAAATGAGGTTTCAATGGCAAATAAGTAAGTTAAATCATTGGCATCAGTGCCTAAGTGGAAAAAGCAAAGAAAAAGTGTGGGGGGAGGGAAGTACTGGGATTGCTGGTCAGCGTTTATTGCCAAGTTGACATGATGGGTTCTGACGTCCACTCCAGCGTGGAAATTCTTCAAGTGATAATTATTGCAAAATTATGTCAAAGTTGTCCAGGCTATGGGCCCTTTAAAGGAGAAGGGCGGAAGGAGCGTGGGGGAGACCTGATTCTCTGCATAAACTGTCATAACTAATTTGCGGGGCTGCCTCTTAAGCGTTTATTAAAGACTCTGTTAATGCTGAGGCAATGTGGCAGCTTTCGACTGCTAGCCAAGCCCCCTGCTCATCGCCAGCCCCAGCGTTGCTGTGGTGACAGTGCTCAGGGCAGAGCTGCCCTGAGTGTCTGCCCCAGCATCTGCCCTGAGTATCTGCCCCAGCATCTGCCCCAGTATCTGCCCTGAGTATCTGCCTCAGCATCTGCCCTGAGTATCTGCCCCAGCATCTGCCCTGAGTATCTGCACCAGTATCTGCCCTGAGCATCTGCCCCCAGCATCTGTCCTAAATGTCTGCCCCAGCATCTGCCCCAGTATCTGCCCTGAGAATCTGCCCTGAGTATCTGCCCCAGCATCTGCCGCAAGTATCTGCCCCAGTGTCTGCCCCCAGCATCTGCCCTGAGTATCTGCCCCAGCATCTGCCCCGAGTATCTGCCCCAGCATCTGCCCCCAGCATCTGCCCCAAGTATCTGCTGCAGTATCTGCCCTGAACATCTGCCCCGAGTGTCTGCCCTGCCAGGCCCAGCAAGGTGACAGCACCGGGACCGGCAGGTGACAGCACCAGGACTGGCCAAGGTGACAGCACTGGGACCAGCTCCCACCACACCGCTGGCCATGCCCTCCAAAACCGGGAATGCTTCCTCCTAGGGAGCAGCTTTAGAGTGCTGAGCCCTTGAGAAAAAAATTCAAATTGAAGGAAAAGAGGAATGGTAGGGATGGGGATTGGCGGGGGGGGAGGGGGGGTGGGGGGGGGGGAAGAAGGAGAACAAATTGAAGAAAAAAAATTAGGAAAAACAGCAAAGAAAAAAGGAAGGGAAAAAAGTTGCTGACAGAAACATGTCTGCAGAGCTTTATTCCTCAATCCCCAAGTGACTAAAATATTAATTTACCCTCCGGCAGTACAGCTGATGGCGAGCTGCTTCTCAGACAGCAAGTGGCATTTTATTAAAAAATAAAGGAAAATAGTTCCCTCAATGACCTTTCCCTGCTTTAGGAAACCATTTTTCAAACAATAATTTTAAAAGTATGTGAAGGTTCCCCTCCCTCTTTAATCAGAGCACTTCCTTCTACTCCCCCCTTAGCTCTTGGGAGGACGGGGCCGGCAGCTCCGGGAGGGATCGGGGACAGCCCGGGTACAGCCTCCCCCTCGCTGCCCACCAAGAGCTGCCTGTGCCCAGCAGGCGGGGGAGGCTCCTCGTGCTCTCACATCCCTCTGCCGGGCTGGGACTGACCTGCCCCCGGGGCACTGCCCCTTCCCAGCTTTTACCCCTCAGGTAGAGCAGGGAGAGGGGAGCACAGCTTGCAAGAACTGACCAAAAACAAGGTCCCGTTTGTGGACTCTACCAACACCATCCCAAATCCACAGCTAGGACAACAAAGCTGAAGCACAGAACACCTCCAGATCAGGAAAACAACTGGCCATGGGCTACAGGACCATCAGCTCCGGGCCCAGCTGAAGCTCCATACAGCCTCAGTAAAGCCTTCAAGCACTGGCTAAGGTATTTTTCCTTCATTTCTGTTTTCAGTACAATGCCTCTCTCTTTTCAGCCTATAGCCACACACATGGCCACACTCTTCAGCTCGGCTAAGGGTCTACTCCCTTCATGGGCAAAGATGTTTCTGCCTCTCCTCCGGCCATAACGGCATAGCCAGGCTCCACAGGAAACCTTGCCAAGACTGCCTTCCTCAGGGGTTAATTAGACACACCCAAATTCATTCTCCCATTTATTTTCTTTTTTTACCCCCTCCCTAGCTGTAGCCCCGTGGACAACTGGGTGGCTCCTCATTCACTCTACTCCAAGCCATCAGGCACCGCTCTACCTCCCAGCACTACCACAGCTGATGAGGTAACTCACCTGCTTCAAGTGCCACAGAGGGCTTGAGTGCAGCTGCTGCCAGCCTGGCCATCATAGGAGAGATTAATCCCTTACTAGCAGAGATCCTTTCCATTATAGAGGCTGCTGGAGCGGGTGAAGAAGTAGCCACTGGCTCACCAGATCCTGAAACTGGCTGGGATGAGGAATCTGCAGGAGCAGACGATGCTGGATTGGTGCCAGAGCCAGCAGCCATCAGATTAGCCGAGCTGGCAGGAAGGGGTGTAGAGACTCGGCTGGGGATGATGGGAAAGAAGGATCCAGCTGCTCCAGGAAGCGCTGAGTTGGAGAGTGCTAGGGCCAAGGGTATATTGCTGGGAAGGGCCTGGGAAAGCAGGCCAGAGATCTTTGAGGCTGGTGTCAGGCTGTTGGCAGACTTGGTGGCCTGCGAGGAAGCAAGCTCAGCCGCAGAGGAGGGTGCAGCTGGGACGATGAGAGAAACGGAAGACTGCTGACTGGTCGGGGAGGCACTCAGGCTGGAGTTCTTGGAGCTCATGGCAGAGAAGTCAATGAGGTCATCGTTACTGGACTCCTCCTGCTCGTTGTCCTTGGAGCCCAGGAGCGAGGCGGGCAGCCCCAGCACCCCCGAGCTGCGGATGTGCCGGCGCTCATGCTTGCGCTTGTGGGAAGTCATCTGGCTGGTGGAGGTGAAGGTGAAGCCACAGCCTGCCCTGATGCAGTGGAAGTGGTTGGTGGCCTTGCTGTAGACACAGCCCTCGTACTTGCATTCCTCGTACTTGTAGAACTTCTTGAAGCCATCCTTGGCATAGGCATCATCTTTGATGTGGTAGCTCTTGTGCTTCTCAATGTCACACTTGTTCTTGAAGGTGAATGTGCAACCAGGTCTCCTGCAAGGGCATCGAGGACAGGGTGGTTGGCTGTGTGGGCAGAGCTGCTGTCTCCCACCTCCCTCTAGGACAGGACTGGGGCTGGAATGAGACCCAGCTGCAGAGGGGCTGAGAGCTGTCTGTGGGTTAACCTGGGTTTAAAACCTGGGACACCCAGGCTAGCAGATATGCTGCTGTGAGGGAGAGCTGGAAGCTCACTCCGCCCTGCAGGACTGCCACAGCAACATGGGAATACAGGCACCCTCCACTAAAAGCTCCAACAAAACAGCAGGTAAAGGACACTGACGTAAAAACTATGCTTTACTGCTCTTCCTGAAAACACAAGAAATCAATAGAAGAGCAGCTGTGTACAGAAGGATAAGTCTGGCCCCAAAAGGGATGAGCTGGCTGGAGAGAACCATACCACGGAAGTGCCATTAGCAGTGTATTAATGGCCTACTTCAGTTGCACACTGAAGAGCAGTGTGGTCTCTTTCCCAAATGATTCTAGGCTCTATTTTCTATTTCTATTTTTTCTATTTCTATTCTATTTACCCACTATTTTCTAGTGGGTATCCTCTCCTCAGATCATACTCCTGCCTTCAGAATGTTCTGTGGCACAATCCTGGAAGTCCTGCTGTGGTACGAGTTCTCCCAGGAGCAGTACTGAGAAGGTCACAGCAAATCAAGTCCCTGTGCATACTCCTGAAACTATGACTTGGCAGGAGGAGGCAAACAGACCACAGAGCTCTGAGGCAGGACTGCTCCCCTCCCCTACTGTCTCACCTGCAGTGGAAGTGAGTGGTTTTCTGCCCGTAGAACTGGCATTCCACAGTGCCGCAGTCCTCGGTGGCACGGAACCGCTGGAACCCATCGTTGATGAGCTGTGTGTTCTTCTTGTGGAAGTTCTCATGGGTCATCACATCAGAGGTGCTTGTGTAGACCTTATTACAACCCACCTACCCCAGGCCCAAAGAGGAGTCATCAGCACAGCGGTTTAACAGCCTGACATTATTACCAGCAGCAATAAATACATGAGCAGAACATGTACATTTAATAGTTCCATTTGTGTGCTTCTCCTAGGGGTATTAAGTCATCACTTTAATTCCCAATCTAAAGACTGATAGAGCATACAGAAGTTGTGAAAAAACCCAAACCCAAACCAACTCTCAGGGCATGAAACAGTAAGGAAAAAGGAGGACTGGAGGGATAAACCACCAGCTATAGATAATCATGCCTGCAGTTAGTAGGGCTCCTGCTCTTAAAGAGAACAGAACACTAACAGATGCTGTTGCTTTTTGTTATCCTGGAGTGACACAAAACAAAGCAGGATTTCATCTATTTGGGGAATACAGAATTGAGTGGGAATAAGTTATTTACTTCTTTAGTCCTTCTGGGAGGTAAGGCATGCTAGTGCACCATGAAGCCAACCAGTCTTTTGAGCTTGTAATAAACCGTTTCATTCTAGCAAATCTTAAAGCCCATGTTCAGCTGATTTTAGCAAACTGGTGACTTTTTTTTCCCTGTCACTGTTCAAGACTCCCACTCCAATAATTTTAAACTTGCGCAGCGAATGGGAATGCTGTGATGAGGACGGAATGTTGAAAACCTGCTTTCCTCTCGGTAAAGCGGGGCAACTTTGCCATATTGAGTAAAAACCCACTGGAATCTGAAAACGTCCTCAGCCCTGCTGAGGGAGGACTTTTTTCCTTTTTTTCTAGCACAACATGTGCCAATGCCTGCACCATCTCAGAAACGAAGAGAAGGAAAACACCACCCCTTAGTTCAGCCCAGGTTGATTCAAACAGGCAATAACAAAACCCATGACAAATACGCAGAGAAAAAAATAAAAAGGATCTCCAGCTATTTCCAATATAAAAGAACCTCTCTCCCTCCACACTGACACCTTGAAAAAAGACAGGCCCTGCATGGCATTAAAAAAAAGAATTAAACAAAAGCGTCCTTAGGAATAATTTGCAATGCAGCTCTTGGTGCGAAAGCCTAAAAAAATGTCAGTTTATATAAACAACTAACTGAATTTTATCCACACCAATTATGGACATAAAGAAAAAAAACCCCATGTGATGGATGGCACAAATTCTACCATTTAAGCAGTATTTTCTTTAATTGAGAGTTTATATTCTGACACCTTTCCTGTAAGACACTGCTTACATGAGCATTACTTTGCTGGAAGACAGTGGGCACAGGATGGAATTAGCCATATATAGCTGTGTAAGCGAGGGTCTCCATTCCAGCTCGGAGTGGCTTAAGGCTGTGCAACACTCCTTGTACTCTAAAACCCATCAAACAAATACCACCCTGCTCAACTGAAGAAACTACATTATCAATATTATGGAAGTGTAACAGAAAATGCCCTCAAGAGAAAGACACATGAAATTCCCAATTTATCAAGTGCTGCAAGCACATGCTTCAACCAGCCCCTGTTCAGGACAGAACTTGAGTGCATGCTGAACATTTAAGTATGTGCATAAGCCCCCTTGACTTCAGAAAGCTTACCTGACTTCAAGTTAAACATACATTGATGTCTATCCTAGCAAAGCATTTAAGCACGTGATTAAGGCCTTGTGATTTTACTAGGGTCTTAAACTGCTGGGACAGGTCAGGAAGTGAGCCTGACTTTTCAGACCAGAAAATCTGTCACCAGGGGTTGGCTGATCACTCTGCTTGTAACTGCAGCACATTCTCAGGACGATGGTTTAGGCCACAATTCTACTAAAACGAGTCCATGTTGAACCACTGAACCTCAGGAACGGTCAGGGTAAGACCCAAACAATGTGGTGTGTTCACATCTGGAACAGTGAAGGCATCACAGTGACATCTGTGCAGCAGCCCCAGCTCTGCCTACACGGCTGCTGAAGCCTGGCTGCCCCTGAAACACAGCTCAGCCTACACCACACACGAGTGCCACTGGTAATGGACTTGGAGAACCAGCAGTGTTAAGTGCAGATATGTGACATTAAAGTTTAATTACTTTAAAAATTGATTATGGAGGAAATTAACCCAGTGCCAAAGGGCAGATGTGCCACAAGAAAATCTGGTTTCAAGGGAGGGACAGATCAGATTTGAGTAGAGACAGTGCAGTGGCATTAAAGTCCCTGAGTCTCAGAGAATGGGACTTGTTTGAACAAGTCCAAGACTATGAGAAAACCTTGACAGCTGCTTTGCCTCACTGCATGGACAAGACTTCTAAAAACTGAGAATGAGGCTTCTCCTTGCCATTCCCAACAGCTGCCAGGACAGGGTATAGACTTGTCAGGCAGGTTCCTGAATCAGAAGTGAGCGAGCCAGGCTGTGAATGTCCCCTGTCCTTCACAGCCCAGGTGCGTGCCAGGGCAGCTCACCTGCAGTGATAGCCAGGCTGTGAATGCCTGTGTGCCCTGGACAGCCCAGGTGTGTGCCAGGGCAGCTCACCTGCAGTGATAGCCAGGCTGTGAATGCCTGTGTGCCCTGGACAGCCCAGGTGTGTGCAAGGGCAGCTCACCTGCAGTGATAGCCAGGCTGTGAGTGTCCCCTGTCCTGCACAGCCCAGGTGTGTGCCAGGCTGTGAGTGCCCCAGTGCCCTGCACAGCACAGCCCAGCCTGGCAGGGCAGCTCACCTGCATGCAGTGGTAGTGGGTGCTCTTGCCGTTGAGGTGGCAGCCGTGGTAGTAGACGCTGCAGTCGTCCAGGGGGCTGAAGCGCATGAAGCCGTGCTGAAGGGAGTTGTCCCGCTTCTTGTGCATGTTGTAGTGCCGGATCACGTCCTGTTTACTGGTGAACCTCTGCAGGGACACACACAACAGACACAACAGACACACATGATGCCGGTGGGTGAGTAATCCTGGCGGCAGGGTGGGTGTCTTTTGTTGTTGTTAATAAACTTATTGGGACCAGGAGCTGAAAGCTTGGCAGTAATTACCCTAAGAGAATCAGATTAAAGAGGAATTGTGTGCATGTATCTTCTTGGTAAAGGGAAAGTAAATACACATGGAAAGTTCTAGAGTAAACATGACACTGGGGTGATGCCCAGAATCTGCTCCCTGCAGCTTTAAGATTGCAGTTCTTCTAACATAATTTTAGCTGCTACTATCTCAAGAAGTGCTATAGTTAGAAAGCAAACCAGTGAACTGAACAGCCTACAGCAAGTAAGCCAAGCTCCCAAGTCACTCACTGTAGTGGTTAGCAAGACACTGGCTGCCACATTCATGTTGGACTAGAAATTGGGAAAAAACCCTTGCTCTTTTACACTGTCTTCCCATTCTAAGTCTTTCTAGAAGATAGGACGGCTTTATTAGGAAAACAGGAACACAAGACTTTCTTCAAGTCACAGAAAAAGATGCTTTTCTACAGAAAAACAGAGCTCAGAGCTACACCTGTATGACCAGAATATCCTTTTCAATCTCTACCTGTTTTAAGCAATGAGGGGGTACCCCATTGTCAGAGCAGGCTAAGTGCCTTTAAAATGAAGCTTTTTATTTCTATTTCCCACAGACATCAATATTTACCACTGAAGGTGAGAAAGTAAATCTGATTTTTTTAAAAAGAAATCAATATCCATTTATTTTGAGCAGTAATTGAAAAGGCCTCTATTCTAATGTTTAACAACTTTTCTAGTCTGCCTCGTAGGAAACAAATGATTATCGCTTCCACTCTTTCCTCCTATAATATCAATCCTGATCAATCTCGTTGATATTGGCATGGGAATATATGGATATAGATTTCAAAGAAATCCCTTGGAGGCTGGAGCTATGATTTCCCAGGGCATACATACAGGATTGCTATTGCCAATCATTGTTAATTTGTGCCCACTTATTACAAAGCGTTACTTATTCTAAAATATATCTCAGCCATAAAATAATTTGCATTTTAAAAAGCAGCCTAAATCCTTATTCCCTGTGAGACTAGACAGCTCCTTTGCAAACAGCTTCCAGACTCCTTAGGAAATAATCATGAGGCCAATCATAATAATAGGTTTTTCTGTTTTTCCATCCTTTGTGTCCCTGTCTTTCTGGTGCAGGGATATCTGTGTCACAGTTGGGATAGACTCATCTTGATTACTTGATGCTGGGCTGGAAGGACCAGTACGTGCATCCCGGAGGGAAACCCTCCTTAGATCAATAGAAAGCCACAGGGCAGCCCAGCAGCTCCAGATCAGCTTCCTCTGCTGTGGTCAGACTGATCCCCGAGAGAGCCCAGGGTCTCCCCAGGCAGGGCTGACGCTGTGCCTGGTGCAAACCCTGGCATTGCTGCTCACATCAGCCTGACCACACAGTGCCAGTGTCCAGCTTCAGGCCTGGGGAAGGGTAAACAAACACAGCACGTGGCTGCTGGCGGGACGTGCCTGCCCTGGCAGTGCTCCCAGCAATGACAGAATCGCTCCTGCCCCCTGCCTTCCTGCAAATCCCACTGCGCTGCTGGCCCTACAAAGGCACTGGGGCAGCAGGAGGGACAGACACAGACTGACAGATCAGCATTCCCTGGTTCCAGGGACAGTGTAACCCAGCACAATTTATGCTCTTGGTGTTTCCCTGATAGAAATGTGGAGTAGTTCCCACTGACTCGAGCTCATCTATGTTTGGCTCTTCATTGCAGCCATCTGCATTTGGTTAAATGGTATTAGATTGAGTTAAACAGGAGCAAAATAAAGTTCTGTTAAACCCAGAACATATCCTGTCCTCTTTCAGAGCAGCAAGGTGCCAAAGGCATGTGCATGCAGGCACAGGAGGGGCACACTCCCGTACATCTGGGGAGCCATGCTCTGGCTCTGCTGTACCTGGTAGTTGCACTCGGGGTCCAGGCAGTGGTAGTGCTCTCGGTACTGGTAGGCGCAGTGGATGTGGCCACAGTGCTGGCTGCCAGAGAACCTGCAAACAGGAGAGAGCACAGACAATCAACCCTGTTCTGGCAGCAGCGCCTGTAAGCAAGGTACAGATAAACCAGGTCCTGTTCCTGCTTCCATCTCACATGTTCATGGCATTAAACCCCACCTCCTTTATCCCCTCCAAGGATGGTGACCCTTGTGCCTTCCTTTGCTTATTTGTCACTATTTAAAGGTGCTTCTTGAGCCGGATCACTCAGGTCCTGTACATCCCTAATCTGTTTTTCCCCTTGAAATACATCTTCGTTATCTAAGTTGTTTACTTGGGGTAGCATAAGGAAGGAGGCTTCGTGGAACTAAACACCACACAATTCTAGAATAGAATTTAGATACCACACCAGCAAGTTTCAGAAACTTCCCATAACAGAAGGAGACAAATAAATGCTGGGCAAATATGGATTCTAAATTTTAAGTATAAGCCCATCTAGTAGGATATCAGAACAGCTGCATACAGCAAAGTCGAAAACTCCTGACATACAGGGTGACAAAAAAGACCGGAAAGTCAGAAATGCCATGTAATACCTACATACAAAGAATCAGTATACAGAATTTATTGACTGACAGCCACACCAGGAATTGGCACAAGGGGATGATCCAGTAATGGGGTAATCAGTGCAATGAACTCCCCCGTGTATATTCTAGAGGACCACAGAAGAGCTTGAAAGGGAAAAGCAGTGGAGAGAAGGGGACTCAGAGGGGAAACATTCAAAGATAAAGTGCCATCTGCTCAAAGGTTCCTCAAAGGTTCCTCACGTCACTTAAGTGCTAAACACAGCAGGAGTGCATATGATAAAGGGCATGGGAAAGAAAAGAGGAAGGGCAAGATAAAAAAGGAAAATGAGAGGAGTAAGGGTGTCCTGGGGTAATTGAGGAATGGGGCAGGAGGAGGGAAGATTTTGGATCATCGTAAGATGAGGTAAAACGAGGCTACGGGATAGAAAAAGTCTGGATGGAAAGCAAAACTAAATAAGCCATTTCTGAAGCACAGTAAGGAAGACGAGGTCAACTATGGAGACAGCAGGGCCTCTAGGAGATGGAAAGGGGACTTAATTGACAGAAAAGATAGACATTGTTAAAAAATTAAATGACTTCTTTGCCTCAGCATTCACAAAGGGAGACAGGGACAGATGCCAGGAGCAGACATGCCTTTCCCTGGGGAAGGAGAAGAAATACTGCAGGAAATCAGGATCACGTCAGAACAGGTGATTGAGAAACTGGAACAAACCTCAGCAGCAGAGAAGAAACAAACCACAAGGCAAACAGCAGGGCTGGCTGCACAAACAAAGGTGTGGAACTGAGAGCAGAGGAAGAGATTCCTGCTCAATGCCTGGGCAACTGCTGGGCTTGTCCAGGGCAGCCTCCAGAGCCACCGTGGCACTGACCAGGGGCTTGTGCCTCCACAGCACACAGAACCAACTGGTCCTGCTAGTCCAGGGCTTCATGTCAGCAGCACCACCAGCAGCTGTTTAAGGAAAGAAAGTGCCCTGTGGGAAGCTTCCTCTCAGTGCCACTGATGTGATGGGGGAAAAAGAGCCAAGGGCTGTGCAGGGCTAGAGAACTGTGCGGTGCAGGCCAGGCAGAGAGAAGACCATCATACAGACCTTGCTGACAAATACAAAGCAGTTCATATTATTATCAAAAATGAGGATGCAAAATGGCCAGAGATATCAGCTGGAGTAAAAGAAGGGCCAGACACCAAGGAGATCTTACTCCAGGAGATGAGTTACTTGAAGCATCCTGGCAGGAGTCACACACAGGCTCAGTTCTAAAAATAACAGCTAAACAAGTGCTCCAGCACTTCCAACTCCCCCACTCCTCTCCATGTGCCATAGAAAGGTGTGTGTGCTGTCTGCAGCACGGGAAGGCAGAGACAAGTGTTCCGTTAAGCCGTGTGCTAGGGGAGGGAGGCAAGTGGCAAACACAGCACGAAGGGGAAATTCTGCTCCTTCAACGTGCAAGGTTGGGCTCCTAAAGGGTTATATTATCCTGTGTTTTTTCTGACACTTGAAACAGTTCAAAGCTATTAATTTTTAAAGCACAGCATCTGTTTAGGTTTTTCATAACAGGAAAGCTTACACACCACACACTTACACGCATGCACACACACACATTTACATGCACAAACATGCAAAACATCAACACCCCCTGACTCTACATGAACAGACACAAACATACACACCTGAAACAAGAAAACTCACAGACCAGCTCATCACACTGACATACAAATCCAAACTCCTAAGCTGTCAATACAGACACATAGATTCATTTGCACAAGAACAATACACTCCCTCTTCCTTTACATTAATCGGTTCACTTTTTTTTTGGCCAGAAAGTCTTGATCTGACAAGATTTGATAAATAAATAAAAATAAAAAAAATAAATAAAGAAGTCATCATGCTTAGAAAGTGTTTACAGACTCATTACTCTATAACGATCATATGAAAGAAGGAAAAAAAAAAACCCCACCCCAATTACAAGGGGGGAGGAAACCCACACAGAAATAAATATTTAAGCAAGTGCTGCCAGAAGCACCATCTGCTGAGGCACTAATAATAATAATAATAATTTTTTCTGTGGTCTTTTTTTTTTTTTTAATTATAAATATACAGGGAGGAGGAGGGGGAAAAACAACCCAACCCAAACTAGCTAAGTAAGAGGTTTTGTTTTGTTGTATGAGAGAATGGATTATCCCTGGGCAGCTCTTGGCAGTGGCTTTGGCAAACTCATTAAGCTAATTATGCAGTACAGACATAAGAGTGTTGTGTCTCTTCTCCCCCCACCCCCTGATTTTAAAGCTTTAAACTGTTTTTTTTCAATGTGTGTAAATTGAAGGAAGTGGCTGCACTGCCAAGGGGTGGCTTGCAGAGCATTTTAAGCAGGATGTGGTGTCCCTGGGGCAGCTCAGTCCTCTCTCAGCACCTGCCTGAGCCAGGGGAAGGGGCTTGTGCTCACAGTGGATGTGGCTGAAGTGCTCACAGTTCTCTGCTTGAGAGGGGAATGGGGGACAGAATGATGCCACATCCTCTGCCACTGCAACCCCTGCAATTCCTGCAATCTTAGAAATAAAAGGATGCTGCTCCTTCTTTCCCATGCAGAGGGGTTTAAACCACCTCTGCTTTCCTTCCTATATTCTATATACTCCACTACTGCACCGTCCCCCAAGGCAGTGAATTCCCACACGCACTTGAGGCATTGCTGCTTGAGGAGCTGCCTGTGGTGGCACAACTGTCCTCTCTTCCCTTGAGGTTTTCTGCCCCTTTCTCCTACATCTGGGTTTTGGGCAAAGAGGGGGAAATTAAGTCACTTCTTGTTGTACTCTTGAGCTAGTAGAAGGCTGTTCCCACTCTTTTCCCTGCCAAAATGTTCCCTTCACTTTCCTAGCAGTGGACTGTGTCCCACAAGGAGACTGTGGGCCCTGGTAAGGTGGGAAAGCACTGAACACACTCCCTTCCCTTTTCACTAATAAGTGCCCGGGTGCTGGTGGAGCAAACCCTCCAGTGTTTTCCCTGGAGAGAAGTGTTTGCCTGCTTCCCTCGTGTCTGTCTGGATACAAGGGGCTTTTGTTGGGAGCTTTCTCACATTACTGATGGAGGATTCAACCGGCTGGGGGTAAAGCCTGAGGGACCCTCCACACCATGAGCTCTAAACCAGGCAGGTGTTATGCAATCATCTCGCCTGTCCCTCTGGCTCTCATGGCATTCATTACTCACTCTGTCCCACCACAGCAGCCTTGGGCTTCCTCTCAGCATCACTGTCCTGACCTAAGCATGCCCACAGCTGTGATAAGGTGCCCTACTCTGCATCTGAGTCAGTGAGGGTTTCTCAGACAAACGAGCTGCAAACATTTTCTAGGATAAACATCCCATGTTGATGCCAAGAACTACCTAAACTCAAGTCACTCGTGAATCTCTCCAGCCTGGATTCTCAGAGCTGAGATGCTCTCTGCTTGCCTCCTGCAGACACCAGACATGGTAGGGGAAAAAGGCAGCGGATAGAAAGAACAACAGCCAAGAGGCAGAACTCCCATTTAAATCCTGGGCTTCTTCAGTGGAGAAGTTTTCCACTATTTGTCACAAAGTCCAACAGCTCCAGGGTGCTAAGCACGCTCCTGGCATGACTGTCCACCTCTCACAAGCTACTGCTCTCCCAAGCAGGGGGACAGAGCAAGCACAGATGCCATGGGAAATGCAAGTGCCAATGTCTGGTTTAAACACTTGATCCAGACAAGACCTCGTCTCTCCCCCCACCACTCCACCTTCTTACTCCCAGCCCCCTCCCCAGTAAAGCCAAAAGTTTTGCCTACCTGGCAATGTACTTCTGGTAAATATTTACATCTTCGCTGACAGCTGGTTTGTCAGTGGGTAATCCATTCCTAGTGAGAGACACACAGGCAGAGCTGGTTAGCAGGAACAGGGCACAGCCTAAACTCCTTGCTTCTCTCACACACCGCTGACAGATCAGGAGAGAGGGCTCAGGGAAGGGCACCAGCAAAGACATCTGGATGTTTAAATTCCCCCCCACCCCTTTGCCCTTCAAATCCTGTACCCAGGCTGCCCACCACTCTCCCTGCATGCTCCCTCTTTGCAGGACTCACAGGAGTTTTGTGGAAAAATGGAGAAGATCAACCACAAAATCCTGTTTCTACAGAAAAAAATGCCTATACAAAAAAGTGATGGCCACATGCAAATAAACTGCTCTCAGGCCCCTGGCAGTGCTGCCCTTGCGTGCATGGAAGGAAGCTCTGCCCCTGGCCCAGCTGCAGGACGAGAGGCTCTCTGCCAGCCACGCTGTGAGCTATTGCCCATTTCCCTGTGGCCAGCAGCCCTGGTTCTCTATGGCCAGCACTGGAACAGTGGCTCCAGCCCCTGGACGAGGCCTCAAATGCCTCTTTATTTCACAAGATACCCCAAAACTCCAAAAGACAGATGATGTATTCTAATCAATGAGAAAACCACCCCAAATGTCACATATGCCTGGACTACTTTACATCATTAGGAAGCAGACAAAAATAACATCTTTAGTGAGTTCAGGAAGAGGGAAAACGAGATGCAGGGCCAGACTCCAGCCTACCCAAGAGTCAAGGCCACCCCCATGCACCTCCAGACAGGCTGCACCATCTTCGTCACGTGCTTTCCCTGTGCCCAACCTCCACTCCTCCTCTCTGCAGCTCTAGTTTAAACCCTGGTTTAAACAAGGACACTTTCACCCAGAGTTCACTTGAAGGTAGACGAGTTCAGGGCAGGTTAATGGAACTGGATCTAAGAGAGTTTAAACCCATGGCAAGAGTGTATGTGCAGATGTGTGAGAGTAAAGGGTAATTCCTGCCAGGTTATTGAACCCAGCGGGGACTGGGAATGGGAAGCCACGGCCTAGACACCACAGTCAGAGCTTCCCTCACCAGAAGGGTTAATAGGTGCTGTCTTTCCTCATGGGAGCCTGTATCTCATGAGCAGCCTGCAGGAGAGGGAAGCAGAGCTCTGCAGTGTGGGGTCAGGACAGGGGAAGTGCCAGCTGAAGGCCCTGGTCACCTCCATTCCAGCTGCAGCCCCATCGTGATGCCCCAGCTGAGGAAGTCCTGTGGCCAGAGGAAGGATGACTATGGTGCTGGCAAACCCATGTCTGGCAAGAGGCAGAAAATGAGCAAGAGAAAGGAAAACAAACTGGGATCCAAGTGCAACACTACAGCAGGTGAGAGGCTTGCTCATCTTGCTTGTGCCTTCAGGCACAGCTCTAGGATGGCAGCTGAGCCCCAGACAGCTGAGTGCTCTCAAGACACTTCAGGCACAGAGTCTTGGACCAAGTCACCCATTCCAACAGGGCACTGAGCCTCCAGGACTATTTACAACATTGTGCTTTAAGGAACAGGAGTCCCTGCCTGTCATCTGTAGCACATAGAGGTTCATCCTGAGCAGAACCCTGGGCAGGTCCTGAGCAGATGCAGATGTTAATAATCCTCTGTCCTTTCCCATACACCTTTACCATGGAGCTCCCCATCTGCCTGCAGGCAGCTGATAAACAACCATTTCCCATGGAAGACAGGTATCGTTCCATGGCTCTGCCTTCCATGTGGGGAAACAGGAAGAGTGGACAATGCAGACTTTGCTGCGACTGCAAAAAGCATTCAAGCAAGCCCAAGGTCTCCTAGGTCCACACACCAAACACAAACCAAGGCTTTTTCCTCATCAGAGGACCAAGCAGTAGGTGTGTGTGATGGCACAGAGGGCAGGACAGAAGGGCCTGGACTTACTCCAAATGACCTCATGGGATTCACAGCTCACAACAGCCCCAAGTTCACAGTGAGAAGTAAACTCAAACCATGACAAAAAAGCAGAGAAGCCTCTCCCTTCCTCCCTGCTGCAGGCTGACATATATTTGTATCTCTTCTACAGCTCCCACCTCTGGAAGTCACATTAAAAAGTAATCCAAGGTTTGGCAAGGCCTTCAGATCCCTCCATTCTGTCAATGGCATCACTGCAGAGACTTCTGGCAACGTATGTGCAGGAGGTTATTAGTGGTAATTGGGCTAATGAGTTTGCCCAGTCTGAGGGGTAATTGAATCACCTCTATTTGTGTAAGCAAATTGAGAAGACACAGGCCTGGTCCCACAGAAGTAGGTATATGCCTAACTCCTATGGAAATTGATGGGAATTAGGCACCAAAATGTCTTCTGAGTTCTGGGACAAACAAAAAGCCCCATTTTGCTAACAGTAAAGTCAGCAGAGTCATGCCTTTGAGTTAAATGGAAACAAGAATCAGATTCTCCTACAGACACATCCAGATGCCTGGAAAAGCAGAGGGAGAAGAAAATAAAAGTAGCTCCAGCCTTGACCTTAAGAGTGCTGACAGCATCATGCTCCCTCCTCTTTCATTTTAACATATGAACAGGAGCTACTGGACTCCAGATCCATGGCTATGATGGCAGGTCACAGCCTGAGTGCAAACCAGACAAATAGAGATGTAAGGTGTAAAAGAGGAGCAGGCACTTTGACAGAGAGCAAAGAGAACCATCCCGTGAACAATGCAGTATTTAACAGTGCAAGAACTTGGAACTGCCCACTGAAGCACACACAGACTTATGGTACAATCCCCCTCTGGTACTGAGACAGAACAAATGGGAGCAAACTTACTTTACTGTAGAGACTGTTCCAGTTGTGATGGAGTCTGTCTTGGAGAAAGTTGATTTCAGGTACTCAGGAGTGTTGAATGGCAATGAGATGGACTGCTCTGGCCCGGCCACGGGAGTGCTGCTGGGGGTGCTGGCGAGGGAGGTGGGGGCCAGGCTGGGCACTACAGCTTTCACTGGAGTGAGCTTCTGGATGTTCCTCACGTCATACTTGGAGGGCCGGCCAACCTTGCCTGTCTTGAAGGCGATGGCTCCTCCCATGTCTGGGCTTCCCTCCCCAGGCTTGAAGAGGTGCAAGTACTTGACGTTTTCGAGGTCGTACTTGGAGGCCTTCTTGTAGGTGTTGCCGTTTTGTGGCCTGATGCTCTCGCCCGTCTTCAGCTTCTGAATGAAGAAGTCGTATTTGGAGGCCCGCGACATGAGGCCCTGCATCTGGGAGCTGCCGGGGGAGGGCAGAGGCAGGATGGTGGCTTTGGTCTCGGTCAGCATGGAGGTGTCGGGGCCCGGCCCGCGCCCGGGCTGGGCCAGCACTGAGCACGGTTCCTTGCCCAGTTTGGAGCCCAGCTCCTCCGCCTTGGCCAGGTGCACGGGCCACGAGAGCTGCTCGCCGGCCTTCAGCTTGCGGATGTACTCCTCATACTTGGAGAAGCGGGCGCGCTTGCCTGCGGCGTCATCGCCGGGCAGGGCCGCGGCCTCCGCGGGGGCAGCGTGCAGCTTGTCGAAGCTGATCTTGCGCGCCAGCTCGTCCCGCATGTTCTGCTCGTCGTAGCCGAACATGCCCAGGAACTCGTTCATGGTGGTGGCAGCGTAGTCCCGCAGCGAGGATGCTTCCCCTGCGGTGAAATCACAGCACACTCACACAAGGCACTGATTTTTCTTCTCCTCCCGTACCAGCACCAGTAGCAGGGAGAGGTGGGGGGGAAGGGGAGAGGGGAACATGATCTACTGATGTTTGGCTCACTTGTTAGGTTTTATGACTCTTAAATTAATTTGTTTAAAAAAAAAAGTAATTAATACTGGGGTAAAATAAAAAGAGTTCATCAATGCCAGGAAAATCAATTTCCTAAATGTTCTAGCCGATGGCTTTTCAGTACATTAAACAAAGTTTCATAAATGTCTCTGCACTCTTGCCTTGGCCTAATATGAAGAAAAAGTAATTTTACTGGAAGTGAGACCAATGCCAATATGCCGAGGTTTGTAGGGATCTGTCCTTGTGTGAATTTGTGTATGGAAGGAGGTGCACAGAGGATAGATGGCAGCATGTGTAAGGGGGAAAACCCATGTGAAAACACTGTGTGTGCTGGTCAAAAGCAAGCAGCACTGAGAGCAGGCAGGACAGCAGGGTGTGAAATGGATATGGGAGAGCAGGCAAGGCAATGCATGGGGTGGAGCAGAACACAAGATGCACAGAGCAGGAAAGCAGCAGAGGTGGAGATGAATCGAGGCAGGGGAAGAGCAGCAAAGGCTGTGTGCATGAGAAACTCGGCAATGAGGAGGGTGGGAAGGAGGGGAGAAGGCAGGACAAAGACAGGACAGCTGCCCATCACTGTTGCAGTCCTTCCCTTCCCTGTCAATTTTGTAAGGGTTCACTCAGTTCCTCTCTTCCTTCTCAGTCCCTATAACTGGACAGCTACTACTTGCCAGGTGGAAAAGGGACACAGTCTAGTGACTGCTATGCAAACCTACAGCCAGCCTCTCAAGCAGCCAGGAACAGCTTCCACTAACACCAGGAAAGGGGGGAGTCCACACAGGTGAAAAACAGGTAAGGAACAGTGTTTTCCTCCATCATGATTTAGGCTGAGGAGAAAAGCTGTTGTCCTGATGAGGGGGAGAAAGCCAGAGCACAGGCTGGGGAAGGGGCAGGAAGGGGTTAGTCTAACAGAGCCTGATTACAGGGAGGAAGAATGAGCAAAAGCTGTCGTTCCTTGGGTGTCTCCCTCCCTCCTTCCCTCCCCTACTCCCTCAGGCAGTTTCACAGCCCACCAGGATGGGAAGAACACACATCTGGAGGTCACCCAATATCAGGGTAAAGGAGGAAATAAAGTTTGCTCTAATGCACTGGCTTGGCCTCATTTGGGCTCCAGTCTGACACAGCACTGCTCCCCCTCCTCTCCCTCTCACTTTCTCCTGCAGAGTAAAGATTTACTGTGTGCAGGAGTCCTTCAAACCTCCCTCATCATCTTTTCTCAACACCTGCTCTGGCCCTAATGGGCAAGCATTCCCAGGCAGCCAGCACAGGGAGGTGCACTGGCAGCACAAGGGAAGTTCTGGCCATGGGGTCCCACTCAAAACAAAGCAACGCTGCTCAAAACACAGGGGAAAAGGAAGGCACTAAGACACTGCCACAGGGCAGCAGGTCCCACGATCCCTAAGGTGTGGGAATCTGACAGCCAGGGATGCCACTGGCACAGGCAGGCACGAACACAGAGCCTGCCAATGAGCACAGCCCAAGCTCAATAGCATCAGCTCTCACAAATCGGCTTGCACAGGGCTCTGTGGAGGAAAAGACTGCCTGTGACGGGCACTAAATGGGCAGGACCATGAAGGTCACATTCCTGCTGCAGGACTGCCTGGAGTAGCTTCCCTGCAGCAAAAGTGCTGCACTGGTTGCTGTTTGTGTGGTTCTGGGGAAGGTGATGTGGAGAACATGCCTGGAGCCTTCGAGGAGAAGGACAAAGCCACACCTGCTGGCATCTGAGTTAGCCCAAAATGACCTCCCAGCTCTGGGCACTTAAGCCCAGCATTCTGCATGGGATTTGGGATGCCTGACTCCAGAATAAACACCCTGTTAGTCACAGAAAAGGTGGCAATGCCCCTGCAGTATCAGGCTCAGGGCATAGCACAACTTCACGGGTTGGTATTAAT
This sequence comes from Oenanthe melanoleuca, assembly GCF_029582105.1. Classification (NCBI taxonomy): domain Eukaryota; kingdom Metazoa; phylum Chordata; class Aves; order Passeriformes; family Muscicapidae; genus Oenanthe; species Oenanthe melanoleuca. Next base: position 7,338,461 of record NC_079354.1, read on the forward strand.
CTTACAGGATGTTCAATGCAGAACAATTCGTCACTGGGTCCAGTAAAAAGACTTGCCTGAAGGACAACTTTATCTTTCACACACAGTGTATTAAAAATTTTCATTCTGCTTTAAAGCAGTTCTCCTCTTCACCTCTTTTTTTTTCTTTTCCCCACTTCCATTTCAGTGTAACCAATGACCCAACTAAAGAGAATGAACCCATGAATTCCCTACTGGGAACAACAATTTCCTGTTTCTGTTAAATCTGCTTTCCCTATTCTGCTTTTCCTTTCTTTTTGGACCTGTAAAACAACCCCCAGCTTCCCTCATAATGCCCTGACTTCCAAGCACTGCACAGAAAAACTCTAGCCAGCCTGTGTCAGCTGCAAGGGAAAAAGAACACCACACTGAGGATCTGATACGAAATTAAACTATGAAATGTGATTTCTGCTAGCTTTAGCCACTGCCCTGGAAGCCAGTGTGTCCCATCTTTGGCACCAAGTGGCTATACCTCAACTGGTGTAAACAATTAGGTGCAAAATCCAAGCCTACAGAAAGAGGTGGGGGATGGTTCAGAACCTCTTTTGAGCTTTGTCTGAGTTCAGCTTTCACAGCCATGGATTTAATCCCCAAACCCACCCTGAATTCTGCTTTTCCTTGGCTCAGATTTGGTTTCAGGTCACAACACCCACCCTGATCTATAGCTTTGCTGGTGTTGCTCAGTCTTTCCTCACTCACGCTTGAGACAAAGTTCTGGCCAGTTCCCACTGCTCCCTTCCAGCAAGTGCAGCTCTACTCATCCAGCCAACAAACCCAACACATCCCCTGAAGTTAAACAACCTGCATTTAATTGCTTAGGCACCTAACATGAAGGACTGAGACTCCTGCAGTGGAGGCACCTTAGAGAAGGGAGCTGGCTCACCAGAAGGATCGTGTAAGACTCAGCACCTCACCTCACATACACTTTCAGACAAAGGTGAAGAGGTAATTGATATCACCTAACTGACAGAAAACCCTCCTCATATTCACCACCAGACAAAAACAAAGCAGGACAACAGCTGGGAAACACTCCCTGTGAGGAGTCCTGGAAGCCACAGGAAGCATTATCCCTGCGTTTTCCTCCCCCTTCCCTGCACCGAATTTTCCTCTCCTTTCCTGTGTGATAATAAAGGGCTCCCTCTCCCCTTGCCTCTGCTCTCCATTTGTGGGCATTGCCAAAGAGTAGAGATCTGTGTGTCTCAGAGCAGCTATCATATCACAAAGGATCCGAAGCTAGCAAAAAAGGCGCTAAAAATAGCCTGCAGCAGCACACTATATATGGAAGGAAAAGCAAAACAGCCCAAATGGAGTGCAAGGTTTGGATACTGGGGGATGGGATATCCCAGCCAGGGCTCTCTCCTTTATTCTGCTTGGGAGGGAAAACACACAGACTTGGGGGATACAGGATGACGAGCAAGAAACTGGCGCTTGGAATGTGTGCGCTCCTAAGTGAAGTCTCCCCAGGAAATTAGGAAAACTCTCCTGGTTGAAAACAGGGCCAAAGAATATTCCAAGAGACCTAGCCAAGAAGCTAAGAAAAGAAAGGCAGATCCGAGAGCTTGTAGAGGAGGAAGCTCCTACTGACTGCTTTAGCCCACCGTGTAACACACAAAGTGAAGAACATGTGTAGGAAAATCTGCCTGGGTGCGTCAGTGTGGTTGTGGAAGGGATCTGTGTCAGAGTCTGCACTGAGAAACCTCACTGCTATATATAAATGTGCACACAGAGGCAGGGGCCATCAGTGGGCAAGAGAGGGCCCTGAACAACTGAAGAAACACATCTGCATGCCCAGATCAGCTTCTGACACTGACAGACAGCAGCTTTGTGACTCCTGAACATGCTCCTCAGCTGCACCAGGGAGGAGGCACACAGCGCAAACAAGCACCGAAAAGAAATTCCATCTTGAGTCAAAGGCTTCAATAGCATTGACTGAGCCTCTGTGAACTTGTGCCTGATGCACAACAAGCCCTCCTGTCAGCCTGGAAGGACACAAAGGTGGCCAGGATTTGGAAACAAACCACGAGAGGTCCTGCTGGAAGACACGGGAACCCGCTGAATGCCCAGAGTGAACAATGTGTGCACACATTGGGAAGCAGGAACCCTTCTCATCCTCACATAATGAGGATCACTTTTCCCACTGACCAAGAAAGCCTGTTAGATGTAGGATTTGGTTTTCCGTGCTTTTCACACAAGTTGCCAGCTGACTGCTGAGCACTGTCAGCTCTGTACCCTCTGTTCTCACAGGGAGCAAGTGGTGCTCAGAATCTTCAAATCAAGGTTTCTGTGACGATTCCCCCAAAGCCACTTTGACTGGGAGGGCAGAGCTGTGTTCCTCTTCTTTCATCTGACTCCTTCGATCCCCCAACTCCTACAAAAAAATCCCTCCTCTTTGACTGAGGAAGTTCCAAATCTCACACCCAGCAACATCAGGTCTTGAGAGGACTTGGTGATGAACAGTTGAAAATTCATTTCCTGAATACTGACAGAAGAAGTAAAGGAAAATAACTTTGTCCTTTCCAAAGCAAGGGATGCTTCTTGTGCTTTCAGGGAAATGTTGCAAATGACATTTATAACAAGGTTCTCGAAGCAGACGCTCAAGACGTGGCAGCACGTCTGTTTGCAAGTCAAATCCCACGTGGTTCTATATGTAAACTGGACCCTCATGTGCCATTACCTGCCTTAGACACAAATGAAGCTTCAGCACCACCCCCCACTCCTTCCCATACCCATTTTTTGCATAATCCTTTGACAATACAACCCTGCAAAGGTATTTTACTGAAATCCCTCCCCCCAGTGAGAAACCTCAGCTTCTTTTCATTTTCCCTGGTTTGGTAACATTTTTTTTTTTTTCACATTTAAGTTCCCCTCCTTTTAGTTTTCACAGCAAATAAAAGCTGCAAATGGTGGGGTGGGGTGGAGTGGTGTGAATTAAAACAAACTAAACCAGAGTCCAGGCACAATCACCTTGTGTCTGGGAACGACAAGGGCTTTCCTATCAAAGGAAACTGAAGGTCACACTTTCCCTCATTGATCTTGCAATGTTTGTTAATTACTCTGTCACTGATGTGGCGAAGGATAATTAAACAGCTCTGTTTATATCTTATATGCATAATTATGTGCGCTGCCACTGAACTCGTGAAGACTAGAGAATGTGCCTCTCCAGAAGGGGAATGGACAGACGGAGATGAGTTTCAGCTGCATTATTAACAGGAGGAGGAAAACATGCGCACACACAAAAGGGGAAAAGTTTGATGGATTCACAAAGTGCTGAGATCAGGGGAGGGGTGCGTGCAGGTGGAGCAGATTAGGGGAAGAGCTTTCAATTACAGATCCAGCCCAGCTGAGTGACAAATGGGGAGGGAGCTGCTCTGGCCTAATGGAGAGAATTCAATTCACCCCAAGCTTTTACCAAGGCTTAGCACTCATACACCCCCTCAAATAAACCTGGGGGAAATCTGGGTATCAGAAATGGAGCAAGAAAGTTATATGAGGCTTTCCCCAAGATCTCTTGTTGAACTCAGCTTTTGAATGAACCACAAAAATGAAGCAGAGGCGATATGAAAAACACAGCCGGAGGAAGAACACAGCAGGAGGATGGTGGGGGAAACTGAGGTATGGGAGCAGCATTTTCAGCAGCTCGATCCCGAGCTCAGGGTGGGCCCCTCCTGAGGGGGGGAAACACCTCGACAGGACAGGAGTGTCACCTGAGCCCATGACCCTGAGCCGAGGAGCCGTGAGCAGCAAGTCCTGGGGGCTCTCTGGGGACCACCCCAATCTTGCCCCGGCTCAGTTCGGCCTCCTGCAGGCTCCCCCCACCCCAGTCCAGCCCCGCCCATCCCGTAGGTGTCCGGAATACGGGACCTGGAGACCAGCAGCCACCGCAGCTCTGGCCATCTGAGTGCTGTGGACGAGTCTGGAGGGTGAGATTTGCCCTGCGCAGGGATCTGTGCTCTGGAAAGAGCTGTCCAGCCACGTCCACTCTCACACACCCTTCCTGGAAAGGGAGGCTACGCCAGAGGCAAGTCCATATGGCTCCAAGAGCAAAATTCAGCCCTCTGCAAGGGGAGCAGGGCTCTCAGCCTTGCCCTTGGCTGACCTGGCATGGACACAGCAAACCCTGAGCTACCCTGTGTCAGGAAACAGGGGGACAGAGGGGTTACCTGAGGTGGCTCCTGCCCCCAGCTTGGAGCCCAGCTCGCCGCTGGAGGCCTGGTAGGCATCGTCCTTGGCTGGCCCGTCTGAATCCCTGTCATCCAAGAAGCTGCCGTCCTGCGAGGCCCTCAGGGCGTCAGCCTCGTCGCCGTTGTCCTCCTCGTCGCTGCAGCCCTTGGGCTGCACCATGTACACTCCCTCGGGCGGCAGCTCCGCGCTCTCGGTGCCCTTGCCCTCTCTGCCCTCTGCTCGCCCCAGCAGCGGCTCCTCGTTGTACTCCCCGTTCACCCACTTCTCGATCACCTCCCTCCTCTTGTCCTCCTCGATCTTCTGCACGCGGCTGAGTCCATCTGCAAACTCCGTGCCCGGCTCCTTGGCGCCGGGCTGGGGCAGCTCCTTGCTGCTGCTGTCATGCTGTCCCCTGTCCGCCCGTGCCTGCTCGGCGCCCGCGTGATCGCAGACGACCTGGCGGCTCAGCTTGGCGCAGATGGCATTCAGCTTCAGGCCGCCTTTGCGCTTGGCAGCCATCGCGGGTTTTCCTGAGGCTGCGTCAGTGCATAGAGTTCTTTCAGCTGGGGAGACAGAAGAGAAGGAAGCAAGGAAGGGCATTAGTGGGATCTGACAACCTGAACCCAAACAGGCAAAGGATGGGGCCAACCCAACAGGCTTTCAGGCATGGCCAGTCTCACCCTTGGAAAGGTGGAGCAGCCCAGCCAGAGGAGCTTGGTGAGAAGCATCCTTTGAACCTGCTGGGACCAAAATATGCCACTAGCCACAAGAAAGAGGCACTTATTTGTGCTGGGACAAAACTGGGCTTGAAAGGCCCCAAACATCTCAGGCAGGTGAGCACGGCACCAACCTCTGCTCCTGGCTGAGGCAGGACATGAATTTGTTAGAAGCCTGGGTTTCCCTCTCCTTCAGACTGCAGCACCGCCTGCTTTAGGTCCCCAGCTCTATCCCAGATGCAGTAGGTGCCAAAACCACACCAGCCAGCAACTGCACCCAAGCACCTCTAGCAAGGGCAACATCTTCCCAAGCCTAACCCTATGGAGAGGGAGGAATTCACCTAAAAGAGTCTGTGCATAGTCTCAGAGAAGAGAACCAGTATGGAGGGCAGGAGCCCTGGCAAAGTGTGTGTGCTGGAGCCCCAGAACTAGACTGGTGTGTCACAGCAGTATGGAGAAAATTGCTGTGCGCTGGTACTGGCTGATCAGGCCCCTTTGCCTGCTTGCTCTTGCACAGGAAATTCTGCTCTCATACTTCCCAGCACAATCAGCTAATTAGTATGAGTTTGTTATTTTAATGTAGTTTATTCATATGTGACAGCTAGTAAAGGAGGGGTGAGAGAAGGTGGGGGGAGAGAGGAAGAAGGTAAGGTCTTAACTTCAAGGTCATGGAGAATCTTGAACTAAATGGTCTCTATCAGAGTCACTTACATAATTATTGCACCAACAATTAACAAGGTTCAATCCCAAATAAAAGCAAAATAATTATTCTAAAGCAGCTGCATTGTATCATCTCTGTCTTTATTTCTGATACCTCTGAGAGGTGCCCAGACTAAGCAGGGTTAGAGGACAGAAGGCTGCAATGGGCACACAGCCTGGCTTTCCCCCAGAGCAGAGCCAAGGCAGACCCTGCCCTGCATTCCAGGGCTCAGGAAAAGCTCTCAGTAAAACACTTGCTGGTAGCACATGCCACAAGAGTTACTGTGGGGATATTGCTGGAGGTGGAGGTCCCTCCAAAATGGTGTGCTGTGCTGAAGGAAGGGCTGGTCACACGTAGAGCGAACAGAACACGTTTCCAGACCTCAAACGATGGGGACAGGCTCCTTTCCTGCGCAGGAGTCCCTCGTGGCAGCTCAGCCCACACCTCCCTGTCACCAGCACAGAGGTGCTGCTCCACAGAAGCACAGTGAGATTAATCTGACCCCCTACACTGCATCCAGAAGCCACCGTGACAGCCCCTAATCCCATAACATGACAGCCCAACACAAACAGACTGAAACTTTAGACCTGCTGTCCAACAGCCAGAGAGTGGCTGCTTAGCGTAAACTCCTGACAGCTTCAGACACGCTTCCTGTCAAGGACTGCAAGAAAAATAACCCCCCGACAAATATATCAGTCCCCCACACAAAGGGAGGCAAAATGTACTCCTCCACCTTGCAAACGCACCCCCTGGCACTAACACCTACGTGCAATCATGCTTTCACCAAGGGAAAGCACACCATGCTCCCAAACACGTCCCTCCCCATGCAGAAATTACAGCTGTTCAAAGAGCTGTGTATGCGCTGGCATACTCTGTAAATACAGTCCCACATGCACAGGTTAAGGAGTCCCATCTCCCCAAAATACATTCCTGTGCCTTCCCCCACACATTCCTTTTCCACACATTCCCCAGCACAAGCCTGCAGCCCTCGCACATGCAGATGGGCACAGGCAGATGCCCGAAAAGCTGCAAGTCTCTGTTTGCTGGCACCTTCCCTTCCAATTGCATTCCCACTATTTAGCGCACAAAGTGAAGGCCAGTGGTATGCCCAGCACAGAGGGAATGTCAGGAAGCTGCTGTGAGCCCCAAGGGGAGCCTGGTCAGCACACCCAGGGCTGATGCCCGTGGGCTCAGGAGAGCCCTGCTGGGACAGAGCCTCCATGCCATGCCTGTCCGGGCACTGGCTCAGCACGGAATCACCAGCCTCTGTCCCAAACCCTGCCTGGTGATTCCCTGCCCATGTTCTCACGATAGCCAGCCCTACTTAACTGGTGAGATCAGCGCTTCTCGCAGCTGGAGACAACTGGGAGGCAGACACTCAGCAGCACAGCTCCTCACAGCCCTGCCTGCTCTGCCAGGAAGGCAGATCCCATTATTCTGGTCTGGAGGTGAGCAGCCAAGTGTGTGCACCAGCTGGCAAATGAATATATAAATATTTATTCAAAGGGAAAGAGGAACAGACGTTCCTGAGGCTGCACTTGCCGTGTATGCAGCAATTCCAGGGAGCCTGCAACTTGTCTTCCATTCCTGCTCTGCTTCCTTCCATCTCATACACCCTGGCTTTGCCCCTCTACCTCCCCAGCTCCTGTCCCTCAGCTCCTGCCCTGCTCCCTTGGCATCTTTCCTTTCCCTTCTTGTGTTTGGGATTTTTTTCTCTTTAACGTTTTGAGAATCTTTTCCTAAAGTTTAAGGTAAAAATAAAGCAAGTTCTGAAAACATGCCACTTACCTGATCTATAAAACTAACCCTCCCAGACTTCCCTGGAATGGGATTTGCTCTGAAATACCAGGGCTCTTGCACATCTGCATCTCTAATACAGGTCGAAGTCAGAACTTCCAGCATCTCCTGCCAGCCTTGTAACCAGCTCTCTCCAAGTCTGGACACATTATTTTATCTTTCCATTCCCTTACTTCCTCATCTATGGAATGGGAAGGACATTACCTCTATCAACATTCCTGTTCCCTTCTTTTAGGCTGTCAAGTCCATGAGCAGAAGGGAAACCCTTCTTACAGAGAAATGCTGAACATTTCCTCTGGTTGGAGACCAGAGCACCTGTGTTCCATTCTCTCAGGCACAGGGAGAGAAGCTGAACTGCTGCATGAGGGATTTTTGTGTCTGCCCAAGGTCTGCCAGATCCTCAAAGCCAGGAGAGGCACCTTCCCCCCAGGCCGAGCTCCCCACCCCAAATCACTGTTTAAAGATTCCAGGCTAAGTAAACAACCCCCTTCATTTTCTTCATCTAAATAGAAATGTTTTGATTTCACATCAATCTAAGGAAGCCATTTATAACCTGAGCCTGTGACAGGGACTTTTCATCTCTGCCCGGGACAAACTCTCCCACAAGCTCTATTTACACTGAGCGCTTCCTCTGAAAACAATGCCATGGAGTTTACTCCTCTTGCCCCCCCTCCACACCCTTCAAGGAGACACAGGCTCTATCCCTCTGTACCCATCACCAGGGCATCTCGATGGCAATCCTGCTTCTGAGGGAAAAGCCCAGCTTGCTGCAACCAGGGCTGGCACAGAGCTCACCTGGCCACTTGGCCAGGCCACCCACCTGGCCACCTGGCTGCCCTGTCAGCCCCGGCTGCTGCCCCTGCCTCACCCCAGCCCCCCACACTCAGCCCTGGCTCTGTCCCTCCGTGCAGCCCCCGAAGCATCCCTATCTCACCATCAGCCCTGCCTCCCACGCAGGACAGAACAGGACACGCAGCGTGCAGAACAAAAGGATCTGCAGCCTGGACAGAAACAGGCCGGCCAAGGGGCAAACTGCTTCAAAGACAAGCCTGGCTTTGCAGGGAGAGGAGGAGAGAGCCCAAGCCTGGCTTTAGCGTGGGGTTAATGAAAGCACACGCTGGCGGAGGGGAGGAGGGTCTCAGCTGGAGAAGGAAGAGCTGTATGGGGCAGCTGGCACGGTGGGTGCAGCAGCAGCAGCTCTGTGCCATGCAGAGCTGGGTGCAGGCAGAGCTGCCCCTGGGGCAGCAGGGCTGCTCGGGGGACACGGCTGCTGGCTGGGGAGGGACAGCGCTGTCACTTCACAGGGCTGCGCACGCCGAACAGATGGAGCTTTCATATTCCTACTGAAGAGCTCGGAGCCCAGCTGAGCAGCTCCGTGCAGGAGGGAGGTCCCAGCGCCAGCTTTCCAGGAGCTGCAAGCTCTCATTCGATTAATTATTAACGACATTATTTGGGGCGGGGAGGGGCAGGAAAGCAGGGCTGACATGCATGCACCGTCCTTTTCTCTTTTAACCACTGTGGTGCAAACTTGGCTGGAGAGACTCCAGCCTGCCCAGCAGCCCTGCACAGGGAGGGCAGCGGGGCTCTGGGGTGGGAGGTGAGGATGCTGCACACTGCAGACTGTTCACACTCGAGCTGCAGTCCGTAAAATGGAGCCAAAGCCTCACAGCAGAACGCCACTGGAGCACTGGGAACATGCTTCTGAGGAGCAATGCCCTGGCACTGCCCAGCCACACGCTGGGAGGAGGCAGGGAAGGCAGCCAAATGCTCAGCCCCTACCAGAAAACATTTTCTTCACTTCTCCAGCATGAAGACCTGTGTATTATCCCAGGCAGGGCCAGGGCAAAGGTAGAATATGCCAGGCATGGCCCACAATGTCTGAGAGTGGATTTAGTGCGTATTCTCCCCTCTTCAGTTTATCAATAAAACATTTTATTGCTTTTAGCCCAGGAAATGACCTTGGATTAGTGGATGCTGTCTTTTCTGGCTGACCTTGGGGAGTCCACAAAGGCTCTTTAACAAGCTCCTCTGGCCTGGAAGCATGGATCCTGCCTGAGCGTGTGTGCAAGGAGCTGGGGAAAGCCCTCGGTGCCAGAGTGGGATGTGACAGCTCCAGCCCAGCACTGGGCAGCCAGGAGAAGGAGAATCAAAGACGTGGGAGGAGAAACGAAGTGAGCCGCCAGGGTGTTCTTCCCCAAGAGCTGCCAGCTCCACTCCCTGCTTTCCCACAGCCAGGAGGGCTCTCCCCACACATCTCATCCACAAACTGAGGAGGAAAGGCTGGGGACTGCTCTGGTCCCACAGCCAGAGCTCAGCCTGCAGCCCTCCCTGCCTGCCTTTCTGCTGCCTGCCCCACGGGCATTTATAGACCCCAGGGGCTCCTTTCACCTGCCTGCAGCTCCCAGAGCCCAAAGGGGCAGAGACCAGAGCCAGTGCCCCCCACAAGCCCATCTGCTTCCCTTGGCTCAGCCTTCTCAGCTGCAGAGCCCAGCTGCAATTTCCTGGTGACAGGGCAGTGAGAGACAGCACACCTGAGAGCAGGGGAGCCATGGGCTCTGCAGACCCTGCTGCCCTGCACAGGGGCTTGCCAGGGCTGCTTCTGTCTCTCACCTGGCCATTCAGCTGCTCCCATGCAACTGGTGGGGTTTCTCTGGGATAAAAGCTTATGAACACTGGGAGCCCCTCCTTTCCCCAAAGAGAAAACAGCCACAGCTGCATCTCTGAGCAGTGTGCATGTTCTGTGCAGGAGTGAAATTCTGAAGGGAGGGAATGGGACAGGAGAAACCAAGAGGAATGTTCCTCCTCAGGGGAACAGACACTACAAGGGAAGAGCAGTGAGTGCTGAGCTGCAGGTCAGGGCCAGCTCCCTGTATGCCCCAGGGCACAAACAGCCCACCCTCGGGGCAGCCCTTGCTGCCCTCCCCTGAACACAAACACCTCTCTTTTCAGCCACATCCTCTCCCAGTGACCCTGGCACTGGACACAGAAGGTCCCATCCTCTCCTGCAAACCCCTTCCTGTCTGCCCACCCTGCACCAGGCAGGGTCCCTCCCCAGTGGCTGCTCCGAGCCCCCAGGTGCCCTCCAGTCTCCTGCAGTCGCATCCTCCTGGAGAGCAAGCCCTAAAGTGTTAACGGCGATTGGTGAAATGGCACAGCAGATTGCTACAATAAATAATTTACTGATATTTATAAATATTCAAATCAGCAAGCTTCAGAAATTGAAAGGGGGGGACTCAGTTGACAGGGAGGAGGGATGTTTAAGGAGGGGAGGGGGGTCTGACATTAATTCCCAGGCTCTCCAAATTCACTCGAGAACTGTTTCTCATTTCAAACAAATATTAAATCTTTTGGTGTCAAGCCTCCAAAAATAAAATATCAGAGAGAAAGTCACCACCTCCTTGGTGGCCGATGCCTTGTCTGCCATGACTCTGGGTGCCCTGGGTGGAACAGCCTCTGCTGGGGATAGTGCAGCCTGCACTGGCCAGGGCACGAGCACGAGCTCAACACCAACGTCTGCAGTGCAGCCTACCACAGCACCACCCACCACCCACCACAGGGATCCCCATTACTACTATTTACAAGACCTTGCCTTCATCTTCCAGGAGGTTTTCTAAATCCTGCTGGGAAGAAAGGACTGGATGTTGGTGCAGTGAGGATGGAATCAGGACTCCCAACTCCCCTGGGAACACAGCTTTGTGACAGACACGGAACAGGAGGTCAGGCCTCCTGACTTTCACTCCTTGCCTCTGGAATGGAATTTGGTTTTGGTGATTCAAGCTGGGGATTAAGAGCTAGAAATGCTGGCTTCCAGCCTGGCTTCCAACCACAGTGTAACTGTCAATTCTCCCCAGCTTTTTGTGCCTTACTTTCCCCATGCAGGGGAGGGGGAATAAGGACGATTATCCACCAGTGAGCCTTGCCCAGAGCTTTGGGGTCTCTCTATCAGCACTCTGTCACTGTGCTGGATTGCTACAGAGTCTTTTCCACCTCTGAGCATCCTACTGACCCTTAGATGGCCAAGGGAGATGATCCCATGTTTTCCCTTGGACCACCCCATTGGTAACACAAGGCTTCAGCGTGGGGTGAACTTCCCCTAGATGAATAATGGCTTTTCTAATGCACGGGCAGGCTGTCAGCTTCCCTACTCCCAGTGTTTTATGGGTTTAACTGAACGGCTCTGAACTCCCTAGTAAGAAATAAAGTTATCCCTCAGCGTCCCTTCTAAACATTTCACTCAGTGCAAACGGTGTTTAAGAAAAATGAGGACATATTTCTTCTTAAGGATGCAGTATCCCCCTTCAGAGGCCTAATTTATGCCATATATCACTGGCCAGGGAGAGAAAGGCAGTGCAGACCTCACACTAGGAGTGAGCTGGCCCTAGCACAGCCACTCCTGCTGCAGTGGTGCAATGGGCTGCAACTCCCAAAGTCCTGCAGAGCCTGCAGAGCCCCTGCTGAAGGGCCAAGCTGGCTGGCAGCAGCAGAGCAGGATGGACACCTTGGGATGCTCTGCACAATGCTGCCTGCTCGGCTGCTGCATCCCAGCCACTGCCCTTCCAGTCCCTGCCCTTCTCCAGCCCCTGTCCTTCTCCAGCCCCTGCCCTTCTCCAGCCCCTGCCCTTCGCCAGGTCAGTGCCCTTCTCCAGTCCCTGCCCTTCTCCAGGTCCCTCCCCTTCTCCCAGTCCCTGCCCTTCTCCAGTCCCTGCCCTTCTCCCAGACCCTGCCCTTCTCCAGTCCCTGCCCTTCTCCAGGTCAGTGCCCTTCTCCAGGTCCCTGCCCTTCTCCAGTCCCTGCCCTTCTCCCAGACCCTGCCCTTCTCCAGCCCCTGCCCTTCTCCCTTCGATGCTGCACGCTGACAGCCTCCCCAACCCTCTGCCTCACCCCTCTGGCCTCCTCTGACACCTTCCTCGCCCACCTGCTGCAGCAGCTTTTCGCAGGATTTGGCACAGCTGGTGGGGAGAGGTTCAGCTTGGAGCAGGGATGGGACTAATCCTTCACAGCTCTTTAGTAATGCACGTCTGAACCTTTTCCTAGGCAGATCTCAAACATGACTCTGAATGTGCTTTGGTCTTGTCTGCCCCAGCTCCTCAGTGGGAGAGCCACTAAGGGTCTGCTCCTCACCTGAGCGCTGAGGCAAAGCTCCTCATCTCTGCCCTTCCCTTTGCCTTGCTCTGCACCCATGTGCCCTGGCACCTCCAAAGGACAGGAACACAAAGCCTTCTGCAAACAACTAACACAGGAAGCTTCTACAGTTAATAGAAGGAGCCGAGTGTAAAGAAGAGGGAAAAAAGTGGGTGACAGAGTCAGGAATTCTGATTCTGCTCCCCGCTCTGCTCCCGTTCCTTCTCTTTGGGCAAAGGACATCATGCAGGCTCCCATTCGGCCCTGGCTCCCCTTCATGGATCACCCATGGGGAAAGGATTTCTTGCCCAGATTAGTGGGCCCAGTGCCTTTGCAATTTTAGGTACTATTGCAAATCAAATAACAGCAGAGGAAAAGCACTGATAGAGGACAGATTGAAGCTCAAAGTCCCTTGTGTCTTGCAGCAAACTTCCTAGTTCATTTGTCAATGCAGGATCTTTGATAAGACATTTCAGCAGTTTCCTTTCTATGAAAACCTGTTCTCAGTGCTCCAAGCCAATGCAGTGAGCAGGGTCTTGGGCTCCCAGGCTGAGCAGCAGCTCCCTGGGAGCCTTGTGTCCTCACCATCTTTCCTTCAGATAACATAAAGCCAAGAGGATCAGCTTTTCTGATCATGTTTCTCTTCTTTGCCTTATTTATTTGTTATTAATTTTTTAGTCCGGTTAAAAGGTTTACTATCCAGAGGAGCATAAGTAGCCTCACTCAGCCTAAGTAACTCTATGAATCAAGAACTGCTAACATCTACATCACAGTCCTGCCATCAATCTCCCCACAGGTTGTGAAGAAAACCAAGGGGGAAAAGCTGTGAAAGGGAGAGTGAAGAGCAATAGCTCATCACCCTCAGGTCCCTGCAGGCTCCCTGTGGCCCTTGGAAAACTCCCTGTGAAGCCAGACGTGTTGTCTGGGCAACTAAATGCAAACACAGAGCCCAACTTCAGCTCTCCAGAGCAGGGCTGGAGTGTTGTGCCTGGAGGATGTAGACAGGGAGGGAAGGGGTGGTGGAAGCAGAGGCCTGGGAAAGCCTCTGGAGCAAAGCTGCTCCCTCAGGTGGGAGCCAGCTCCCAAGGAATGAAGATGAGGCCAAGACAGGAGCGTCTGGAAACACTGCACACCCTCCTAAAGGTTGCAGGAGCCCAGGCAAGGGGTGCAGGAAACATAGAGGTGTGATCAGGAGTGACAGCAAATACCTGACACTGGGGAAACAAAAAGGGCCAAGGAGACACAACAGATCTCTTAAATGACAGATTCAGAAGGGAATTGCTCGGTTTCATCAGTTCCTCTTGGTGATTTTACAGAGAACCCAAAACCAGCATGACCCAAGTCAGTGGACAGCAGCTCCCTGGTGTTGGGCTGGGCTCATCCCAGACTGAGGGCAGGGGTTAAGTGAGCCAGTCCTAAAACAGAGTCCTTCTGACCCTTTGGTAGTTGGTCGGCAGTTTAAGAGCAATCTGCAATCCCTTTCAGCACTATTAAGATCAGACCCAACAAAGAATGCAGGCTGCTAATTAACTGCAGTGGGAAGTCGGGAGCTAAAAGGAGTTGGGAGCCTGAATGCTTGCTGCACCACTAAGAAATGCAGGCCAGAGAAAGTTCATTATTGTGGTCTTTCAAGGTCCTGCAAAGTAAATCAGTGTGTCAGGCTGCAGGAGGTGAGCGAAACCTCAGCAAGGGCTGCATACAAAGAGCAAAGCAGAGCATCTCAGCCCTCCTGCTCTTGTCACACCCTCTGCAGAGCCCCTGGCTGCTGCCTGAGCTGTACCTGAGCAGGTAACTGCTCTGGGCTGGGGGTGCAGCGGGAGCACTCGGTGCCCTTAGAGGTTTCTGTGATCCCCAAGTGGGGCTGAACCCTTCTGTGAACCCAGAGCAGGTACTCATAACACACAGCACTGTGAGCTCAAGGGTCTCAAGTCCCTGAAGGTGTCTGTGACCTGCAAAGACTGTCAGGAGAAATGCTTCCATCCTGTGGGAAGGAATGATCAGGCCAGAGGAGAATGGGCTCTGTGTGAGAGCAGAGGGTCACGCCTGAGCTGTGAACTCAGAGTCCTGTCAGAGCAGCCTATGGCTGGGCCATGTAGGCACTCAGCCCGTGCTCCCCAGGGCTCACACCACTAATCCCGTGTCTTGCCTTTTGTTGCTGTTCCTTCTGGTCATTAGGGCTCATCTTCTTATCTCCCGTGTCCTCATGAGCCCATCCATGTGCCTGTGCTCTCACTGGCTGCAAACCCCCTTGGTGGAACACACGTGTATGGAAACGTGGCTGTTCAGGTCCAGTGCCACAGGCAGAGGCACCAGGAGCTGCACACCAACACCCCCAACTGCAGGCACAGGCTAAAGCTCACCTGCACAGGTGTCACACCTGCACACACATAGGTGTACACAGAGACACCTGCACCTGCACATACCTGACTCCGCTCAGCCCTGCACACGCAACCAGCACCCCACAGAGCCCAGGAAGACCCAAAGAGTCCAGGAGCACCCCACAGACCCCAGGAGCATCCCTACAGAGCCCAGGAACACCCCACAGAGCCCAGGAACCCCATACACAGCCTAGGAGCATCCCACAGATGTAGAGCCAGCACAAGCAGACCAAGTGTGAGCACAGCACCCATATGCACTCAGACCACACACGCTCAGCATCACCCCACACCTGATGCAGTTTTTCCTGCATGCCTGATGAAGTTTTTTCTGCAGCTTGCAGTGAGAAGGCAGTGGACTGCCAGCTGGAGCCTGGCAGATCTGCAGCAGGCACAGACACACTCCCATCCCATCACAGAGCCCCTGTGCACCCCAGCCCTGTGCCCCTCACAGCCCCAGGCAGGCAGAGCAGGGAATGTCCCGTGGAGCTGAGGTCCCAGCAGTCATTGTGCCGGGCAGGGCATCTCTGCCTCTCCCTCTTCCATTCTCATCTTTTCATGAACTCTATTTCTCTTTCCTTTCTGAAAACAACTGAGCTGTAAATACTGTTTAACCTTCTCCCCCTCTTCCCCCTCCCCTCCGCACTATAAAAACACAAATATGCCATAACTCAGCTGGCTCAGCCGCCGCGCCTCCAACATGCCCTGCTCCAGGCCTCTCAGGAAGGTCATAACAAACGACTTTCCGATTCAGTGCTCCTGAAATAATTTTGTGTATTAAAACCTGAATCTGCACTTTCTGGACCGAAAGCCTCTCTTAATTATGGCAAGCGTCCTTGGGATGGACAGTGATCCTTCAGCGCGGCACCACTGCCCAAGCGGAGAGGAGCAGCTCCGCTCCCACCAGCGCCTCCTCCCTGCCCCCTCCCACCACCCCACAGCCCCCCTTGCTCCCGAGCCCCCCCGCCTTCCCTTTGCCCAATCTGTTTTCAAAGTGTGTCTGTCCTTTATTAAATTGTTTTCTTTTCCACATTATCAGTTGCCATGGAGACCTCATCTCTCGGATTATTTGAATTTCATTATATCTATTGATTTGGGAGCATTTCATCTTTTTTATTGTTTTTCTGTCAATTTTCAAAACGAATAACCATCTAATTTGCGTCAGTGCTGATTATGTTTGTCCCTCAATAGAGGTCGGCAGCTGCGTCGGGGAAACAAATCAATGGGAAACCATCATAAACCTCCCCAGTACAATCTCCAGGATATGTGGGTGACATTCCACGCCTGCGAGAAACACTCATCATATCCAAACTTCTTTCTTTCTTTTCTTTTTTTCTTCTCTCCTACCTTTTTTTTTTTTCTTTTCTTTTCCCCCTCACAGATAGCCGTGCTGGTCAGTGGCAGGTACCATTTAAAATTGTATTTAGTTTACCCACAGACAAGTACAATTTTGGGCACATCACATTTTCAGACAGGGAGGGGACAAGGGTAAGAGAAGTGGGAAGGAGTATTTTCTTTCTGTAGGAAAGAATGGAAGAAAAGAATGATGAGGTAAAGAAAAAGGAAAAGTAGATGGGGATTGCAAATTGCTTACTATGTTTTTTTTTTTTAATAATTTATGCAATTTTAAGCATTTATGTATAAATTTTTTAATAAGCCACCCTGGAGCAAAATAGCCATTAACATCCCAACGTCCTTCTGTCCAATGGGCTCTTGTGCAGGATCAATTTCCGAGAGTACTTTTGTTTTTTTTTTTTATGACATGATAAAATGCTTTTAAAGCAACTTACACAAATATGGAAATTTTTTCCCCTCCCCTTTTTTTTCCTCCCTCTCTCTCTTTTTTTTTTTTTTTTTTTTTTTTTTTTAATAACAGCCTCTACTTATTCACCAGGGAGAGCAAGTGAGTGCAAGCGTGTGTGTGTGTGTGCTGGGGAGGGCAGTTGGCAGAAGGATAGACCCAGCCCTAACTGGAATGGACCTGCCTGTCCTTCTAACAAGGGCATAAACTTTCATTAGCGATGCACACAGTCAAAGGCAATTTAGGGAAACGCGCTGTACAGAAAAGGAAAACCTCAGCGTTTTTCCTCGGCGGCTCCTTGGCTCCGTCCAGGGGGCTCTATCCTTGAGCTCTCCAACCAAAGTGACCCTGGTGGCGAGGGGAGCCCAGGGCTCGGGCTGCTCTGGGGATGCGTGTCCGCACCCGAGCTGGGCCAGGGGGGCCAGGCAATGTCCACGTCCTGCTGGAGCACACTGCTCCCTCTGAGGTACCTGCTGCTCTGCCCACTGCACAGCTTCCCCGTCCAAGGGGCTGCTCCTTCCCAAAGCTCTCTATTTTGGGTTTCTGCACGCTGACAAGGAGCTCTCAGCCGCCCGATGCCCCTTTGGGGCATTAGTGACAAGCCGGCTCTGCCCAGACCAGACAGATGTGTCGCTGCTGCTCCTATTTCCACAGGATATACAGACCAGTTATTTTTGCATCTGGGACATGTTTGGCCTCACACAGGAACCTGGAAAATACCACTCCTAAAGGGACAGCTCCTGCCCCTGGCCCCAGGAGCAGGCACAGCTCTGCACGACGGGCACGAGCACACGGCTGGAGGGGAACAGCCCAACATGAGGGGCTTGGTGGGGTCTGAAAGCCATGACCACGTGTTGGAAATGAAACAAAACTCTCTCTCCAGCCAGCATTCTCCTGGCCCTTTGGCTTTGAGCTCTATGTTATACCTGCCAAAGCATGGGAATCCGTGTGGATGTCCCTATTATTTGCTCCAATATGAAGTCCTGACAGTGGTTTTCATAAAAGAGCAGATTTCTTTACCTTTTTGTATGGCATACATCCAGAGATAACACAGACCTATGAATTTAATCCCACTGACAGCAGGTCTGCACATTACTAGCACCTTTCACAGACCCCTGCACTGAACCAGCCCTGAGCAACCCCAGTGCAGGCTCAGCCCCTGCAGCGCTGGCTGGCGCAGAGCTGGGCATTCACCTGCCCATCTGCCGTGTTTGTGGGTATTTGAATTAAAGCAGAGGGTAAAAAAAAATAAATTCCAGGGGCAGCCAATGCTCAGCTGGAAAAACACAAAGTGCCGAGAAGAGCAAACCCAATCAATAACAATCACAAACCCAGCAGTGGGTGAGGAAAGCATGAAGTGTTTTGGCCTGCTCCCTGCATGCTCACCCACTTGGGAAAACACACACTCCCCAGAGGCCCATGATTTCATCCCCTCCCACTCCACCCTACACTCACCCTCACCAAAAAGCTTTATGCAGTGCAAGTCCCCCAGGCTCCTGTTCTGGCCAGAAACTCAGCAAAGAGGAGAGAGGAACAGAGGAACTGCACCCACGGGAATGAGCTGGCACCGGAGGAAGGCTCTTTATTCCAGCAAAGTGCTCCTGACACCCCATACCCTCCTAACCTCTCCTCTCCCCCCATCCCCTCCAAAGTTTTGTCCTCTGTGCCCCTCTTCCCATCCCAGTTGCTGGCTTTAGTTTTAGGGTGCTCTTCTTCTCCCATCTCCTTTCCTCAAGCTCCCAGCACCATTCCACCTTTCTCCTTCCCAGCATCCCCTACCAAAGCTCTTGTGCCCCAGTCTGCACCCCCACACCCTCTTCACACCCCCTCTAACCTTAGCCAGGTCTGGCAGAAGAAACTGGGCTTCCCAGAGGAGCGGCCCTGCCAGGGACTGGTGACCAGTGACCAGCCTGGGGATGGGGGAACCCGGAATTCTGTCAGGGAAAACACGGGAGCTCTCGTTTCTCCTGGTCTCACATCACCCTCCACTCAGACTTACAGATTTGGGGGATTTCACTGTAGCAGCAGAGGTCAGCAGGAGTTGAAGGTTTTCAGATCATATATATCACTCTATATGGTCTTGTCTATAGTGAGTGCTAAATATAGCCAAGCCAAACCTGGAGGTGACTTCAGTGCTGTGGTGTGGGGACAGCAGCCCCTGCACAGTCACTCTCCACCTCAAAGCAATGCAGATGTCAGGAGTCACAGTCCAAAATCAAGGATGCCTGTTAATCCTCTGCTCTCCCACTGCCAAGAGTGTGAGCCAGGCTCTCTCACTCTCTCAGCTCTCCATGATTCCTCATTTTGAGGAGTCAAAATGAAACATTGTCTTCCTGCTTCAAGGTCCATTTTCTCCATGAGATGTTGGACCCTTCCATGTGTGACATGCCAGCATCTGTGTCAGCACAGCTACTTAAAAACTTAAGCAGTGGAAGAATAGAAGGGGAAAGTCTCTTGTGTGGGTCACAATAATTAGACTGAGCTCAAACTGGCTTTAGGCATCTGCTGCTGTGTCTGAGCAAAATCAAGCCAGGCTGCTTCCATCAGCATCTTTCTGCTGTCGGCCTCACCCTGCAGAACCGAAGGGATCACATCCTGCCTAGTATAGGACATCTCTGGGAACAAGACTTGCCTCAACTGAAGCCATAAAGCCTCCTTATCCAGATATCATTAAAGCCAGGAGAAAAGAGGCCAGACAGAGAGAATGAGATGAGCCATTTCCCCAACAAACTTGCTTCCCTTTTTCATTCGCTCCTTTCTTTTTTTTTCCCCTTTAACTGTCATTAAAATAACAAGTTTCTGTTACAGTCTAAACATTCCCACATTGTATAAAGGGTTATGTTACACCAGAGCCACTGCCGGGCCCAGTGTTTGCACAGAAACCTCACTGCAGGTCCCCCCTCCTGACGAAGTGACTTATTAAAGTTTAAACAGTAATTAACAGAACAATAAAAATAAAGGGATGTTTGGGGAGTCGTAGTGCACACAGGGTTTTTGGCAGTGCCAGCACTTTTCAGTGCCCTGTGCTGGCAGAAAAAACGGCTGCAAAACCAGGGGGAGAGATGGAGAGCTGGAAGGCAGCAAGGGCAAGGCACAATCAGCCCCAGTACGAGGGGTAGGGAGCTGCAGGGTGCAAGGAAAGGATTTGGGGGACGGGGACAGGATGCCAAAGGGTCACCTGGCAGTGGTCAACTCCAGCCCTGCCCTCCATGTGCACAGCAGACAGCACCAGAACCTCCACTGCCTGTTCTCCGCTCCTGCTGCCATGGCCTGCACAAGCCCCCAGAAATCCGCCTTTGGGGAATCATGTCTCCAGAAGCCAGAGCTGGGTTTTAGGGAAGTGACTCCTTTATTTTAAGAGAGTAGTAGAGAGGAAAGAGCAACCCCAGAGCAAACCCGAGAACAATCTTGCAATAGAGAGACCTCCTACAGGAGACTCCAGGAGCAGGCCCCTTGCTGGGAGCCATGAAAAGACAGAAGATGTCTTGTAGGGATTGACCCTGCCCTGGCCTGTGCAGGGGTGAGCTGAGATACAACAGCACGGGGTGAGTTCTCATTCCCTCCCAAAATGCAGCCAGAGCCAGGATCACAGGGTCCATCTCCAGAGCCTTGCCAGAGCCAGAACTTTCCCAATCCCTGTGAAGCTGGCTAATCAGAGTTCCCTTTACAGGAGAAAACCTGCTTTCCCCGTTTTCTTCCCATTCCCAAGCTTGGCTTGCCCAAGATAAGCTTAGAGCATGTGGGTAGAGTTTAAGCCTAGGTTGTCAGCCCTCCCTGTTACCCAACGTACAGCAACTCAGAAAGATCTCATCTGAAGGTATTTTTGGTGCCTAATGTAGCTATTCTCAAATGTTTGCCTCAGTAGCTCACAGTGCTAGCTGGCTCCAGCCCTGATGTGTGACTCAGTACATACACATTGTGCAGACCCATGTTTGCTAAATCTCTTCCAGTACAACTGCTCAGTTTGCAAATAAAAAGACAGCTCCGTGAGGGTGTGCAGAGGGAACTTCATCTTCTGTGCAAAGGGAACCCAGGGAGTGCTGCCTTGAGCCTCTCCAAATTCAGGACTTGGCTCCTGCTCTGTCTGGGGAGCAGCGTGGATCTGACCTGACCTGGGGACTGTCCTACTGCCATGAGGACACACATGGTGACATTCCCTGCCCAGGATGTGTCCACAGAAACCTTCCTGAATCCTCCTGAGGTCCTTGGGTCCCACTGCCAGGGAGGTAAAAGGGATGTGGCAGATACCTCTTCATTCACAGCCTTGTTTGGCCAGCAACACCATGTCCTCTTACCCCCAAACTTCTATTGCAACATTTTTTTTTCTCTGTGGCTTTTCTACCTCCCTGGAAAATTAGCTGCCACTGGCTTGTTCAGACTTGCCCCAGAGACAGTTTCCAAAGTAAGCTCCTGAATCCACTGCAAGTCAGGCAGGGCAACTTCTGCCTGAAACCCCTGATCAGCTGAGCTGCTGGCTCTGTTTCTTCCTTCCTTTTGGTGCCCCAAGCCAGCTGGATGCACAGGAGCAGCAGCCAGGATTCAGCTCTGGAGCAGGATGTTGTGTGAGGGCCAGCAGTGCACAAGAAAGGCAGGCACAGGTTTCTGTGTTCCTGACTCACTCCTGAGGTCTCTGTACATTCCCACTCTCTGAACTGATGCTAGCTGAGCTGCCAGTCCCTTTCTGGAGGACTTTCCTCCCCACCAGCTGAGGATGGGCAACTCATCTCCAGACACCCAGCCCAGTGCCTCAGCTCCTCCCAACCTACTGGGCTTGATCCCTCTCTGGCTGATTTTATGCTCATGTCATTCTGCTTGGCTCAGGAGAATCATTTCCCAGCTGACACCACATCAGTGACAGAAGGGAGCTTATGCCTTTCCACTGCCACTCACATTAAACTGAGAGAAAAACAAACACCACCCAAACCTGAACTCTTCATCCCATTCACCTAACTGTGGGACGTTTCTCAGGGTCTCCAGACTCTTTTGCAGTGAGAGTGGCAGTGCTTGAGAGGGGAGAGGTGTTGAACAAGTACAAGCAGGTGCAAATAGAACAACAGAAGGTGCCCCAGGTCAGCACTCACATGCATTTTCCTCGGCCATGTCTGAGGAGACTTGGAGTCAGAAAAGAGCACAGCTTTGCATGGGGGTCTCAAATATGTTCACAATGCAGAAAGACTGTCCTGTGCACTTCCTTTTCCAACACGTCGTTCAGGATGTCTCTACAGCAATGCCAGTAACTGCCTGTAGGGAATGTTATGTTAGAAGATTATCTAATGCACTCTTAATCATCTGGTCTTGCAATCTACAGTGGGAAATCAGAGCAGCCAGCATGGTATGACCCTTCCTCTAGACACCAGAGTTCAGATACCATTATCAGGGGTGGTCTGGTTCATGTCCCAGAACTTAAGCTCTCTTTTGGTTAACAGGCCATGAAATTATTTAGACTATTCTTCATGTTACATTCTGTTATATTTGTAATTAACACAGAAGATCAGCAGTGCCACATTCTGTGTTTTGCTGAATACAGGGGAGACAGTACTCAGAAGCACTTAGTCTTGACCTAACTCTGTCCTGTTAGGTTTAGGGGAAGCCAACTCTTCAGAGCAGACCTGTTCCACAAGGAAAGGGTTGAGTATTGTCAGAGACCTTA
Organism: Oenanthe melanoleuca; assembly: GCF_029582105.1. Lineage (NCBI taxonomy): Eukaryota > Metazoa > Chordata > Aves > Passeriformes > Muscicapidae > Oenanthe > Oenanthe melanoleuca. Next base: position 7,360,800 of record NC_079354.1, read on the forward strand.
ACCCACATCTGTCTAGAGTATGATATGGGACCAGCTCCCTAAAATCTAGCCTTACCTCCTTTTTCTCGGAAGGGACTTTTAAACAAAAGCAAACAGTCTGCCAGCACACTGAGTGTTCAGCGCCATCTTCAATCAGGGAAGCCTAATTATACCTATTATACTGATGAGGAAGCACTGGCACAAAGCTATGCATTCACATGGCTACAGACACAAAGCAAATCAGTGGCAAAGCTGGAATTAAACCCAAGAATCATGGTGATGAGCTCATCACCCACCTCAGCACAGCCCCATGCAGCTGGCCATGACCAGCCCTACCCATGTCCTGCAGGTTACAGAGCTGCTGTGGAGCCCTCCACACACCTGCTTAACAACTAGAAGTTTCAGTCCCCATGCTGAAATGGTTTGGGGTGCTCTGGGACACTCGGGGACTGGTCACATCAGCTGGCCCACAAGGAACAATCAACTCAGCTCCCTGTATGAGAGAGTCTGGTGGGCTGCCACCAGACACCCAACAGCCAGAGCACCAGGGATGAGCTGAAGAGATCCTGTGACCACAGAGACCAGGCAGGGATGAATCATCTGCTCCTTCTGAAGCAGCTTCAACTCCCCTGCATACGGATTCTCACAGCAGGTCTCTACATATTAACGATTCCCTCGGACATAAAGCCCATGGATTTTCCTTGGCACCAGGGTCCAGCACTTGCCCTGCACTCTCCCTGCCAGGTGCTGGGTGCTCTGGTCTAGGAAAGGCTGCAGAATCCCTTGGGACTAAGAGTCATTACATAAACAATACAGCAGGATCATGGGCTGTAATTGTAAAAGTGCCAGAGGTCTTGGCACCAGAGTCTGCCTCAGCAAAGGCCTCTATATGGAGACCCAAACAAAACAAACAAAAGCCCAAACTCTCTTGGTGCTTAATGAATAATAATAAATAGTAAATAATAGCCCTAAGAGCCAATCTAGCAAGATAGATGTGAGGCACTGGGGCAGCTCTGAGGAAACACCAGTCCTATAGTATTTGCCCTCCTTCCCCAGCTTCCAGTATGCTGAGCTCAGGTCACCAGGTTCTTGCAGGGTTAGGTCCAGGGGGAAGCCTGGGACTTCTGTCAGCAATGTGCACACCCCACCCACCCAGTCAGACGGGTGGGAATCACAGCCTTTGTTTGTCCTGGACTGGGATGTTCATCTGCCAAGTAAGCACACAGCAACTCATGCCCAGCTCCCTCTTGTTGCAGATCTCTCTTCAAGAGCTAAAGGCAAAAAGAAGCAGATGGAGCTGAGCAAGGGAATACAGGTAGGTGTGAGTCCGAGAAGCCTCTCCCCAGCATCATTACAGTCTGGACTGAGAGTCCCCCACCTGTTCTGTGCAAGCTGAGCTCCCGGCAGGACACCAGGAGAGCTGCTTGGCAGGGACATGGGCTGAAACAAAGGGCCTAATTTAAGTATTTTTATAACTCGGTGCTTGTGACAGTGGGTTTAGCAGTTGCCAGCCATCTGGAATAAAGAATTACAGCCACCTCCCCTAATCCTATATTGCCTAAACCCTAAAGCTGGTTATGGCGCAAGGATGAGGCAGCAGGTTGGGAGGAGATAGTGATGGCAAGGTGGGGGTGGAGAAGGGACTGCAGGAAAATTGTCAAACTTATTTCTTTTTCCTGCAAGGTGCTTGGCATCCCCAGATATGTCAGAAGTATTTTTGCTAAGAATCAAGAGAAGACAGAATGAACAAAAACAGAGGAGAGGGGAGACAAGGAGTCCTCCATGGCCACACAGTCGCCTGCACCACACACACATGCACACAGAGGCTTACTGGTCTGCGCAGGGCTGTCAGGTAAATTAGATCTGAAAGCTGACAATTTCTGACCATATTTCCTTGATTATTTCAAACAAATGCACACCAGCCGCTGTAAGGAGATTAAAGTGACATAAACGTCCCGAGTGGGAGGAGGGAGGGCAGAGAATTCAGGTCACCCCCATCCGTCCCCCATTTGACAGCCGCTATATCGCTATCCAATCCAATAAAAAAATCCCCCCCTTTTGCTTTAATTAATTTTACAGCTAGCTTGCTTAATTACTTTCAATCAAAATCCTCCTGCCATCGCAAAATTAGAGATGGTTGAGCTCCATTAGCCTAAATTCTTCATTTCCATATACAAAAAGGCTCCCTCGGCAAAGCCAACAGGCCTCCCTCCTATTCTGCTGCCATCGGACAGATGCCTGTCCCTCTGTCTGTCTCCAGCTCCTTGGCAGCAGGAAGCTGGGAAGGACAGAGTCCTGTTCCCACCTTCCCCTTACACAGAGCATCTCCTTGAGAGCCCTGGGCATGGGAGGCCTCTCTGCTCACAGCAAAGACCACAGGAGGTGAGGACAGCCTGCCCTCCTGGCCCTGCCGGCACGAGCTTTTCCATGGCCCAGCACCTCTGGCTGTGCCCCCAGCACTGGGGGCAGGACCTGGAGGGACACGGCTCCCACTGCAGCTGGTTTGGGCCCTGTCACTCTCACCCCACACACGTGTGCAGCCATCACTGGCTTGAGGTGATCTCAGACATGGAAAGCATTTTGAGGGGACACTGGGGTAGATCATCTTACATTTGCCTGCTCCTTTGGAGCATCTGGCACTGTGGGCCACAGACCTATGACATTCCTGCAGCTGCCACAGGCATCAGCAGCAACCCTCTCCTGTGAACAAATCCTGAGCTGTCCCATTCTGGGGACAATGGAACCTCCTCTGAAGCACAGGCAGTGGCAGCAATAAGCCAATGATACTGTAGAGAAGACAGGAGGAGACTGGGTGGAGAGGATGGATGAGGAGGAAACTCTGGAAAGAGCTGGACACTCTGGAAGCAGAGGAGAAGCAGCTCCTCTCAAAGGACTACAGGAACTGAAATTATCCCAGACCATTCCATGCTTTCCTCCCATCTCCTATGGTATTCTCCTTTTCCACACACCCAAACCAATTGCAAAGCAATGGTTCTACTGGAATTTTCCTGCACTCAGTACTCTGTGCAGGCACTGAGCCCTGGGGACCAGCCAGTGGAGCCCAGCCCCTGCTCCCTCCTCCCACCACCTGCCCAGGGCACACCAACACCTAACCTGGAGCTGCAGGAAGGTCTCACCAGCGCTCCAGCCTCTGCACCTTCCCACCCTTCAGAAAGCTCCCGGGGATTCACAGGCACCAGCAGCTCAAGTCGCCCCCAGCTCCAGGGAGGACAGGTCAAATCCTTCTTCTTTAGAACAAAACGAAGAGACAAACACAGACCTATTTTGTTTATAAGCTTAAAACTGAATCCAATGGCACATCTACCTGGGGATTTTAGATTAAATGGTTTAAGAAACTCAAATAGGCTTTTTAATCCAGTCAAATAAAGAGAGCCTCACACCTATGCAGGCATGCAGGATTGAATGGCTTTCTTGCTCTCTGCCACTCCTCCCCACCCTGTCATGGGACAGAGTGTATTTGCCAAAATCTGGAAGCTTAGGGTACACACTGTTCAGGACTTGTGAAGACTTCACTTTCCCATGGACAACCCACTTCTATCACACTGTATAACACCTTCTTCAGCCTTTCTGTGTCCTTCTATGCTTGTGCTGTCCAGCTGGGCCCTTCCCCTAACACCTGGCAATGCAAGTGCAGCGCCAGCCCTGGTCACATTACCAGTGCCATCCAAAACAAATCCAAGAGATGACACCAAAGCCCCCAATCCCCATTCAACACACACATACAGGCACAGTTTTGCACAGGAACTTCATTCCTGAATGTTTCACAAGAGAAGACAAGGAGCCATGTGCCTTGAGATGCAGAGGGGACCAGCAGAGGCTGCCAAGAGCCGCAGCAGCTGGACAGTCAGCTCAGGTCTGGTGGATGGAGACCAACCCTACACTGTCTTGGGGAGTGTGATGAACCTCTGGAGCTGAATCCTGACAGAAACCACGATGCACAGGGCTCTGGTCTCTACTGGATAACCACCTCTCCAGGGCTGCCAGGCTCCAGCGTCACATCTCACCAACTTTCCAGCAGAAACTGTCCCCTCTCCCCCAGTGCTGCTGTTTCACTCCGGAAATGCTCAGAACCAGCCTTCCCCTGAACATGCTCTGCAATAAAATTCCCGACTTGTGTCTCGCCTGCTCCAATGCTCAGAGCAGCCAGGACAATAGAACAGAGAGGCCCTAAATCCACCAGACTCACCCTAAATAGCAATGGCCCATAATTTTGCCTGACATTCAGGAGCTTGTTATTCTTTCCCCTCGTCGCCTGGCTGGAGCTGTTCAGACCCATCAGTGTTATTCTATGCATTAAATGTGAAAAAAACCAACTCAACAACAACCCGGAGTTTCCAAGCCTGCCCAATGAGGGCTGAAGGGGCAGTGTCCACGGCTGAGCCGGCAGTAAGAGAGCAGGAGCAACCAGTGCCTCAAACCCAGAGCCACACACCCTGCAGGAGAACAGCACCAGCAGAAACAAACACCCTTTTCTCTGCTTCCATCCCTACCAAGGGAACTGTAATCTCTCCCAGCCCTTCCAGTCTCCCACCTGGTGCCTAGGAAGGCTGCTGCCCACCCCTCCCCACCACCTGGCAGCGGGGAGCTTTAACCACAACAGTTTGGGGTTTGGGTTTTGGGGTTTTTCCCAGCTGATTAAGGACCTGCAACAGGATGTAGGGATTACAGCAAAACCTGGCTGCAGATCGGCTGGGGCACAGAGCCAAAGGAGAGAGCGAGGATTGCCCCCAGCCTGGCTGCCAAGCCAGCACTCGTGCTGCTGGGAGGCAGGAGCTCCATGCTGGAACAGGGCTCCTGCCCTCGCTGGCCCTGCCGGGAATGGCCTGCAGCCCACGCTGACAAAGTGCCCACGCAGAGGGCAGGGCTGCGGGGACATGGCATCTGTGACTCAAGGGGCTCTCTGGGGAGAGGAGAACCCCGACAGCTCCCTGTGCCCCCACTCAGGCCAAACCCTGCAGGGGCAGCTGCTCCCCCCACCTGTGATCTGATCTGAGCAGCAGCCTGAGCTGGAGATGCCTCATGGCTCCTGGCATCTCTGCCAGAGCCTGCACCATGTTGAGCTTTTACTGGGTATCCTGGAATAACACACTGCAAAATACTCTGTGCTGAGTTTTTAATCCAGGAAGAAGTGATCAGGGAAAGCAATAATCTCAGTTGGCACACGGAGCACAGCAGGATCTTGCTTCTGGGGAAGCATCAAGAGCAGAATTAGCTTCAAGGAAACTCTAGGGCTTTTTTTCCTTCTGCTAACACTGAGCCCTGCCTGGACCAGCAGCAGCAGCTCCCAGCATCTTTCTAAAGTGCCTGTCACTGCAATATCCAACTGCTGATATCCCCTAGGGGACATCCCTCCAAGCTTGGGTTTTCCACATCCCTCTGAGATTGGAGCAAGAGGGACAGCAGCAGTGGGAGCAGCCCTCGTGTCTGACCTGAAGCTTTTAGCCTCGAGTCCCGTTTTAATCAGGTCTGGCAGAGCTGCTGCCTCGCTTCCCAGCCTGCCACCTCACAGGGATAATTTGCCAGTGTCTTCCCAGAGAGCTCTGTGGAAATGCTTTGCACAGCTGGAGAATGCCTCTTCTTCATGGCTAAACCCCTGAGCCTCATGCTGGCACATCTCCCTCTCTCTCCCTCTCCTAGCGACCCCCAGGCTCTGTCTGTATAAAGGAGACCATGAAGGTGCCAGGACCTGGTCCTCTTTTCCAAGCACCGCCTGGCAAGACCTGGCAGTAAGAGGGGGAAGCTGCGTGAAGCAGCAGAAGGAGGTGGAAATTTGTCTGGCAGCAGCAGCACAGAGACTTCTTAGTGCTGCCCACCAGACCCATTGTAGCAGAGAAACTCTGGAGTCAGCTCCTGCTGAGCTGGGGCTGCGGGGGAAAGCAGGAGTTGATATTGCAGGCAGAGACCACTGGGATACCACTGAAAGCTGCTAAATATGACCAGGTTAGCACTTTAGTCTTTTATGGCAGGTCACCATTAATAAACCCAGGGCCCCAGGGTGCAGTACAGAGCCTCCCTCCCCCCCCCTCCCCAAAATACTCATTTCATTAACTTCTCTGTGCGCGGCACTCAGCACCTGCCAGAGGCTGGGCAGCCAGGAGAGCTGGTGAGGGTTAAGGACATCTTATGGCAGAGCTGACTGCTCCTCAGGCAGGATGCAGCAAGGCAAGTCTGCACAGCAGCCCTCTCCAGTGCTCCCCTCTGTGTCTTGTGCCCCAGTTCATGCTGGAGACCAGCTCACAGTCTGGTCCCACTCAGACACGGCAGCCTAGCAAAGCTCTGACTGTCCCAAGCCCATGGCCAAGGGGCTGAGTGCTCCTGAAAGACAGAAACACAGCCCTGAGCCCCAGCACTAAGTCCCTCTGGCTAAACTCACTTCCCATCACCGTGTCTTGCTCTCCCTATCTCTGGAAAGATAAAACAGCACCGATGGCCACAGCAGGGACGGGCAGAAGGGACTTTGGATCCAGGCAGGGAAGAAACACTACTTGAATAAAGAGACTGGGCAAACAATAAAGGCCAAATACTGTTTCTGGGGAGCCTGGAATGACCCATGGGATTACCCCAGTACATAAAAGAGTGAACTTGGCCATTGCCAAAGGTAAGTGGCAGAGGGGGGATCCAGCACAGGGTGAGAATGCTGTGTCCACACATGCCCCACATCCTCTGCAGCCTCACAGACGCTCCTGCAGAGCCCTCTGGTCCCAGAGCTCAGCACAGAGGACAGATGACAAGGTGAGCAGCAAGCTTTGCTCCACCTGCTTCCACTGTGACACCAACCACTTCCCACAGGGATGGTGGGACGGAAGGAGAAGCAAATATATGTCCCAGCTGCCAAAAAATCCCATCCTGAGTCTCCATCGATCTGCCCTACTTGGCAGCTGAAGCTGCAGCCACCGTCTGTGGTGCTTGATCAATAAGACCTGGGCAGACAGGGAGGGAGAGGCCCTTTATTGGGAATGCGGTTCTTTATGGGGAAGTATTTTGAATTTTAGAATGAGTGCAGAGTCAAGGAACAGGAAATACTAGGACTGAAGTCTGAACTCATTTCAAATACCTGCTGAGCCCTTTGCACTGTGGCCTGGGGACCTGCAGCCCATGGGAGCTGCCCCAGCCTTTGTCCTCTCACCACCCTGGCTGCTCTCAGCAGAGGTGTCTGCTGCAGTTATGGGCTGGTACATCCCTGATGCACAGCAGAGCCTGGTGATTCTCCAGGAGCTCCCCACAGATCCTCCCCAGGGACCTGGGGAAAGGCAGAGACTCTGCAGCTGTGAGAAGGACTGGCTGTGCTGCTCCAGGAGCCCCTGGAGATGCCTGTAGCCCCCAGGAGTGGCTGCTGGGTGGCTCTCAGCAGGGCTGGCCGGACAGGAATGTCTCGGCATTGGTGGCAGTGGCTGACTCAGCAGAGGATGGCTCTGATGGGCCTGCCCACACCATCCCCATCCTGCTGCTGGGAAGCACCATGCCCTGCCTCTCAGCCTCTGCAGGAAAGGGGGCACAGCCTGGCAAGGCACAGGGAGCCAGACAGGTCAGGGACCAGGGAGCCCATGACCGCCACTAACCTCTTTCACCCTCCTGTGCCTGCAGACCCTTTCTGTGTTCGGGTCATGGAGCTGGGCCACGACCACTGAGCCCCATGTCTGGCTGCTCTGGTCGCTCTGGCATTTTGCTAATTTTGTGCCCATAACACCACCAGGAGAAGAAGAGGAAATGTTTTTTTCTGACAGCGAGGGCTGGGTAGGGCCAACGCCAGTGGCAGAAGTGCCCCATTTCCAAAGCCAAGAACGACTGGCAGCTCGTCAGCTCCAATTAGAGCTGGCTGCAAGGGGGACGGTGCATTGGGTGTCACCTCCAAATGCCCTTTGGGGGGGGGGGGGGAACAGAGAATCTGCAGTTGTTCCAACGTTTCTTGCTCAGCAGAACAACTGTTGCAGTCCTTTTAGTACAAACCCAGCAACTGTTCCCAAAAGCTCAGCCTCCTCAGCTCCTGTCCTTAAAAAAACCCCACCAATCAATCTCCAAAATGAGGGCTTCTGAGTCAGGGCAAAAATGTTATTAACAAAAACATCACTCAGGGGTGGGACACCTGCTCCCTGACAAGCAACTGGCCTGCCTGCCCATGGTTGGAGTATTACATCAGACCCCAAAAGGAGAATGGAAAGGGAGGGAGAAGGGGAGAGAGTGGAAAAGAACAGACAGAGAGAGGATGACAGCAGAAGGGAGTAATAAAGACAAAGACAAAGAAGAGCACGAGAGGGGAAGCACAGAAAGAAAAGAGCAAGTGCGAGCGTATGTGAGAGACAGAGCAGGAGAGAGCAGAGCGTGGGGGAGCTGGGAGGTGCAATACAGGGTGGGAGTGCATCTGGGAGACTGCAGCGTGGGCATATGGCACAGACCGCAGCTGAGAGCAGCCAGAGGAGAGCAAGGAAGGGGGAAAAGCAAAATATCTTGGAAAAGTGTAACAAGAAAATAGGGAGGAAGAGAGAAACAAAGCTAAAGTGAAGGACATCGAACAAATGAGTCTGGTGAAGCAAGAGAGCAAAGATAAGAGCGGGCAGGGAGGGATGGGAAATGGAGGTGGGGGCACTTGGGATGGGGCAGAGCCAGGGTGACGATCAGAAAGAGAGAGGAAAGGCAGAAGAGGACAGAAGAGAATAGAGGAATAAAAGAAACAAACAGGGGTGAGGGAGAGAAAGATGTCTATTAAAAACCTCAGTGCATAACACAAAATGTCAGGGTTTATAGCTTCATTCTTGGCATTGCTGGTACTGAGAACCCCACACAGAAATGTCACTGCTTGTCATGTTTAATCACTGCTATTTGTTAACACCTTCGCTGTGAGGAGTCTGCCCCTCACCCCCCACAGGCTCTCCTTTCGGAGAATGAGCTGTACAAACACGGCTCTGCCTCGCAGCTCTCGCAGGACAAACCCCAGCTGCACCAGGCTGGGCAGAGCAGGGCCAATTCACTTCCAGATGGGGCTTTGGGCACAGGGCAGGGCTGCTGCAGCAGCAGGTCAGCACACCGGGGAGCAGAACAGGACAAAGGATGCTCCGGGAGGGTGGGATGATGCTGGGGGCAGAGGGTGCAGGTGAGTGAGCTGGGTCTGGAGTAACTTCAGGAGACAGCAGTGAGAGGGGAAGGCTCAGCTCATAAAATCAAGATGCACAGGGGCAGGGGGGAGCAGGGTACAGGGTCCTTCTCCTGCTGAAACAGCCCCTGTGCTCCCATGCCACTCGTGTCCCATGCTGAACACATACAAATAAAACCCCTGAAATCCACGCAAGTCTAGAATTCTCCAATCTGTTTGCTTGAGCAGCAACTGTCACATAAAAGCAAACATCCAAAGCTATTAAATGTACAGTTACAGTTCCTTGCTTTGGCATCTGTGCTGGTGACTTTGCTCCAGTTCCTCCCAAAGCCGTGCACTGATGGTTTTCCCTGTGCCAGGCACTCGTGCCCCCATGTCTGCACTTCCCACTCAGTCACATACTGATATCTGTCTGACATCACATTGCGCTGCTAGAGAAATTATTTTGAGGTCATCACTAGACAAGACTTTTCCCTACTATTTTACACACTCCAATTGGAAAGAAATCAAAAAATGCTCCCCTCGATACAGCAGAGCTCTCCCACACCAGCAGTAAAGATGAAAATCTTACTCTACCATTTTCAGGCCTGTGGAAAGAAATGGACCCCCCACCTAAATGAACTAAAATTTTAAGATGTGTATATGAGGACCATTAGTGCAGCTATTCAGGTTTAACCAAAGAATGGTGATCAGCCCTGTTCCCTGTGAGAGCTCTGCTTCAGTACAGTGTGCAGTGGTTTGGAAGTGCTGATGCCACTGAAGTCAGACTTCCCCCCTTGAAAATGAAGAGAATTTGGGAAGTAAAAGAAATTACAATAGTAGTAGCAGAAGCCATTGTTTCCCTGCTGGGTGCCAGGTCCTCGTGTGCCAAGGTCCCTCCATGGAAATGGCACCAGAGCCAAGGACAGCAGGCGCAGTCCCCTCCAAGGGGAGGTGGAGCTGGTGTCATGCAGATACTAAGGAATTCTAGAGGAATACAAACCTGCAGAAACCTGGTGCTCAATCTCTCTCCAATCCCTACAACACAATTTAAAAATCCACTTTAGACCCTCCAGGACTATTTGTGGGACTGAAGTAAAAACCATCAAGCCCAAACTAGGCAGTTCTGGAAAGCCAAGCTCCAGAGCACGCTCGGACCTCACACCTTGGTCTCTGGCAGCAACAGCAGTGTTTCCACTCAAATTTTCTTCCCTGCAACAGTGTTTTGTTGGTCTTTTCTGACTGACACGCTCATTAGTTTCCAAAAGCGTCTCCATCTCAATCTCACTCACTCGAGGAACTCCAAGGATGCTCAGGAAACCTGCACTGCTGCTCCTGTCCCCACTCCTGCACCCAGGACAGAGGCTCTGCTCCATCCAGCTCCTTCTCCACACACCCACAGCCCCCCAGAAATTCCACAAATAAATCCAAGCCCAGTCTCTGTGCCTAAAGGCAGCTGGGCTGACACACGAGCTCAGGCAGTGACACTGGCTCCTGCACAGGGAGGGCTCAGCCCCAAACCCAAGCAATGGGTTCTGCCCCTGCCCAAAGGGGCACAGGCTCCAGGAGCCACCCCGAGCCCTATTCTGGGAACAGGAACAGCACACAGCAGGGCCTCCTGCTGGCCTTCTGCCAAGGATAAAATTCACCCTTCTGAACATGGGCCAAGATGATCTAAAGTGACTACTGACTTTTGTTGCCCAACTTGAGTCACCTTAAATGGGCCTATTTTTCAAAGTGCCAGTGCTCAGTACAACTTGGAATCGGGCTCTTTAAGATGCCCAATACGACAGGTCCAGTCACTGCTCTAACAAGAAAGACCACTATTCCTCTCTTGTGTGACTTCTTCCAGTCTGGCCAGGCCTTTTATCTTTTTTCCTCTCCCCTCTCTTCTCCTTGTTCTTCACTTTTTCAGCTTTTTTATGAATTTCTGTCAGCTTTCCTCCCTCTCCCCCACTCAAGGTCATGCAGCTCATTTCCACGTTGAACATTTACTCAGCAAGCCAGGTCCTTTCACAGGCTCTCACCACAAATATGCTCTCTGATAAAGTCTGGAGAAAAGAAACTGTAAAACCCAAAACAATGTCAGAAATAAATAAAAAATCCCACCAGGGCAAAATGGGGCTGTGACAGGGCAGACTCTTTCAAGAGAGAGAGCCAGCAGGTAAAGCACCCCACTTCAGTGCAGTCCTGGGACTGTTTTCTTGCTCTCCTTTATAGTTTGCTTTTCTGAATATTTCTGTTTTGCTGTCAGCGCTGTGCCACCTATATGAATGGGACTGTTACATTTAACCTCTTTTCATGCACAATGAAATTCACCCTTAATCACAGGTCAGAATCCTCTGAGCCCATGGGCACCTGCTCCTTCCTGGCAGCAACCTGCCACTTCAAACCCAACATCTCACCACCTAAGATCCAATGCTGCCTGGCCTCCATGGCCACTGAGAAATTACAGGGAAAAGTAACTTTGCTGGCTTTTGCCAGTCAGGTCATGGTTTTACACCCAGGAGTACAACTAGCCCAAAATTTCCCAAGGGAAGAGAGGCCACCATCTCCTTGCTGGCCAAGTCACTTTTGGGATAACAAGCATGCAGCATCCAGAGGCTCCCACCTTCCAAGAGCCCTGAGGGGTTCCCCTCCCTGCCTGGAGGGAAGTGAGCTGAAAACAGTTCTCTTCTTCCTCTTGAGATACCAGGGCTCTGCCTTCTCACTCCAGCGTTGCTGCTTTAGGTTTCTTCATTTTGCTACTTTTAGGAGCCCACAATGAAAAGCCAGAAATCTGGGGATACCTCCTAGCAGAAGAGAGCTAATTCCCAGCGATGCTGCCTGGCCTCCACAGCTCTCCCCTGATTTCTACAAATGGCCTAAAAGGCTCCCAGGTGAGCAGCTTGCACCCACTTCCAGCCCACAGTCACTGCTGGCAGTGGCTACTATGGAGCATAAACTGGCTACCCCATTTCCATAGCATCTGACATTCTCCTGGAGGCTGCAGAAACTTCCTTCCATAAACAGGTATTTCTACCCAGGAGAGCCTCAAAGCAGTGTCACAGTGCTCTGGGCTGTGCTGGCTCAGGTAGCTGGCTGTGAACACCTCGGTGCAGCATGAGGAACAGTCAATTCTGCTTTAGGAACTGTGCAGGGAGCAGCACAGCCAACACCAGCAGGAGCAGGTACCTTGGCAAGTGCCACAGTAGAGCTGTTACAGGGAAAAATATTTGGGTCCACCAGCATCACCACAACTAAACAGAAACAGAAAGTTACAAATTTTGCCAGGCAGTCACAACCCTGAGAGAAAAGATATAAAAAAATAACTCCAACTTGGAGTGCTTTTGCCTATTTGCAGCTCCGCGTTAGCAATGGGCAATGGGCAGAGCCGCACGCTGGTGGCAGTGACACTGTCCTGAGTGCCAGCACACCCCAGCAGAGCAGGGCAGGAGGCTGTGGGATGCTGCAGGACACTCTCCTGGAGCCAGGCCCTGCAGAGGCTGGCTCTGAGCTGGCTGTCACTGTGCTCTGTGACCCTGTGTCCCCCTGGCATGGCGGTCTCGTCTCACCGAGCGCCGCTCGCCCTCCTCCCTCCCAGCGCGCACATGGCTTTAATGTTTTTATTACCTGTTTGACTCGCTGCCTTATTGCTTCTCCTCTTAATGGGGCTGTAACCGTGGAAACGAGGAATAAACGGCCACCAGAAAATTAGATGATTAAACAGGTCACCCTGGCAAAACAAACTCCGTGCTCGCACAGCCCAGGCCGTGTGTGCAGTAGGTGCCCAGGGAAATGCAGGTGGGAGAGGCTGGAAAGGCTGGACCAGGCTCCTGGATCAGCACACCACTGAGAGGTGCCTCCTCAGAGAAGTGTGGTCTCTGCCCAGGAGGAATGGTGCTGTGAGCTTCCCAGCAAAGACACGCAGCAAATGGCAAGGTTTGCTGACAGAAGATGGAAGACAGCGAGGACAAGACACATTCATGTAACTGGAGAAAAAAATAGCAACTATGAAGAGTATAAATAGGACTGAAAACAAAACACAAGTCTGAGACAAGCTGGTGTCCTCTGTTGTTCCTGTCTCTGGCATCACCCTCGTGGCAACTCCCAAAGGAGCAGAGAGGCTCTTCTGCTTGGAGTCGTGCAGCTCCTGGGGCACAGCTCCAGCGCTCCCCATGTGCCTGCCGAATGGCCAAGCTGCACTGGTGCTGGACTGGGCACTCTCCAGTTAAGCACGGCCAGGACCACAAGGAATGGAGCATCTCATGCAGCATTAACTTGGCTTTCCCAGAGGCAGCTGTGGCCACTGTGCTCAGAGGTCCTTTCCTGAAGCTGTGTGCTGGGAAAAAAGGGAGAGGACCACGAGAGGCAGGAGGAAATGACCCCAGCCTGGGCTGATGTCCGGCCTGAGCAAGTCACCCCACCACAGCCTCCTCCTGCCAGGGAGCGATGGTTGGTCCACAGCAGCAAGACAAGGAAAAGGTGGGGGCTCCACGTGTTTCCATGCCCCACTGGGTGCTAAATCTGAATGAGATCCCTCACTCAAGTTAAGAGGTTCAGACCAAATGAGTTCCAGACCAGAAAGTTGTTTGTCGAAAACAAAAATAAACCCCCAAAATATGCACACCGCAATCAAAAAAGCACAATCACAAACCAACATTTAAAGTAGTGAGGATCCTGCCAGAATCCCTATCATGTCCCAACCTGTCCAAGCCCAGACTCATTGGGTGCTGGCAGTCTGGGAAAAGCAGACTTACTCCACCAAGAGCAACAAATTCAGCAGGAGAAATTGGAACAGCAAAGCTTGGTGAGGTAGAGATGTGAGACAACTGCTTGGAGCACACAGGCGAGTGGTTGTGCTTTCTTTCAAAAAAAACAGCAGGTGGTTTATGAAAAGGGCCCTATTCTTTAGGGTAATTTGAGCCATATTTCATTGTTTGATAGAAAAATCCTAATATTCATGACCTCCTTTAACTGGAAGAAGTTTGCTCATCTGAATATCAGCCCACAGACAAATGAGAAAATGAAAAATAGAGTAAGACAATGGAAGGGGGGGGGAAGGAAAGGGAAAGCAAGACAGAATCAAAGATAGAATGGAAGTCCAGGGAGTGACAAAGAGTGACAGGTCTGTGGGAATATGGAAAGGAAGGAGGACAAAAAGGAAAGCTATTTAGTAAGAAAAGTTAAATAGTGCAGCATAAAAAAAGGCTGAGTAAAGCAGAGTGAGTGACAGCAAGAGCGAGCAAAGGAGCTTTTCCCTTAAGTTTCCAAGTGCATGGATCAACTTTGCAGAACCAAGATTCTTGTCCTACTGAGTTTCAGTGAAAAATATTCATATGCAATCGAGAAGAAAAATCAGACCCTGTTTCCCCAGCCTCTGTTCCCTCTTCCCATCCAGTCCTCCTCTGCTAACATCTGCTGCCTGCCTTCAGGACATAGAGATGGTAATTACCCCAGAGCAGCTTCCTCTCCTTTCCCTGCTTGCACAGGGCACTTGGAAGAGAGCTGTGAGCCATGGAAAGATACCACACACACCTTCACACCACCACACAGCCAGGAGAAGGGCATGTGGCAGCCAGGGCCATGCCCAGAGAACTTGATAGCAAGGGGTGGGAGGTGGGTGGGTGCAAGATGAAGACATTTGTCTACAACACACACATGCACATGGCCCAAAGATGGGGGCCCTGGGGAGAAGCTGGCTTGAGATGTGGAACTGCTCGTGCTCCTCCAGACAGGGGAAGGTGCTGGAGGAGAGAGAGGTGTGCTGGGGAGGCAGCAGCAGGAGGAGGAGGAGGGCTGCCCTGGGCGAGGCAGCTCAGGGAGTGGATTCATACAGGCATGGAGCTGGCAAACACCAGGCAGAGAGGTGGAGCTGCTTTAATGAGGATGCTTCTATGACTCAGGCCTCAAAGGGATTGGTACTTTATTATTTTATTTTTCCATAATAAATTATGCCCTGGGATGCCAGGTCCTGCCGGGTTTTTCTGGAAATACCAGACAAAAGCTGGTGTTGCTACCTGGCTTTTGACAGTTTCCCATGTATGGAAGCTGAAAGTTCCTGGTTCTTCCTCTGCTCTGCCCTGGCCCATCCAGTTTTGGGAGCAGGGCTGACACCAGTGCACCATTCCAACAAAACAGCCCAGCTGGAGCTCTTCAGCTGCCAGCCCAGGTCCTGGAGAGGCCCCTTGCAGCCCCTGACACCCACCCAGGGCGCAGGGGTGCCAAAGGCGCAGGGGCAGGTGCAGGAGCAGGCTGGGCTCTCCCACAGCCAGGCACCCCGCCCTGCCCAACCCCCCCGCACCCAGCCGTGGCCAGCAGCCAGGCTCCCTCCCTTATCTCCATCCCTGGGCCCAGCCCTGGCTCTGGGCTGCTCAGGGGAGGATGATTATGCCCACTTTATAGATTAGGAGTTATTCATCCTACACCAAATCCTCCAACTCTGCCACGTCTCACAGACCTGTTCTGGAGCTCTTTGTTAGATTTAGGCTGAACTTGGCCCTAGCTCAGCTCAGCTCAGAAACTCGTGTTACAGAACAACCTGGTTGAGGCTGAGGCCACCACTGGCCCCAGCAGCAGAACAGTGGGGGCTTCACTGAAGTGGTGGGAGCACAGAGACACCCAGGGCAGAGACCACACTCCCCTTCTCCTGCCGCCAAGAAAGATTCACTCATGACAAGGATGGTGCAAGTGCACAGAACCAGAGCGTTCATTGTGGCAATGTCATGAGAGAGCAGCCTGGGGAACACAAAGTTCAGCACTGCCAACATGTGAGTGTCCGGGAGCGTGGAGGTGGCTGAGTCTGGGGCAGACACGCACACTCGGGATGGGGTGATGGGGATGTAGGTGTTGGGTGTGGGGAACACCTCCAGAAATGCACCACCAGAGCTTGGTGTTTTTACTGATTTCACAAGAGAGGCTCTGCCAAAATGTCACCTCTCCAAAGCAAAACATGAGCATGTTGGTGAATCATCATTTCACACCCCAAAACCAGGAATGGGTGGCAAAGCTCTCTAGTGAGGCACCAAATCCTCAGGGGATTGTCATAAAATGCATCCAGTGACCTTAGTCTTCCCATCCATCCTTTTCCCTTGTATCTCCTGTTCTCCACCCTTCGCTCTCTCTTGCCAGCCTACATGGGTTGTTCAGCTTTTATTCCAAGCATGAAACTGCCTTAGGACTGGAAGCTTTAAGCAGTTTCCCAGCCTCCAGAAATTTTCTGGTTTTGTTTCTCCATAGCAGAGCAAACAATTGCTTTGGTACCTAGCCACCACACCTAAATCCCAAACGCAACAAGAACTTGGAATTCTCTGGGAAACTTCTACAAGAACATATTTCACATGAGTGAAACACATGTTTTTTGTTCACTCTAACTTTTTCTTCCTGAAGGGACTCGGCAAACTTTTATTTTCTGTAATCACCACATGAAGAAAGATGGAAAGTCCCTTGACAAAGAGATGAAGACTGGTGCCAGGTTAACGCACTGGAAAGAGATGTTGACAGCTGGAGTCAGCCTTGAGAGCTCTATGGATGGCAACAAAGGGGCTCCACAATTTGGGAGAGGAAAAAGCATCATCATCCCATCCAAAACACACCCTGCTCTGCAGATAAAGCTTACATGGAACAGCAGGCTAGACCTCACCTTGATCAGCACCACTGCCGTTCCAACCAGCAGCTCCTGCCAGGGACAGGAGCCCACCCACAAGAGCTGCACAAAGGAGATGGAGCCCCAGGGCACCAATCCCAGCTGTGCCCTGCTCTGTGACCATCTGTCAGCCCTAGATGGGCCCTAGCCAGAGAAGCTTTGTGTAGCCCCTGGGCTTTGCCCACCCAGGGACTGCCCTGTCACCTGTCACCACCCTGTCACATCCACCCTCCTGCAGCACCACAGTGACCTGGCCCAGCCCTTCACCCCTCTAGCACCTGAGCACTGAGAACATTCCACATCCTCAGGCCACTCCCGACTGCTGTTCCAGCCTGTAGTTCACTGGTCAAGCAGGAATGGGAATTAGAAACCAGCAAGTTTTTCTCCTGTCGCCAATTTCTGCCTCCTTCTCCCCTGCGAGCCCTCGGAGAGGAAACAGGAGCAACAAGGTCCTGGTCCAAAGGGTTCTCCATCCTCGAAATGGATTTTACCTGTCTCTGAAAGCTGCCTCCATCTCTCACCCCCCATAGCTTTCTCCCTAGGGAAATCAGCCTAAAAGGGGCTAATGGAACAATGTCCCTCTCTCTCCCCCCTCTCATTTTCTCTCTTTTTTTTTATTAGCATTTGTGGAATTTATTCCCAAACTCTCCTAATCTTTCGTACACAACCATTTGATTTGCATAACCCAGCCCCCTCTCATAAAAACTGGCTGCTAGTTTAATTAAAAAATGTAAATTTGCTGTCATCTCGGGGCCTAGTGAATTAGGACGACATCGGCATTTTTTATTGCTGAAGACGTCCAAATTGATCCAGTCCGCATTGAACCGGAGGGGAGGAGACAGAGCCGCGTGGGACTTTTGGCTGCAGGTTCTGCCCCTCCCCTGCTTCCAGCCAAGCCTCCTCTGCCCCCTCTCTGCTTTGCAAAGTGCAGCTGAGGACGAGGACATTGGTTCTCCCAAACCTCAGCTGGATCAGCTAGCACGGCCTCTGCAATGTCAGCACTTCTGGGAGCTGAGCCCTGGGTGGCACCTGAGCTCTCCAAACCTTGGGAATGGCTGCATCTTCAAACCCTGCGAGGGAGGGAGGGAGGGAGGGAGCCCAGGTGGAGGTGGGAGATGCAGCACAGGCAATGGTTATCTTCACCTACTACAGGACTTTTCATTACTTTCCAGACATTTTCAACCAACCTTTCAGAGAATGCCTAAACTGGAGGCTGCACAACAGCCCAGGGGCAGGATTTGATGTCACAGGGAGAGTCAAAGTGGCCACAAAGGTTCTCACTGTGAGTACTGCCAAGTGCAAAAAGTGGGACAGAAAAGGCTGTGTGGAAAAGCCCTGAGATAAATTCCAAGCTCAGACAGTACTCTCCAATCACAGGAAAGAGGACTCCGGGTAGAAGCATAAACAGGTCAGGAAAACAGAAAGAGAAACTGATGGTATGGAAACTACACATTAAATACGTGATCTCCAGTCAAGGTATCTGTACCATTCCCAGCCAGTTTCAGTTCAAGTTGCCTCTTCCCTCTGGGTCTCAGAGCAGAACTGTGTAGTACCTGCACACTAGAAGAACTCATTAGACCCAGCAGACAGAATAATGGCAAGGAAACAGGAGTTTATCTCAGAGATCAACTTTCTGGTCTTTCTGTGAGTTCTCTCTCTATAGAGCCAAAGCAGTAAAAACACTCCTATGGACTTCAAGAAGCTTTGAAGCATGTTCTCCAAGTAATAGCTGGGCACTGCTTACTTCCATGATGGGAAAGTGAATCCCTGCCCTGCTAAACCCTTGTCCCAAGGAACAAGCTTCACTTGCTAGGCTTGAGCCCTTGAATGCTTTCCACCCAACAAGTATCTCGCAGAACTACTGGAAAAGGACATGAACACCCAAACCAACCGCCCTCGGAACCTTTTGCAGAGCTTGAGTTCAGGAATGACACCAATCTTGACTGAGTTAATGTCTCCCAAAAAATCTGGTCAACAAAGAAAAAAAAAAAAAAAAAATAAAAGCTGTCACCAGCCCAAAGAAGGCATTTCTATCCACTAGGTGTTTCAAACAACAGCAGCAATTTGACAGACACAAAATGACCTTTGAGTGGGAAATCAGGTATTCCTCCGCCCTTTACCATAGATGTCCTGGTTCTCATTCTGAGGTCAGCTCCTGTAATCTCATACCCAGGATAACTAGGTGGAGGAACAGTTTCCCAAAGGAAATGACAAGTACCCAGTCAGTCAAGGTATTTAAAACCAGACTCGCAGAAAGTCACATGTAGGGAACATCTTGCCACATTCCTGTGTAGATAGACTCAGTCCACAAATTCTTTTCAGCCCTTAACCACCATTAATAGTTCTGGTCCTGAAAGGTCCATGCAAGGATTGCCTGAGCTGAGAAAGCCCTCAGCAAGAGCAGCCTGTCAGACCCCACAGGCCGAGTCCTCTGGGAAAGAAACCCCTCTGGAACTACCTGTGCCAGCTGGCAGCTCTTGTGAGCAGCCCTCGGGCACTGCCCCTGGAGAGTCACTGCCTGAGGGCTTGGAGAGAATTCAAGAGGCAGCAACTGAGGGAGATAAACTGGCCCAAGTAGATAAGGGTTAGAGGTGGTGATTATGGGGCAGGTCTTTGACCCAAGATCATGACAAGACAGGTTCACCCACACACACACCTAATGCTGACTTAAAGAGATCTGCCCAATGCTCATTTCCATGGCTCAGCGCAGCCCCGGTTCCCACAGCAGAGCCCCAGCCCCAGCGTTACCTGGGCGGAAGGCTGAGCACCCGCAGCCGCTCTGAGGCCAAGGAGGGTCCCTGCTTGGGGGGACGGCGCTACCCCGGCTCGGGGAGCCCCCGGGGCAGCGGGCAGCGCTCCAGCCGGCAGAGGGCACTGCAGCGCCGGGGCACAGCCCTGCCCTGCCGGGAGATGGGATCGGGGCAGATCCCTGCTTATTGCCCTTTAAAGCATCTGCCCTCCTGCAGTTTCACCACATCCTTAACTCCCGGGCTGCCCACGCAGCATCCCAGCCTCTTGATCTAGAAGGGAGGCAGCCGCACGCCCACGGCTGGACCCGAGCGGAGCCGGCACGTCGCGCTCACAGGTGGAACTGGCTCCGCAGCCACTCGGTTCCTGATATCAATGGCAGAAATAAGTAAATAAATGGAATAAACTACGACAAAATTATCCTCTCACTCACAATATCAGAGTACATAGTTCAGGCCCAGTCAATCATCAACCAGTTTATTACCATCTTACTCCTTATTAAAAAAAAAATCAACACACACACACACATACACTCTGGCAGTAATTACCTGGACCATGGCACATCGCCAGCACAGGCCTGTTTGGCTCATTGCTACCATTTGGTTTTTACATGGCAATGAACGGTTTACACCATTTTGGAGGAACAAGTACAGTTGTGTTAGCCAGTATGGGCCATGGTGGTGGGACCTGGTCCCAGCGAGGGAGGTAACATCACCCGAGGGATTGATTCCTACCAAACTCTGAATTTGCACATTTTATCAAATTTAAATGAGACTCTGATCCAGACGGTCCAAGGATTGGAAAACCAACCACCAACGCTTTGAGCCCCGCAGCTCCCGGCTACAATCACACTCCAGCCTGATGGAGACCTGTCTGTCATCACACCCAGCAGGGCCACCAGCCTAACCCAGCCCAGCACCAGGCCAGAACTGACTCCCCAAACTGATACCCGATCAAAAACCAGTGGACAAGCCACAAAAAGCTACTATCTAAAACACACCCAACCCCAATACTAGGGCCTGTAATCTAAAACCAAAACATTGCCCCAGCCTGGCCACCCTTCCTCCTCCCTGCATGATGTGAAGGGGTGGGGGAGGTCTCATACACCTCACATGGAAGGACAAAAACAAACCCATCCCAGATATGCCCAGGCTGAAAAAAACCCAAAAAACAACTCATTAAATGTAATAAGCAGCCTCTTCATCTGACACTGCCTTGTCCCAAATAAATTAAATTCCTTTTCATTTAGACAGTACAGGAACCTGACAAGCAACCTTTACCACCGACACGCCAGAGCTCAGGAGGGGGAAAAAAATGAAAGAGAAAACAACCCACACAACTTACAAAAAATACAAAGGCAGAATAATTTCAAAACCCCCATAAACTTCCCGTCTGCATCCTGTCACAGCCAGCCCGCCGCTCGCCGCGCTGCCCCGGCCCGCGCTGCCGGGAAGGAGCGGCGGAGGGAGCGGAGCCCCCGGCGGGGCCGGGAGAGCGGGGCCGCGGCGGGCGCGGAGCAACTTCCGTAAAACAAGAGAAAGAAGAAAAGCGAAAGAGGCGGCGAGCCCCCCGCGCAGCGCCCCGCACCTGGGGCCGCCCCGCGCCCCGCTCCGCCCGGCCGCAGCCCCGCACCGCGCGCCCAACAAAAGTTTCGGTGCGGCGGCGGCGGCCGGAGAGGCTGCGAGCCCGCAGCGGCCAGGGCCGGCGGAGCAGCGCTCGGCGCGGACAGCGCTCCGCTCCGCCCGGCACCGCACCCGCGGCCGCACCGGCCGGGGGCTCCGCCGAGAGGCGGGCGGTGGGCTGGGGGCGAGCAAAAGGACAATTGTGCTGTACTTACCATAGTCGGAGAGACGAAAGCCGAATTCACTTAAATAATCAACTTTCATAATACTTAATTAATACCTAATTGCAGCTGATTGCTCCCGAATAACAAGTTGTTTAAAGCACTGATGTCATTGCCGTGCCGGTCCTCCCCGAGTCACTTTGGCAGCGGGGCCGGGGGCGGGCGCGCCGCCGCGGGGGGCGGTGACTGGCGGCGGCCGGCCCGCCCTCCCCGGGCCCGCCGGGGGCAGGTGCGGCCGGGCCGGGCCGGGCCGGGCCGGCTGCGGGGGCAGCGGGGCAGCGCCTGCGGGGCTACCAAGGGCGGCCCCGCAGCGCGGCCGCCGCGCACCCGCAGCGGGGAAGGAGCGCGGGGCTGCCCCGCAATCAGGGCCGCCCTGGGGACCAGCCGGTCCCTGGTCCCGCGGTGCCCCGCTGCCATCGCTGCCACCGCTGCCATCCACCGCTGCCGTCCCCGCCACCCGCCCCGCGGCGCTGGCTCCTCCGGAAGCCCCGGAGCGGCGGGGCCGGAGCGAACCGCGGGGGGATGGACGGGGCCGCACGGGCGGCAGCGGTGCCCCGGTACCGGATACCGGGCACGGCGAGGGCTCGGCGGGGCTGCCCCGGCTCGGCCGTGCGCTGCGGAGCGCGCACCGAAGGGGACGGGAGCCCTCGGGGCACCGGTGGCCGCCACCTGCGGGTGTCACAAGCCTGGACGCATCTTGCCCAACGGCCCTCAGGAAGATCACGCCGCTCTGCCCCGGGCCCACGGGAGGCGGGGGAAGGGGGCCCTTTTGCAGTGAATTTCCTCATTTTTTTTGGCTTTATTTTTCTAAGTAGCAAAGAATGCGAGGGAGGTTCTGAGAGGCGTGTTGGGTAAACACAGATATAAGCCTCTTTCTTTAAAACAAACGAGCAGATTATTTACCTGATTAAATAGGTATTTTGAGCAGGTTGTAGGCTGTTTTTGAGAACACACCACGTTTGGCTCCAGGATTTTGGCAGAGCTGGGCTCCTCTCCGGGGCTCACACGGAGCTGCCCATGGACTTACCAGCTCTTAAATCCTTTTTATAAGCAGAACTTTATGTGCTTCCCAAAGGAGGCCAGCATCATTACCCCACTAGGGATGGGGAAACTGAGGCACCAGTGAGGGAAGCGACTTGCTAGAAGTGGCCGGACAGGTTAGTCACAGGGCTGGAAGGAGCCCAGGTGTGTTTGGCTCTATGCACCCGGATGTGCTGCACCCAGATAGTGTCCCAAGCCCAGAGACGAAACACAAACTGTAGCTCATCACCTCAGCAGTGCTGCATTTGCATGGGCAAAAACGCACAGGCAGCGAAGCAGGCCAGAGGGCAGGGAGAGGGAAGAGGAGAGGGGAGTAATTTGTGGAAACCACAAATATTCTGGCTTCTCTCAGAAAAAAATCTAAACAAAGTCTGGTGAAACGAAGCCACCCAGGGACCTTCCAAGTGCGGGAAGCACACGGGGACAGCAGTGTGAGGCAGGAGGCTGCCCAGCCAGAAGCGCTTCTGAACAGAGCCCTGTGCGGGACGGGACCCGCCTGCCCACCTGCAGCCGAGCTCCTGCTTTATCAGCATTGCCCCGACTTCCCCACTCACTGCTAACTGCACCATCAGCTCCCATCAGCACTGTCACCTAGTGCTGCCTGTAAAATCCTGCCTGTCTGCACTTCACCCGGCCCCAGCGCGGGTACCAGCCCAGCCCACATCACCCATAAACCTCAGCAGAGCCTGCCCTGGTCCCTGCACCTGAGTCAGGCACTGCAGCACCTGCCAAGGAATAGCCCATCCTGCAGAAGAAGAATGGACAGAACCAGAATTGTTCGAGTAGGCTCTGTAAGAGCTCACTTTGGACTCAACACTTCCTTCCAGGTTTGAGTTTGCTGACAGGTCCCATAAATTCACTGCATTTCAGTGAACGAAAAATGCAATTAAAAATGCACTTCATTTTTGCTTCTCCTGTGAACTTTATATTTTAAGGAATGGGAGTTCTGCTCACCACTGTTCCCTGAGAGAGTGGGCCCCAGCTGTATCTCCAATTCCCCACTAAGAGAAACACACTTTCCAATGTGGATATGTCACTACACACACAGCCCCACAGACCCTCTAAACATACCTGTTCTACGTGCACCGAGCTGAGCACATTCACACATCAGTATACAGAGCTCCCCTCCCATCCCAGCATGCACATGCAACATGCATATGCCCTCCACAAAGAAAATTATACTCTATGCTCACTGACATTCAAATGCACACATATCCATACACCATGACACACATGAACCCACACACACAACCTAAACACACCTGGAGGATCCCCTCCATAGACTTCCCACTGTCCCTCCCACTCCTCCTTGCAGGAACAACTTGCCAAGGTGTTTTTTCAGGTGAAATCCACGCCCTGCAGCTGATGCAATGGCAAGGCCTGATTTCCTATCTCAGTGATCTCCTGTCACAGGATCAGGTTTTATTTCCCCATACTCCCTCCTTTGCCTCTTACCCAAGGAGAGTTGGTTCTTTCCTCTCTGAAGGACTCTGAAGCTTTCTGCTCCTGTGCCCACCATCAGGGTAGCATCTCCCCTCCTTCCCTCATCCCTCCAGGGTATGGATTTACTCTGAGGAAGAGCTGCCTCTGACCATACCCTGGCATGAGGAGGCTCCTGGAAGCCCTGCTCTCCAGGACCACTTGAGGGAAGGCAGCACCCCTGACCCTGCTCTGAATTGTGCTTCCGTGCCACGCAGAGCCCTGCCCGCTCCAGCCACATCTGCGCTCTGTGGCAGGTGAAGAGATCTCTCTGTGTCCCTTTCCACCCTCCCGGGGGCATCAGGAGCTCTTGGTAATTAATGTTTGCCAGGTGCTCAGAGATCCTCAGATGAAAAGTGCAATGGGAGGGGGAAGGATGATTAATTTATTATTATTACAGTTTAATGCTTTCCCCGCAGACAGTGTGCCAGGGCTGAGCAGGGGGTGAGTCACACTGAGATGTGGGACACCCCCCTTTCTGTGTCTCTTCTACCTTTGTTTTTTATGCTTAGCCCACTTTCTTGGCAGTTTCTTCCTCCTGAGTTGGAGCTGGCCTGGGGGCCTGGGACTGTGCTCTGGATTCATGTGGGATCAGGGCGCTGGCTCTCAGATTGCAGGTTGGAGATCTGGCAGTTCTGTGCCCCTCCTCCTGCTCCTGCTTGGGGAGTCTATTAGGCAAATGCTCTTGCCCTATTTCTGTAATTTTGTTTTATTTCTGTTTCGTCAAGGGAGGTGCCCAGAGGCCTCGGGGCCTGGGCGGCAGGAGCAGACAATCCATGTTTTATTTCTCTTTCCTTCTCTTTCCCTCCTTCCTTCTCAATTCAGTTTCAATCACATTATTGGCACATGGCTCCCAGAACCCCTTGCCAAAGCAGCTGTGCTAAGTCTCAGCGTGCGGGGGAAGGCTCTGCTGGGAGCAATTCTGCCATTTACTGTTCCTTTGGCCTTACTCAAACAGTTTGACACCAGCTCCTCAACACGTGGCTACTGCTTTTCCAGGCACTCCACAGCTTCCTGCATCTGCTGGAAGCCAGTGCTGCTCATCTCTTGACCAGTGCCCAGAGGGACTGGAACGGGGCGGCATTGTGCTCCACAGGGGCGCAGGAAGACTTAGGGGGAAGGAGTGGCAGGGGTTTGAATACACTAACAATTAGTTACAATTTACTGCAGCAATTAAAAGTGCAGCCTGGGGATTTCAGAGTGAGGACGTAAGGGCATAGTTGTACCCAGGCAGCAGGTCCAATAGGGAAGGTATCTGGCACTCTAAAGCAGGTGCTCTGCCTGCAAAACCAGCAAATACCACCCTGAACCATCTTGAACCCCACAAACCCCTTGAGCCGGGGCTTGGCAAAGCAGGCAGCTGGGATGGGAAACTGCTGCCCAAGGATGGGTCCCAGACTGGGCAAGACCTATTTCTGCTGTGCATAGGCAGAGGCAAGAGGAGAAAGGGGGGACACAGAGGGAGCCTGGCACATTGTCTGCTCTGCTCTACCTGCCCCATCACAGGCAGAGGCCACGTCACCCCTGCTCCCATGTGGGGCAAGCACTGTCAGGGACTGTCCCCAGTGGAGCAGTCACTCATTCATTAGAAGTGACAATGTGGAGAGATGATGGAGGAGGTAAGAAATGAGCAGTAGACCCAGGACTGCACACAATGGGGCGTGACTGCTCTTCCTGCTCCGGGATGTGACAGCAGGATCCTCAAGCTTTGGTGGGCGCGTTCTGAGAGCGGCCTGGGACAGATCCGGGGTACCCGCGTGGGCTGGCCCTGCTTGTGCAACGGGGCCACCTGATACAACAACAGGGATGTGCCAGCGTGCCCGCCTGGGCTGTGAGCAAGGCGGGGATCTGTGTGCCACTGAGAGGCATGGGGACATTGTGCCAGGCATGGGATCCGAGTGCCACTGAGGGTCACAGGGACACAGAGGGGCACAGGGACAGTGTGCCAGACATGGGATCCATGTGCCACTGAGGGCACAGGGACACAGAGCCAGGCACAGGGACACTGAGGGGCACAGGGACACAGAGCCAGGCATGGGATCCGTGTGCCACCGAGGGGCATGGGGACACAGAGCTGGGCACAGGGACACCAAGGGGCACAGGGACACCGGGCCATGCACAGGGACAGTGTGCTGTACACAGGGACACCGGGCCATGCACAGGGACAGTGTGCTGTGCACAGGGACACCGGGCCATCCACAGAGACAGTGTGCTGTACGCAGGGACGCTGGGCCATCCACAGAGACAGTGTGCTGTACACAGGGACATCGGGCCATGCACAGGGACAGTGTGCTGTACGCAGGGACGCTGGGCCATCCACAGAGACAGTGTGCTGTACACAGGGACATCGGGCCATGCACAGGGACAGTGTGCTGTACACAGGGACGCTGGGCCATCCACAGAGACAGTGTGCTGTACACAGGGACACCGGGCCATGCACAGGGACAGTGTGCTGTACACAGGGACGCTGGGCCATCCACAGTGACAGTGTGCTGTACACAGGGACACCGGGCCATGCACAGGGACAGTGTGCTGTACACAGAGATGCCGGGCCATGCACACGGACCCCGGGCAGAGCGCGGTGGTGCGGGAGCAGTGGCGGGCTCTAAGTGTGAGGCAGACGCAACGATTGCATTACTGAAGAAGCCCTGGCTGGCAGTACCGAGCTATCGTCCCTGTAATCCTGTTAGCCAGCAATCTCCATTCCGAAAGAGCTTCATTTCTTTGTGAATATTTGTAAACTAGATATCTAATGGAAAATTATAGGAAAATTATAGTGAAATTCATGACGAAGAAATCCGATTAGCCCTAATTCAATTATGCCATCTTAGCCCACACAGCACATTTCCCATTTTTTTCCCATAAATACCAATGCCAGGGGTCCGGGTAATCAAATAAAATTGAAAATCATCTTCCCATTAAATTCAATTAGCTGCAATTTCTAAAGCCTATCAGAGATTTTAATTACTAAATTATAAAATTCTCCAATGCTAAATTGAAACTAAAAAAATTGCACATCCTTATATTTCAGAAGAAAAAAACCCAGCAGAAACCTTGAAAAATACCTTTCTCCTCCCATCAGCATCCACGTGAACACGGGTCATGGCAGGCTTCACCAGAGAAATCAGTATAGAGGGACATGAGCCAGGCCAAGGAAGAAGGTGGCTACCTTTGGGAGAAAGTGTGTGGATATCAGCTGAGATTAAAACCTAAAATCCAGCCCTAGTTCAGCTGAGCTGGGCTGGAGGAGGGAAGGGGAGAGGCCAGCAATCTGAGCAGCGTCTTTGCTCCCTTTTCCCACATGAGCTCTTGCTTCTGGCAGGTTTTCTGAGCCACTGTGCCAGGCACCAGTGACAAGCTACCGTGCTCCCGGTGTCTCAGCAAGTGAAACAGCCGAGGCTCTCGAGGAGCTGGAACAAGCTCTGCCTGCAAATGGGCTCGGCAAGGCAGTCCCTCGAGTCTCCTGTGCCAAAGCCAAGGCAGGAGAGCTGCTGATGCCCAGAGGGAAGCAGGAGGGCAGATGCTAGCTTTGTGCTTCTGATAAAACTTCTTGAATAATGGCCATGCAAGCCTGGTCCTGACACTGAATTAAGGGAAGCTGGAGCCCTCAGCGAACTGATTTAGCTTGAAGCACTACTTCAGTGAACACGTGGGATGTTCCAGAGGAGGGGGACGTAATCACCCTTCCCTGATAGCACAGGGAACTCTCAGAGTTCACAGAGGCACCAGGCAGGAAAGCCCATCCCTAAACTGTTCTTTATTCAACAACTAAACCAAGCAGGCAAACGGGGAAACCAACAAAGCCTGTGCCTACAGATGCTCTCTTGCAGCCCTGCTTCTCTGGGGACCAGCATGGCACAGTGAGGTGTAGAGGGGCAATTAACTGTGTGAACAAGCAGTGGGAGGAAAAGAGAAGCTCAGCTCTCCAGTTACAATACCTGACCCTCCACGAGGCAGCAAGAGTAAGGATTTTCTGACACTGCTTTTATGCCAGCGAGCACTTTTGCATGGTACCCTAAAGGGTTTATTCACGTGCTAACATAAACGAAGCCAGTTTTCTCACAGCTCTAAATAGAAGCTCAGGTTGCCCTGAACCAGGCCGATACTTAGTTTAATTTACTGGGCACCCGAAAGTTGCCAGCAGGGAGTTGCCCGCAAACAGAACAACAACAAAAAAGTTAATGATCTGGGCTTTTTCTTTAATAAATAGGCGAACTGGCTGAGCTGGATTGTTGGCTGGGATTCGTCTCCCCTTTATCACCCTGGAGCTTCTGTGACACATTCTCCAAATCATCAGCATTTTGCAATTTGAGGTCGTTACCAAATAGTATTTTTTTGCCAAGGAAGGGAGAAAAATAAATTAATAATTAAGAAGCCCAAGCAGGGAGAGGCTGTGGGTTGAATGGCGCTGCCACCTCCGCAGGATTGCTCAGGCACCTGGCAGCCTGCCCAGCGAGCACCTTGGTCGCTGTCTCACCCTGGAATGTGGTGCTGGCACCCAAGTGCTACTACTAATTAATCAAAGTCTCTTTTGCAAATGTCTAACACTAAATCACCACGGGCTGAGCTTCAAATGCAATTCCCCTGTTCCAGGGATTTGGTGCAGGAGATTACCAGCTCCAGGTGAAGAGCTGAAGGGGGTTTCCTCTCTGCACATCTTCTGGTTCTCCAAGGCATCAGCCTCTCCAGCTGGAAGGAGAAGAGATTTCCCACAAGTCTTCTCCTGCTCAGAGCAGGTAACCACAGAGACATCCAAGATATGCTGGGATAAATCTGTCTGTGCTGCCTGACTGGAGTGCAGTTACACCAAAAAGGAATTTGACACAGGCGGCAGAGCACTGCACTGGCAGCTTGGGTGTGCCTGTGACCCTGTATTGATGGAGCTGTGGAAGCACCTCCACACAGGATGACATGCAGAGATGTGTACCTGCTTGTGTGGGTACGGCCTCGTGGCACTGTGGGGGCACCTGGACACCTGTGCACAGGGCTGTGCAGTCGATGTGGCTGCCCACAGACATTCTCTGAGGGTGTTCTTGCCACGTTAATGTGTGTGTGTCTCGTTTGTCTCTGAACTTGTAGTCCTGAGCGCCCTCCCTGTTCTGTCCAGCCCCCCAAATGGTGCTTTACCATGGCTGATGATCTGGATGGCATCAGCACATATCCTTGCACTGCTGCAGCAACACACCACTCCCTGAGCCATGGGCGAGCTGTATTCCCCACTCCACACTCTGCCTGTCTCAGAGCCCTTTCAAATTTTCAGTGCTCACTAGACCGTGAATTCACCTTCATACCAGTTACAGGGTTATTTAGCTTCTCCTGACACTGATAACCATCAAACTTTCACTGGCAGCTCAGCTTTCTCCCAAGAGACATACAGCACTCCTCTCTCCCATGCCCATGTTGCCCCCAGCCACCCACACCCAACAGGAGCAGGGGGCAGATGCCCTGGGGGGACACAGTGCCTCAGAACACTGCTTACCCACCAGCCACAGCCACTTATCCCCAACCCACAGCTATGCTGTGAAAAAAAGGAACAGAGAGTTAAAAACTGGATGGATGAAATGAAATAGAGGAGAAGGGAAGAGAGAGGAAAAAAGAGTGATAAAAAAGAGAAGGAAAAAAGGGTGATAAACCAAAACCAGTACAAATGGAGGAGGAAACCCCCTTAGGACAGCAGAGAAAGGATCTGGGAGGGAGGCAGGAAGAGCACAGGAATATATCATGGGGTTTCCCCCTGCATACTCCACAAAGCAACTCTCTCCAGCAGTTGACACCAACATATTCCACTGCTCTCCCTGAAATCCTAAGGACCAACTAGACAACCCTTGTACAGCAGCTGGACTAGCTGTGCATGGGCTGGAGCACTGCTGAGGAGCAGTGAGGATGATCAGCCTGCACGGGAAACGTGGGATTGCCTGCAGGGTGCCCAAAGGCCGCGAGAGTGCAGAAAACCCCAAACAGGAGGGTGAAACCTCTCTGCAGGGCCAAGCACAATGAAGGCCAAGCCTGTCCCTCCTACTGATCCCCTACGAGGAAACTCTGCTCTCCTTTGCTGGCCCAGAAGCACCTCTGCCACTCATCCTCCCACTGGCTCTGAGCCACTGTTGCCTGTTGCCCCTACTGCAGACTGTAAGGCACCTTCCTGCCAGCCCTCCCTGCCACAGTCCCTGTCTCTTGGCATCATGTCTTTGGCACAAAGCCTTGCTGCTCACCCCTGGCCATATGGGCTTGCTCCCCTGTCCCCTGCACTTTCCCACTCTGACTGAGCGATTCCCAGCTGAAGCAGGTGTCTCTGCTGCAGAGACATTTTGCTCTGAAACCAAGATGTGCTGACAGCAAGTGGCATCCCCAAGAGCTCCTGCTCGGCACCCAGGGCTGTGCAGGGCCAGACACTGCTGACAAGGAGCACAAGTCGCTGCACAACTTGTGGTGCCTCTTCCCATCTGTGTGGCTTCCCTGGCTCTGCCTCAAGGTGTGCCTGCAGCAAGTCACTCATCCCACTGTGGCCATCCCCATCTCCTGTCCCACACAGCCCCTTGCAGCACACTGACCCCATATCCCAGCAGACAAAATCCCTCCTCCTTTGGCCCAGGGATTTCATCTCTACTGTAACAAAGAGCTCAAAGCAGGAACTTCATTATGTTCCCACAGCCATGGGATAAGGGTAAACATGATTCCTGTCATGCCCCCAAGTGTGCAACGATATGTTCCCACAAGCACAGGCTGTGCATAGACACAGGTCTGCACACATAACAGGGAACAGCATGGATCTGGAAAGGGAACTATAGGGGGACAGAGCTGCTCTTGTCCCTAAGGCAGTTGTTGCTGACTCCACCTAACACCAGAGACTGCAATACAGACGGAACTGGTGTGACTTTTGGGGTTGTCGGAGGCAAAGCCGAGAGCTGGATTTGACGATCCCATGTGGATCCCCTCCAGTTCAGAATACTCCATCTGTGGTTCCATGATTCTGTGAATTGCAAGAGCCCAAAGGGACGAGAACAGGAGGGACCAAAGCAGTTTATGGTGTGGCACCAGTTTATCACAGCTTTGTGCTTTTGGCACAAATTCTTATCACCCAAACACCTTCTCCTGTCCACCAGCTTCTTTGGGCTCCTACCACGGGAGCTCCTGCTGGCTTTGCACAGCCAGCCTGCAAGGGCAGGTCTGGAAAGCAGAGACACCCCTGCTGCCTTACCTGCCCCGGGAGCACACCCCGGGGCTCCTGCTTTCCCCGTATCACCAGGAAAAAAAAGCTCTGTGCAAACAATAGATCAATAGAGCCCCCGCCTTTTCGGAAGGAAAACAAACACTCGGATCACCGCAAATTAGAGAATGTTTCGCTTCACTTCATCCAAACAGGCTGACAATTTTTTTGGGTTGTTGCCACGGTGACAGAGTAACACAGCGTTCAGCCTGTTGCAGAACAATCAATTAAGTTAATGCCTCGGAGTGCCTGTTTACCCTTCCATTTAGGAGGTGCTGCTCTCCCTCACGCTTTCTCTTTAGCTTGTTTGAGATTTCTCATCCTTTGCTCCTACTTCTTCTTTATTTAACCTAAAAATAAAGTCCCTACTCTAACTACCTTCTAGCTTGTAAGGAGTCTCCCACTTTTTGGAATGATTGCCTGGAATAAAGTTTTTTCTCCCTTTGACTCCTGCATTTCATGTTCCTTCCTGGAAAAACTGGAGATTTACCTTTACCTTGCAGGGTACAGCCCTGTCCCCTCCTCCTGGTGTGCTCAGGAACTTGCTAAGTTTCTAAAGGCCAGTTCTAAACATCCCCTTGGAAGAGTGTGTACCTTCAGAGTAACTGCTTTTAACAAGATGAAGTAACTTGAACTAAAGATGTATGAAGTGATGAGCAACCCTTCCACCATTGCTATTTTTCACACTTTGAGCTGTAACCATAAATGAAGAACCATCTTGTGCTAAATGCTCTTTGAAAAGGAGAACTACAAAAGGGCCTCACAGGAGTCTAGGTCTCATTCTATGATCCATGTCAAATGGAACTCCTAAATATTTGCTTAAATGATTTTGGCTTAAGCAAAACTCAACCTAGTGCTCAAAGCATTGTGCTGAACTGAGCCTATGGCAAGGAGACTTTAAAGGGGGAACCATGGCCAGGAGACTACGGCAGATCCATCATTCCAATCCTTTAAAATAAAGGATGGCAAAACATCTCTTGGCTCTGCCTTGACCACCAGCAGTCTGCCAAGCCTTTCACAGGCTCACATGCTCCTGCCACTGATCTCGTGGGTTTATTTTCTGCCTCACAGGCAGTGTGAGCAGTTACACTTGGCTGTGTAGCTTCACTGCCTGTCTGCAGCCACTTTCTCATCCCTTGCCCAGTAGCAGTAACTGCCCTCCATCTTCCCCAACCCTCCAGCAGACTGCAGCACCAAAACAACACCTCCAGCATCCTGGGTGAAAATGAGGTACCAGAGAGTGAAAGGATTTTATCCAAGGCCAAGCCTGAGATATAATTCTGTCTCTTGATCACTCTGCACCTTGGTGCTGTCTTTCTCATCAACACAATATTCCTATGCTTTTCTTTGAAATCTGAGGAAAAGTGTCCATCTCCCTTGTATCCTCATCCTAAAGGAAAAGGCAGAGGCAAGCATGATGTGAAAACAGGAAGATTCCATGATACCGTCTTCTCATCCTGCCACTAGCAACAAGTGCCTAAATGTAAAGTGTACATTAATTTAGTTTTGAACAGATGGAAGAAAACTGTAGATCAATCTGATAGGGAAGAATGGTGCTCAAACACTAGGAGAAATTACAGCAATAGGTCAAATATAACATCTCCTCCCTGCTTCCCGAGCTGGATCCTTTTTCAAGGACTCCACTCCCACAAGGTAACACAAGCCAGCTCAGGGGGGAGCACTGGGGCCAGGTCTGCACGGGCTGGAGGACAGCTGTGCCCAGGTCCCCCCAGTTCTCCCCCTCCCAGAGAAGAAGATGTCAGCAGAACCTGTTGGAGCAGGGGCTCGTTGACTGCTCCCTGTCCATTACAGCCCGGATTATCAGCATATTGCACAGTGCTCTCTGCACGGTGCTGGGGAAATCCAATACGCTGAAAGGTTAATGCAATCAATTAGGGTGACAAGGAAGTGGAGTAAAGCCTTCTGAGTAGATGAAAGGGAGAGAGAGATGGAGACAGGGAAAAGCAAAGAGAAGCAGGGGGGAGCAAAGAGTGGGAGGAGAAGGAGGAGGAAGATGGTATCCAGGACTTGTGCGTGGCCAAGGGCAGCATCCTGCCTCAGCATGGATGGGCTCATGTCAGTCACACGAGCAAGGCAGGCCATGGACACCCAAGGCAGCAGCTGGGCCAGGACACCCTCTTTGTGGCTCTTTCTCCTGCAGGATGTGGAGCCCTGCCCAAACTGCAGCTGCCCAGGCTGTCCTGCCACCAACCTGCTCCCTAAGGGTGATCACTGGGGGACTGGCAAAAGTTCCTGTGTCTTTCCTGCCCACATACCCAGAAGGAATGAAAGAAACTGATTAGGTTTGCAAGGCAAGGGATCTCAGCAAGCCATGGGGGAGCAACATGAGAGGAGAACGAGGGAACAGGAAGGACAAAGAAAACTTCTGGCTGTTCATACACTCTGCACACAAAGGGAAGGATGAGCACCATCTCTCTGTGGACTTCCTAGCTAGGCACTGGCCATCACCCCTGGCCACTTCCCTGCACCTATCCCCTCATGTCTGTAAGCATCTGAAACACAGGCGCTCTCCTACTTTTCCAGCCTCCTTCCCAGGGTGTCAACCTGGGCTTTCCTGCAAGACCAGAGGAGAAGCCCCAGCCAGTGCCCAGCTGCAGCAGTTCCACCCCTGCCTGCAGACAGTTTGAGAAGGCTGCTGTGGCATCCAAGCCACCAGCACAGCATGGAAATGCCAGTGCCATAAACGCATATCCTGCTGCTGCATCCGGCATGGCACAGGCCTTCCCCGGGTCATTCAGCTCAGGGAAGAGCCCCATCCTTCCCCCCCAGCCCCTTGAGCCACTGCTGCCTGGCTGAACTCCTGCTCCCTGACCCCTGAGTAGAGCAGCACTTCATTAACCTGGGCTGACAGGTCAGCGAGCAGAGCCCCTTCCTACCACGGCTCCTGCTCGGGCACAGCTCAGCCAGGGAGAACGTGACACCAGCTCATTAGAACAAATTATTACTCTATAACCCCTGCTGCAATGTCCCTTAATATGCCTATTTAGCAAGAGACAAGTCCTGGTGGGCTCCTCGGCATTAAAACAACCTCACAAATCACCAGAGGCACAAGCACCGTGATCTCTGCTTTGGGGGTGGAGAGAGGGTGGCTGTTCCTTGGATGGGTGCTGGAGGGTGCAGAGTCCTGGGCTCTACCCCTGCAGCAAAATGAAGCTCCAGATATTGCTGGAGGATGTTCTGCAGGCAGGGAGTTGCCATCTGGCTGTGCCTCACTGTGCTGCCAAAGATGCCCAAGCTTCAGCACAGCAGAATGTTGTTACCTCATTGAAATCCACTGTGGTAGTGTTCTGGGATGCCCATTAAACTGCTGGGCCTGTTTTCCTCTGCCTTATCCCTGCCTAACTGTGCCCTCAGCACTACCATCGGTGTCATGTTCCAGATTATACCTACAAGATTTAAATGCTTCCCTGTGATATATATGAAGTCACTGCCTGGCTTTCCAAATCCATCCACAACACCAGCCCTACCTGCTCACTCCTTCAGGTTAACCAGCAAAGCCAAAGAACAAGTTTGGAAGATGATACTGATGGCAGGAACTGTGTGCTACCTCCCCATGTGAGGCTAGGCTAAATTCTGGGGGATAAACCCACTGCATATGAAAGCAGTGGGTTCACACCTTTGCAGGGAGGGCTGTCAGCTGTCTAGGACTAATTCGGAAATTACAAAACTGCTGTAGTTTTGGGCACAGTGAGTGAGATATCACAGGCCAAGACAGAAATGTGGGCAAATGTCAGAGGAAGGCTACTACTAAACAGGAACAGGGAACATGAGGAGATCAACCTCCAACCATGACCTTTAGAAGAGGGAAAAGGGAGAAATAAAACAGTGATTCATGTAACTGAGAGAAGTGGTAGCAGTGCCAGGCAGGAGACAGTGAGAAAGAAAAGTAATGGAAAGAAGAGAAGAAAGTGTGAGAAGTGTGTGATGCTGGGCGCAGAGAGGGGCAGGATGAGAGCACATGGATGGAGAAATGAGAGAGACAGACCTGAGAGAAACAGAGACAGGGAGGGCGGGAGGAAAAGGAGGAGAAAAGAGCAAGAATAGCCATGCAGCTCGGAGCACGCGGGCGAGGCAGAGAGCTGTAACCAGGGTTGTGAAGCATGAAAAGGGAAGAATCTGCCTTTTCCTTTCAGCACTTGGAGCATGGCGCTCAGTGGTGACCTACACTGTGCCTGGCTGTGATCACGTTTTCAGGGCCACTGCCTGCCGATCCCAAACAATGATGAGGAGCCTTTGAAGTCAGAGAAAGAAGCCGCAATGTGAACTGGGGACTTTTTTTCCCCCCTTTTTTTCCCCTCCATTTTTTTAAGGGCAAGGGAAAGAAGCGAGGAAAAGGAAGGCCTGAAGTGGTGGGGGGAAGGTTGGGGGAGAGGTTGCAAGAACAGAACAGAGAGTTGCTCTCGGTGGGGTGCCCCGAAATGAGAGAGACAAAAAGAAAACAAACAGTTTATGAGTAGGGCACATGCTGCCTGTGTCTGCATGCCCCACACTGCTGGCCCCCCGTGCTCCAAGGGAGGCTTCTGTTCCCCAGCAATGATGGATGGATGCATAGGGCCATTCAGGCCTGCCATGTTACAGCAGCAGTATTTACATAACACTGGCCTTCCACCGGTCACCTCTGACACTGCCCAGCCCAGCCTGGGGCCCCCTCCCACCTCAGCCAGCCTGGGCCCCTCAGATGCTGCTGGAATCAGACCATGAGCTCCCCAAACCTGGGCATTGGGGGTCCCCACTGCTGCAGGGATGCTCTAAATGCAGACACTACAGTGAGTGCTCCTGGCACCTCTGAGCAATGTCTCACAGGGCAGAGCACTTCCCACCCTCCCCACAGCCTCTCCTGCCCTCAGACCTGTCTTAGTGCCTGGGGATGGAGAGGAGCAATGTGGGAGGCCAGATGTGATTGGTGATGCAGGGGGCACAGAGCAGAGACACGAGGAGAGAGGGAGAACTCTTCAGGTGTCACACAAGCAACTTTATGGTCTTCCTGGGGCCAGGAAGAGGAGCCAGGGCCAGCAGGAACTGCCTCAGCATGGCAGGGACTTCTCAGTAGCCATTATCCGAGGTGGCATAGGGAGTCTTACCCAGCACATGGAGATAAGGCATCTAAGAGACAATATCATCTTCCATTTCCCTCGGCTCTAGACCTCTAACTCTTACCAGACACAGACTAAGTGACCATCCAGCTCTAGCAGACTGTGAAGCAGGGGTTTTTCCTCCTAAGACAGACCATGGGGGTCTAGGTAAAGGGAAAACCCAGGAAAGCCCTGATTCTGCTGGAGGCACAGAAACGCTTTCACACTACCACCATGGTTTTGCAGTCTGAATAGCTAAAAATGTGCCAGAAGAGGAGGAGAACATGTATATCACCATCTGAATTATGTGAACTGAGCTCAGCAAAACTTCACAGTAGATGGAGACTGCATCCTATTCAGTGAAAGGACCTTATATCCATCTCCTCAGCACACATGGGTAAGCATAAAGCAGTTCCCTTTCACCGAAATCCTTACACACCTTTTTAGCTGTAAAGATAGAGGCAGTAGAGAAGATATTGAGGAAAACCGTCAGGAACAAAACCAGGTGCCCAGAACCAACTGCTGTACAAAGACAAAGACAAAGACAAAGACAAAGGCAAAGACAAAGACAAAGACAAAGACAAAGACAAAGACAAAGACAAAGACAAAGACAAAGACAAAGACAAAGACAAAGACAAAGACAAAGACAGGATTAGGAGACACATATGCCATGTCTGCACTTGACCTTCTTCTGTTTCCATCTCTCTTCATGAGTAACAACAGCCCAGCCCCAGAAGTTCTAGTGCAGACGTGGCCACAGTGAGCAGGCCGTAAGTGTGAGAGATGCACAGAGGAAAAGAGAACCCAGGAGGGATAGTGACATACCCATCGCAGTCTGAAGGCTCTCCTACCTTTCGGAGATTTCAGGGCCTTGTTTCTTGCCTCGTTTTTAGCTCTAAATTCACTTCATTCTGGAGTGAGAAAAAAAGGGATCCAGTTAACACACAGGGCACACCTGAGTAAGAGCCAAGACTCACAAAAGCTGGGTAAGAACATGGTCCAGCGTGGGACATTCAAATTCCACAAGGGAGCAAAATGCTTTTCTGCTCCTGATTGTACCCCACAGTGCCATGCACCCCAGAGCACTTCTCCATGCAAGAGGTTCCTAATGAGGGTTGGGAACAATTTCACATAGAGAGCAGATGTTACTGGCCTGAATCCTCTCCCCAGCTACCAGAGACAGACCTTGTGCTGGTCTATTCCATACCTTGCCCACACATCTAAGGTTGCATTCTGTGCCATCTCATATTTTCCCTTCCCAATCTTCACATTTCCTTTGTTGACCTCTCTTTCCCAGAGGTTCACCTGTGTGCTAATGGTGAGGTCTCCTTTGCACACCTTGTGGGCCACAAGATGACGGGGTGCAGGACTGGGTTCCATGTCACTGAACCCCCTCAACACTCATCTGTGAATCTTCCAGCCAGGAGAATGCAGAGAGTGAGGAGGAAAGAGAAAAGGGACAGCGGGAAAAAAGTCACAGCAAAATACATGAAAAGTAAATTGAATTATTTAAAACCATATGTTCCAAAAATGTGACAGAGCATAAAAGCCGTGCCATGAGACTTCTGAAGGGGGTTATATGCACAGGCAGGGTGGGAGGAGAGCTCAGGGCTGGGGGAAGGCTGCTTTGCTGTCAGACAGGGACTTCCCTCTCCCAGAGCTGGGAGGTGGCCAGGAGCACAGGGTGGCTTCATGCACAGTGGCAAGGGTGCCTGGCCCATTCTTGTAGCATGCTTTGCAGCTCTGCCATGCAGCTCTCACAAGTGCCCAGGGTGGCAGTAGAATGACAGACTGCCCCAAGGTCACACCCAAGGTGTCCATGGTTGAACCCACGACCCCCAGCTGTCCCTGCCTCACACCGGCTCTCCCCATGTTCCCTTCTCTGGGTGCAGCAGTATTTGCTGCTGCTCAGCCCTTCTGAGACCCTCGAGTCCCTTGCAGGACAAAAGTGAGAGGCATTCAGGGGACTCTGTGCTGCTGCCATGGCTCACCCCCGTGTTCCAGGGCCCTGGTGCTCTGTACATGTGTATGTCATCCTCCTGTCACTTATACTCTGCCACTGCCAGAGATAGATGCCACGTGTTGGCTAGGACCCAGAGCAGGAAGGATCTGGTGAGATATCCCAGATGGATGAATGGACAGGAGGACGGAACCCCTTGGGTGAGGAAGGTGCATAACCAGCCTGGCTCCTTCCTTCCCCACTCAAATCCTGACACTAAAAAGGCTGAGGGGGCATGGCTGGAGTAACAGCTCCCAGATTTGAGGTGCTTCTCCCACCCTGGCACCCTCGGTCCTTCTGGCATCCCTTCTTTCACCTTTTTCTTCCCTTTGTTCTTCCTTTCTTCCTTGCTCTTTCCACTGCTTTCTCTGCCACTCTGTCACACTGTTTTTTCTCTCTCCCCCTCTTTTGTTTTCTCCCTCTTTCCCGAGCTCTCTGCCTGTAACTCTGCCTTCCTGCCTTCACTCCCTAACCCCTGTGCACGATCAATTCTTGGGATTGGGTTTTTAATTGTTTTTTTTTTTTTTTTTAACTTCTCTTCTTTTGGCCGCAGCTTATCAATGATGCAAGAGGAATAACGCCAATTTACTTAGAATGTGTAATCCCCAAATCAGATTGGGGGATTGTATGAGGCAATATGACCTTGCATATGTCTCCATTAAAGCCAGCCAGGCCTCCTCTTGTATTCTGTGTTCCCAGTACATATTTAGACAGATAACGCTAATTGTACTTGACATGTCCTCTTAAGGATGGACTCTTCCCTCCCCCAGCTCTGCTTCCCTGCCTGACAATGTGCCAGAGCCCAGCCGCTCCCTGGCAGTATGGCACGACACAGCACCTGTGGGAACGGCGGGTGGGCGCAGGGCACGGCCCCATGCCCAGCCCCACACCCAGCCCCACTGCAGGCAGCCTCCAGCCCTGCACTGCCCCGTGGGAAGGGGGCCAGAGAGGAGCAGAGCAGGGGGAGGGCTGCTGGGACAGAGTTAATCTGAGATTACACTCTGTTACTGTGTCAATTGGGACTTCCCCAGAAAAAAAGCCTCCAGACAAAGAGAGGAGACTTGCTCACCATGAACATCTTTGAAGTCTCCCTCTTTTCCAACGATGGCTTCTACCTCACACTGTTTAGCTCCCACATGTGCTTTGGGTATTTGTATTTGGCTACTGGACCCCAGATCCAACTTCTAGGGAACATCACTGAAAAATCATTAAGTGCTATAAAGGTTTGGGTTGGAAGGGACCTTTAAAGGTCATACAGTACAACTCCTCTGCCATAGGCAGGGACATCTTACACTAGACCAGGCTGCTCCAAGCTCCATCCAGCCTGGCCTTGAACACTTCCAAGGATGATGCATCCTCTGAGCAACTTGTGCCGGGGTCTAACTACCCTCACCATAACAATTTTCTTCCTTACACCTAGGCTAAATTGTGCCTCTTTTATTTAAAGCCATCACCCCTTGTCCAATCATTATAGGCCCTGCTAAGGAGTTTGTCCCCATCGTTCTTGTAAGCCCCCCTGAAGAAGCACTGAAAGGCTGCCTCTTCCCTGTGCCCGCCACTCATCACTGCTCCAGAGCAGACATGCAGGACATAGGAGGAGGAGGAGGAGGGGAGCTTATTCCACGGAAACCAATGGATCCAAACTCTTTGCCAAAGTGGACTCTTTTTTTTTTTTTTTTCCCCTTGACACAACATCCTAATTCGACTTTTTCAGTATCTTTCCTTCAACAACCTTTTTTCCTTCCTCCCCTTCCTACCCGGCAACTGCGCATTTATTAATTCATGAGGCACTAATTAGTTCTTTGTTTAATTTTGTGTTAAACAGACTGACCGGAATGATAACGACTTGCAGCGTTGCATTACGGTCCCCAACCGCCCCTGTTTTCTGACAACAAGGGAGCGCAGTGAGACTGGCGTGATGAACCCCAATTCCCACTCCAGTTGCACTTCATTAAGTCAAAATGTGACAAGAAGCTTAGAGAGCAACTTTCAGATCGGATCGCACATAACAATTGGGCAGGAAACTTTCCAAGGGGGAAGCGCGAGAGGCACTCCAAGTGAAGGCTGGCACCGCACAGTCCCCTGGCATGCCTGCCTTAAAGGAGCCAGCTCAGGCTGTCCAGGCAGGACTCAGGGCATGTGCTGGGAGCCAGAGTGCCAGAGGAAGAAGAGGAAAGGAAGGGCAGCAAGACAAGCCCAAGGCACAGCTTACTGCTGTGGGCAGGACAGGCGGCATCATGTGCTTCCCTTGTTTCCTTTGCAATGATGGGCTGTGTTGAGAACCTTGGAGCCCAGGTGGGATAATCCCTCAGCAGGTCACTTCATGAGATTGAGGACATCTTCAAGCATCTTCAACTCCATGCCTCAGTTGCCCCCCCCACAGCTCTACACTGAAACAGCT
This sequence comes from Oenanthe melanoleuca, assembly GCF_029582105.1. NCBI lineage: Eukaryota > Metazoa > Chordata > Aves > Passeriformes > Muscicapidae > Oenanthe > Oenanthe melanoleuca. The sequence continues at coordinate 7,401,302 of NC_079354.1, forward strand.
GGTGACCCTCAGCTGCTCTTCAATTGTCAAGAACTACACGATTATCATGGAGCCCCAAAACTGCAAAGGGAGAGGGTGAATCCTGGCACCTACATTGCTAAAATCAGAAGGGAAGAGACAGCTCTGACAGCAGGAAGAGGGATGGCTGCTCTCCTGGAGAGGAAGCTGTGCCTTCCTTCAATTTTGTGCAGTGCCTGAGACTCCAGCGGCACTACCGAGTTTTGAAAAGGTCCGGATCAGTATAGTAACAGCAATAAATCTGATAGACTGCAAAGCAAGCAGAAGCTGAGCCCTCTGAACTCAGCCCTACAGGTGAGGATCCAGCCACCCCAGCACTACCGAGACCCAAGCTGTGGTAAGTGCCAGGGTCACTTCACTGGTAACTAAGGCTACAGCTACAGGGTTTGGGTGTGTAGTCACCTGTCTGCACTGGATCAAGCATCACCTGGCGAAAGACACCTGAGCATGATTTAGTTCTAGACACAGGTCAACACAGGACCGACAGACAGATGACACAGCCTAGGTCATGACCAGCTGGATCTGTCCCAGCCTCTTTGTCACACAAGGGTGTTCAGTGTGTGGCCACCTCCTTGAGCCCCTTCTGGTTCACTGAAGGGCAATGAGATGCAAACAGAAAGTGAAAAGGGTCTTAAAACACCACTTGAGAGGTGTGTGAAAAAGAAAAGGAGACTGTCCAAGTGCACGGAACACAGAAGTTTTGCCACAAATCAAATATATCTTCTGCTACTGAAGAGACATCGGCTGTGGGAATAAACCAAGACCACCTGAAAGTGAAACAGGCTGCAAGGTCTCAATGACTTTCCTAGGAAATATCTTCCCCACACTTCTCCTCATCCCTCTCTCTCTTCCCTCAGGATAGGAAGACTCATCCCCTAGCCTTGCTCCACAGAGCCCAAAGCTCAACTGAGGTCGAAAGCACTGGTGAAGCAATGTGGGGGACTGTGAGAGTGTCATCAGGACTGGAGAGGGACACAAGAGCTGTGAGGGAGTGCACAGCCATATGTCCTGGGCAGGGGCAGGGCACGGAGCCCTGCGATTGAAGCCTCTCAGCCCCACAGGAGACCTGCCGGCTCCAGTCTCCACATTCTTTATCAGTGTTGTCACCTGAGTGAGCTATAATGGCACCAATCTTTGGGAAAGAGGCCAGGCTGCAGCAAGGTAACACAGCATGGTGTTTGCCAGTACACTCACAGCTGAACAACACGCAGATCTGAGAGCAGACGTTTTTGCGCTGGCTTCCATCTTTCATGAATCTCAAATGCAGCAGGGACCTCTGTGACTGACAAAAAGGCTGTTCCTCCATGACAGAAATCCCAGGAAGACACCATATCCCTCTGATTTCATTTCTGTATGTGCTCCTGATCCCATAAAAAGGCATATGTAGATATTAACACTCAGTGGGAAAGTGGGACTGGTGTCCAGTAGGGGCAAATCACCCATTTAACACCTGAAGCAAGGACAGCTGAGAGAGTCCAGGATTCCTGGGGACAAGAAACATACCCTGCAGTCACCAGCCCAACAAACCTTCCTGGTTTTGCAGAGGGCTTGGAATATTCAGGCTGCTCTACGCATCCAGTTGAGCAAGTCTCACCCAACTACCATCTCCTGCCAGTCTTGGACTGCTTAGCTGAAAAGGCCTGGGCTGAAGGAGAGGGAAACTTGTGTTATTTCCCATTTCTCCCTTTATTGGCTGCTATTACAAAGCAACACCAGCAGTGCAGCACAAACCAACTCCATCCCCAGTTGTAGGGCTACACATCTGCCAGTGCTCCCAGCAAAGTTTTGTGCTGGAAATTCACAAGTATCCCGAATAGGTCATGGTCCACCCCTTCTTCCTAAAACAACATGCTGAAATGTCCTAGACTCTATCCCCAATCCTCTTTAACTAGCAAAACTGTCTTCCCAGGATTATGGGCCCACTGCCCCCCTTCTTTTCTCCTCCATCTGGCTGGGAGCAGCCTGGGACCAAGAGCTCTTCCTAGCCCTGGGAGAACCCTGCAGTTTCTCTCTCATAAAAAAGAAAAATGGGAGCTATAAAAAAGGAAAAGAAAAGAAAAGAAAAGAAAAGAAAAGAAAAGAAAAGAAAAGAAAAGAAAAGAAAAGAAAAGAAAAGAAAAGAAAAGAAAAGAAAAGAAAAGAAAAGAAAAGAAAAGAAAAGAAAAGAAAAGAAAAGAAAAGAAAAGAAAGAAAAGAAAAGAAAAGAAAAGAAAAGAAAAGAAAAGAAAAGAAAAGAAAAGAAATCACTGCGAAGGAGGAAAAGAGCAAAGCCCCCCTTCTCTCCCCACCCTGTCCCCATTACCTGCCTTTAGCTCTGGGCAGAGCTCCTGCTTCGCTGTGCTGGAGTCCTATGAGGACAGTGCTGCCTGGGAGATCCTGCCCTGCTTCTCACCCTGTCCCCTCTGCTCAAACCTGTCAAGCAGAGCCCAGTTCAATAAAGGTGTTCATGCAAAAAGCAGGAGGACTGGGCAGCAGGAAAGGGACACAGAGCATTCCAGAAGTAACCCTGAAGCTCAGTGCCACTGGACAGCTTGGGAGTGCTGGAGCCAGGCAAGGGACCAGCATCCACTGCCGGTCCCAATTCCCCAGCACAGATGGCACCAAGGACCAGGGAAAGCCCTGGACCCAGCTCACAGCACAGCTACAGCACAGCCCAGCAGGCAGGAAGGGAGTGCCAATAGGAAATCGCAAGGAGTTCAGCTCCTGCCACGGCATCTGTAAAGCATAGCAGTCCCCAAACTTGGCATTCGGCAGCCCTAGCTGGCTCCTGCTAATTTGCTGTCAGGCTGCCTAAGCAAACCAATTAAAGCTAATCATTAATTATAAAAAAGAGAGAAAGAAGAAGACCCTGCACAAATGAAGAACTGAAAAGGGCGTGGGGAAAAGAAGGACAGGAGGGAGAAGAGTGAGCGAAGAGAGCTTGAGAAAGGGGCTGGGGTTGAAGAAAAGGGCTTTAAAATCCCAGGTACAGAGCCTTGGATGCAGCCAGCAGAAGGGTAAGTGGTTTCTTAGGGCAGGATGGGGAGAAGCAAAGGTGAAGGAATCAGGCAGCACCAAGGAAAAAGTGGCAGTGCCCAGGATGCTGAGGCACATGCTGAGCCAAGGTGGAGCCGGCACTGGCACATCCACGAGGCTGGCTGCACACTCCCTCTGTGCCAGCCCAGCCAGAGCAGCATCAGCTGCACGGGACAGAGGAGCAGGCACCTGCCTGCCTGCAGAGCCAGGGCAGGGAGGATGAGGCTGTGGGAGAGCAGAGCAAGGCAGAGCCAGGGCAGAGAGGATGAGGCTGTGGGAGAGCAGAGCAAGGCAGAGCCAGGGCAGAGAAGATGAGGCTGGAGGAGAGCAGAGCAAGGCAGAGCCAGGGCAGAGAAGATGAGGCTGGAGGAGAGTAGAGCAAGGCAGAGCCAGGGCAGAGAAGATGAGGCTGGAGGAGAGCAGAGCAAGGCAGAGCCAGGGCAGGGAGGATGAGGCTGTGGGAGAGCAGAGCAAGGCAGAGCCAGGGCAGAGGGGATGAGGCTGTGGGAGAGCAGAGCAAGGCCAGAGGCAGGGCCATGCAGCTCTGTCCCTCAACGCCAGGCCCACTGGCTCTCCCTGAGCAAACGTCTGAGATGAGGATGAAAAATGGGGCATTTATGAAAAGGCCCTGATTATGCAGATTCGGCTGGGGCCCTGCTCGGCCCCGCCGCTCCTGCTGGCTCCCCACAAGCTGCGGCGCAGAGAAGCGGCAGCTGCCGTCCCGGCCCCCGCTCCTGCCGGCCCCGCACACCCGCCCGCTTCCCAAGGCCCTCGCGGGGAGCCCCGGGCCCTCGTGAGGAGCCCCGGGCCCGGGCGGGCCGGCGGAGGGCGGGGGCAGCGCCATGGAAACCGGCCCCGTCCGGGGCAAACGCGCTGCTCGCCCCTTCGCCGCCCGCAGCCCCCTTTGAGGAGCTGTCAGCACCCTGAGGGAGTGTCACACGACCCAAGGACCAGCCGTGACCAAGCCTATTTTCTGCCTCAAATTTGATTGATTAAAAAACTTTTTAGAAAAACCATGTTAAAAGAAAAAAAAAAAAAAAAAAAAAAAAAAAAAAAGGAGGAAAGAAAGAAAAAATTAAACAGAAGGGGACAAGGGGTGGGGGAAAAGGGAAAGGCCTCAGTGCTGAGTTTCCCTGGCAATAGCACCAGGGGACAAGTGTCATAGGCATATAAACAGCATAACCAGGCCGAAAATAAAGGTCAAAGGAAGCATGAAACTTAACACAAGACTGATTAAGATAATGATGAAGCAGGGGACTCTAGAAAAAAAAACATAAGTGCGACACATAGAAACATGCACACAGAAATGGTCCAAGTGATGGCCCAAGAGACCTGGTACTTGGGAAGAGGTGACAGGGCTTGCTACGTCCTGGAGGTACCTGGAGAGTAGGGGAAATGGAGGAACAGACAAAGTGGAGGGTTTGAGAAGTCTGTGCTATCCCCCAGGCTGGTGCTATAGGTTAAGCTTGCCAAACATCAACAAGCCCCAGAGCCAAGAGTCCCTCCCATAACACTGACACTCTGTCCCAGCCAAGCCATGCTTGAATTTGCAACCAAATTCCTCAAAAGAGTTTCCGTGACACTGGGAGGAGAGCCCGAGTGTGTGTGAATCACGGAGGCCCTGCTGACACCAGTGCTGGCTCAGGAACTGGCTCTTTGCCCTTAAGCAACTGGTATAAAGAGCCTCAGAGATGCCAAGAGGGGCCGATTCTGGTCAGACCTCCTGCCCACCTCCTCCCCCTTGCCAAGGCTAATTCTGCAGAGAAAAGCCCAGAAAGGCTGAAGGACTCAGAATACAAGTCCAAGAATGTCATACCCTTTGGCATTTCCCTACTGCATCTCCAAACCTCCAGGATGATCTCACATTTTTCGGAGCCAAGGCTCTCAACTTGCAACTTCCGGGGTCTGGCTGTTACTCCCCCTGAGAGGTAGCAAAGAAACTGCAAATTGTTCACCAGCTTCTTCCTCTGTGAACTCGAGACTTTAAAGCTTGTGCAGTATAAAGTGCAGAAGCAAAAAAGGTTTTCCACTTTTTCTGTATCACTTTCCAATTGCGAGTAACTCTCATCCCCTAGAAAATGTCCCTGTTCTGCCTTTTCTGGCGTATCAGAGTCCTAGCAGAGTTGTCCCTAAGAATTCAGTATGAGAGGGATATGCTTGGGCTTCATTGTCCCTTGCATTTGGCCTCCAGGGAGGCCACTACATCTCACTTGTTTCCTTATGTTTGCACAAGTCATATTCGGATAGAATGCTGGTCAGAAAAGGTTGTTCTTTTTCCTGACAAATATCACAGGGAAAATAAGTTTTTAGTTGAAAATTTTCTTCCATGTAGTGTTTATCATGAAGAAAAGCAAAGAAATGTTTTCAAAAAAAGGCTGACAAAGTGCTATATGTATGTTTTTCCCCACACACTTTGAATTTCACTGGTCAGAAGGTCGTTTTCCATCAAATACATTTCAATGCAAAATTTCCAGCATCAAATTTATGTATCTCCACCCTCCTCCACCATTTATATTCACAGTCTTTTGTAAGGAACAATTCAATTAAACCACTGAAGTTCCTCACTAGAGGAGTCTGAACAGTGAGAGGAACTCCCCAAAAGTAGTGCCAGGCCAGGCTTTATTCAAATATTCACCAAAGATGTGCAGGTTAGAGGGGCTGGCCCACCACCACCTCACACTTCCAGAAAAACTGCTATGGAAAAAAACCTAAAATTACTGCTCTGATCCCTGACATTACTGGCTGAAAAATTTGAAAAATAATAGTGGAAAACATGGTCTTTTAATTTTATTTTTGAGCCATTATGGTTTATGCTTGCATTCTTTTTTTTTTTTTTTTTTTTTTTTTTTTCCTTGGTAATCAGAAGAGAGAGAAATGTGATTAAAAACTGAAAAAAATCCCCCCAAACAAACAATGAAAGCTGAGATTCTCATAGGTCCAGGAGCTGGACATGTGTCTATGTACTTGAAGGGAAAACACCAAATGCCCTCAGGCACAGGGTAAAAGGAAGGGTTGGCAATTTTATTTTTTGGTTAATGTTTTTACGAATTGTACAGAAAATGAAAGAACCCAAAGATATTTGAAAACGTATTTTTAAAGGTATTTTGTAGAAGTTTACCCCCTCGCATATGTGATAAAATGACTTGACACCTGCTCAGATGTGTGCACAGCCCTGAGATAGGGTAAGAAACTTGTGCTGGGCTCACGTTTGCAAAATTGCATTAAAGTTAAAATCCCCCCCTGAAAGACCTGGTTCTTTTATACTTTTTGCAAGGAAGACCAACCCCATCTCTCCAAACCAACAGTGAAACTTGGAAGTTTTCTGCCCAGATGTTGGATTACTGTTCAGCAGCATGACAACCACTTTTATCAAGATCTTTTTTGCATTTTCCAATGAAAATAATACTCTGCATTCGCAAAAGCTTTGTGAGCAAATATCTGTTTCACTTTATAATGTGCTTAAACTGATTTCTCTTGTTCAGAAAGAAATACAGCAACTTTTGCAGTTAAACTGGAAGAGAAAAGGACCATGCCAGATCCAAAAATGACCTGGAGTGAAAGCACAGCTGCTTTTCCAGCAGCACACACTCCCTCCCCTCTCCTGGTAGCAACAAAGGAGCAGCTTTCCTTGGCTGCTGCTCTCTGAGGCAGCGGCGTTGGGTCCCCTCTGGCACAGAGAGCCCTGGCAGTGCCCGTGGTGAGCCAGAGGGCTCCAGGCAGCAGGCAGGAGTCTCGAAGGGAACATTCCCTGCCAGCTGTGTGTCCCTGGACATGCAGGACCCAATCACCACACACACCTTGCAGACGTGTGCAGAGCACACAGAACTCCCTAGCCATGGCCCAGGCACTGTCAGGAGAACACTAGCAAAAGCTTCTTCTTGACAGCGAGTCATTTATATTTTAGCTTCGTTCCATTATCCTAACGAATCCTTCATCAGCAGATGCAATATTAACAGCAGAAAATCAGCTCATTACATCCGGGGGGATTTCATCAAGATGACAATCATATATGCAGCTACCCGAGCCTGGAGAGGACACAGCTCCTGTTACTTAGCTATCCTGGTTTCATCTTAGAGGCCTTTTCTTTTTTTTTTTTTTTTTTTTTTTTTTTTTTTACCTTTTGGGGAGACAGAGGTTGCTAGTTGAAGGGGAGGGTGTCCCAAACAACCACCAGACCCCAGAGCTTTTAGGATGCTGGTCCACAGACAGATGTGCTCAGCTGGGAAATGCTCCAGCCCATCCAAAGCAGCAGAAGATTGTTGAAAGGACAAAAACACCCTCACAAAATCTGCACCCTCTGTAGGTCCAAGGGTATTTCTCTGTGAAGTTCTGATTCTAGGAGGGGATTTGCATCCTATACAGCTCCTGCCTTGTATAGGAAGTGCACTTCAGGAACTCTGAAGTGGCTGTTCTGGTTCTCCTGGCAGGACTCCCCCCTTCATGCTCCAAAGAGTCTCTCTCTGCAGTGTCCCCAAGGGACAGGACACATTTAGAGGGTCTGGGGTTTTGTGATGAAATTCCCAGGCAAGGAGCAGAAGAGTCAGTCTAGATGAGTTGAAGGTGAAGAGCACGGAGTAATAGGGAGAGTTAAAGGATGAATTTGGAAGATTGTGGGGCTACTTTCTCTCCTGACTTGTCTAGGGAGCGTTAAACAACTGAGGCAGCCAGAGCAGGCTGTCAGGGCACCTTTAGGTTCTGCACCAGAATATATCTGAAATATCCTGCAGATCATCTTGTGCAACATCAATGTGAAAAATTTGAGTCTTCCCCCATATACTCGATTTAAAATCAGAGCAGATGAGGGGCTGAGAGAGCTCCCCATGCCTGTGTGCTGCACCAGACACACCAGCAGCTCCTCAGGCAACCCAGTGTGGGGCATGGAGCCCTCAAAGGACTGCCAAAAAAACCAACAACACTGCAAAGCTTGTTCCTCACTGCCTGCACAGCTGGGGCCTGGCTACTACTGCCCAAAAATTACCTTCCTGCTCTGCCTCCCCTAGTAAGGGTCTTCCCCAACAACAGCAGCCCAAGAAGTCCTTGGCAGCTCCAGTCTAAAGAGTCACTCCTGCAGCTTCAGACCTCCTCTCTGTATACTAAGGAGTTTTAGTGCCCACCCTAAGATTCCGCGAGGAACAAAGATCTCCTGCCACGTTCTCACTCACACATGGTGGGTGCCTTTGCCACCACATGCAAGAAAGCCTGGTGATTTCAGCTGGAGAGCAACCTGGCTTTCAGAACTTCCTCTCCATCAGGGGCTGAAGCTGGAGAGACCAGCATGGAACTCAATGCAGATCACTCATGGCAGATCCTGGCTTCTGGATAAGCCTCTCTGTTCTCATCCTCAACCACCTAACGCAGCTAAAGGAAGAAGTTGAGCTCATCTCCTCCATCTCTGTGGGGGCTGGGATGGGCATTTCACATTTTCCCAGCAGGGCTGGATTTCTGCACAGCAAGGAATATGTTCCTGAGATGTCAACTCCAATCTCTACTGCGCTCTGATAGATTTAAGCTCCAGTTTGTCCGACAACATCCCAAAGTGTAAGAAACTGGGGGCAGACTCTCTAATCAGGCTGTAGGACAAAGGCCCGGTCTGACCCTGTCACTTCCACTTACTCTTGCTGTCCATCTCGCTCCCCCCACCCTCTCAGCAGCCTCCCGGCCCACCCTGGGCTGCCCTCCCTTCCCTAACACAGCTGGGCTAATCCTGCTCCTCCTGCGTCCAGCACAAATCCTCCCCAGAGTAAACCAATCCTGGGAATTTTTATTAGATTATCAGCCTGCCAGCTCAGTGCTGGCTGGACTAATCCTAATCAGGACTGATTTCTATTAGCCAGCTTCAGGGAGGAGCTGTGCTATCCCAGACCCCAGGCCCACACTGGGGGAGCCTGGGGCCTTTTAGCCCATTCTATATTAATTTTTCTTTTAGAAAGGAACAGTTTTAACCCAGGATCATCAGCAAATGCAAAGTTGCATGTGGGCTGTGTGGGCAGCCATGGGGCAAACTGTCCCCACCTCATCACTGAGCTGCAAGAGAAGCCAGCGGAGCCCAGGCTCCACAGCCCCTCCGGCCCCAGCTCCTGGTTGGGGTGGCCAGTTAGTGCCACATGCGAAGATGAATTGTGGCAGGGGACATGAGCCTGCTAGGATGCCGGCTGAGATGATGGGCTCATTTCAGACAAGAGGACAAGCAGCCACAGCTTGAGTGACCAGGACAGAGCTGGCAGTGCTGGCTGAGTCAGTGAGGTCTCCCGTTACCCACGCCCAAAGCAATCTCCTCTCACCACCTTCCCCATTCCCTTAAAGCAAACTGTCGCTCAGGTATTACCCTCCTAACCCCATCCCTGGCCCCGGAACTGACCTGACTGAGAATGTTTGCTCTTTACTCAGGCTGGTGAAAGTTTTACTGCCGACTTAACAGGATTTGAGACAAGCCAGGAGGGCAGCTTGGGCAGGAGTTGAGGAGAAGGGTGTTGAGAAGAGCGGGCTGTGTCCGTGCCCGTCTCCCTTTGTCCGTGCGCTGAAAGCACCGCTGTTCGCAGCAGCCCCCAGGGGACTCCAGCGCACTTCGGAGCGCAGCCAGCTGCGATGCAGCCGCTCCGCGGCCGCACACAGACATCGCACGGGGAGCACTCCGGAGAGCCGCTCTTCCCAAAAGTGACTGCGGGTCTTTGAAACCTTTCCGAGAAGAGGGGTCATGCAGACCCAATTGCTGTTAAGCCTTTTTACACTTGTCTCACTCTCTCACAATCACACCACCTTTACGCTGCCTAGCGGAGCAGGAATTGCCTGCGCTACTGACAGCTGCATTTCCTGGGAACCATGGACGGCTCTCTGTGACATGATGCTCAAGTGAACAGGTTGTTCTCCCTGCTAGAGGGACAGCATTGTCCCAGATAGGGCTTCAGAAAAGCAAAAAGGTCAGGCTGAGGCCAAGAGAAAATGTGAAGAAAATCCTTAAAGAAGCCCTAAAATGGGAGTTGAGAGGCAGAGCCCTGCCTGGAACTCCAGGGACTGCTATGCAGTCAGCTTTGCGGAGGGAAAGCAACCACACTGCCCCTCTCTAAAGCAGCAGCTCCATAGTCAGTGACTCCAGACACTCCATGCTGCATCAGCTCAGAACCTTGTTCTGTGCTCATGCAGATCAGTGTAAAATTATGAGTAACTGTCCAGAACATCAGGCTGTAACTCAGCCTGTTACACATCAAGCCCTCTTTCTCCTTTCTGGCCAAGCTTAGAGCACTAGTCGTACTCTGGTAGGTGGCAAGGCTTCCTAGGAGAGTTAACCAGATCCGGCTGGAATCAGAGGCTGCAGCAGGCTTCCTGATGTCAGAGAGAGAAATGGGGGACTTGGCCCAAACCCTCCAGAAACCACATCAAAAAGAGATGTGGGCGAGAGCCAAGAACAGATGATCCAACTGTAAAAGGGCTTTGTATGCGTATGTGTTTGTCTGTGTGCATGCGTGCAAGCTGAGGAGAGAGGAAAAATCAAATGAAAGAGAGAAAGGAAAGAGGAGGAGTAAGAATGAACACAAAGATGGAAAGAAAAGGTGTGGAGGCACGAGATCAAGAAGGACCAAAGCTGTCACAATGTGTGTGGCCTGCACGCAGGCACGCGATGAACAACAAAACATGGCAATGGTATAAAATAGATGTCATGTGTTAATGATAAACGCAGATCAGGAGAAATACTGGGTCTGTCTTGAGCCCAACCCAGACCTCAGTCAGCTGCACAACCATGGAGCCAGGTTTGTTTCAGTAAGGCAGCACAACTCCTTCAACCTTGATGGAGCCATGGCAATGGGCACCCTTGCTCTGCTGCAAACCCAGGTGCTGCTCTGCTCATGTGCATGGAGAGCTTCCACAGAGGCAAAGAGAAGCCAGCAGATTTCCATGGGGGAGTTGGTAGAAGAGCTCTTTTCTTTTCTTTTCTTTTCTTTTCTTTTCTTTTCTTTTCTTTTCTTTTCTTTTCTTTTCTTTTCTTTTCTTTTCTTTTCTTTTCTTTTCTTTTCTTTTCTTTTCTTTCTTTCTTTCTTTCTTTCTTTCTTTCTTTCTTTCTTTCTTTCTTTCTTTCTTTCTTTCTTTCTTTCTTTCTTTTCCAATTTATCAGCAGATTGTGAGGGGCTGAGTGGCACTTGCCTCACCCTGCTAAATAAAGCTTTGGTATTTCTGATAAAGCCATCAAATTCCTTATCACACTGACACAAAGAGCATTTAAAGAGACACACACTCTCTCCAGCACCCTCCACTTCCCAGTCCCTGGTGCCTCAGGGTAACTTTTCTGAGCTAAATGAAAGGGAGTGTGTGTGCAGGGAGGTAAGTGTTGGGAGCCTGTTTCCCAAGCCTTGAGCCCATGTTGTGAGGGGACCTGGCCTGTTTATCCTCTAAAGAGGGAGGCTGGGTTCAGTCAGGCTGTCCTGAATACTGGGACAGATTCGATAGCTGTGTGTAAATAATGCAGGCTGAGTTGTGGCATCAATAGAAATGCCCTGCAACTACAAGAATATCGATAGCCGGAAAATCCTATGAGAAGCACAGCAAACCCAAGTGTCTGTAGGTGCTTTAAAACCAGGAGGAGGAGAAGAACCAGCAATCTTTGACTGTCATGAGGACACAACTGGGGCTGCCATTGCCATTTGGATGTGCTTTTCCTCACGATGGCCTTGGCAGGGTGTGAAGGGATACGGCTGTGCCACAGCCTGGACTTTGGCACTGCCTTTCCCTGCTACACCAGCCTGAAAGCTGCCCCCAGCCCCCAACTGATGTGACAGCAGTGCCAGCAGCCCTTGGGAACCCCTCTTCTCCTCCCAAACACAGCCCAGAGACATTCTCTCTCCTCTGCCACAGCACAGGCTGTTGTTTAACCTTCAAATTTATTATTTTTAATTATTTTGATTTATAAAAGCATGCAGCAGTTAAAACCACATTAAATAAACTCAGCGTTACGGCGCTTAACAAACACACATAACTTTGGACTTCTGAGGACTCCATAAAATAATCACCCGCCTGGAAGTGGCTGCAGCCGCCCACCCGCGCCTGCCCCAGCCTGACAGAGCTCCCTCCTCCCGCACGCCCACGGCCTCGCGTCCCCTCCCTGCTCCTGCCCAGCAGGATCTGCGCTGGCACGGCTCCACGCGCCCCGATCCCGCTCCCTGCCCAGCCCTGCCCTCCTGGCACCCCTGCTCGCCACTCTCAGCCCACTCCTCTTCCCCCTCCACACTCTCCACGCATCTCCTCTTTCCAGCTTGGCTTTCTGCCCTTCTCCAAAAGGATATTTCAGTCTCTGACCTTCCCTTCCCCAAAGGTGTTTCATTCCATCTTACACACTGCTGAGATTTCAAAAGAAGAGTTCATAATGTTTTGATACCATGAACATCAAACAGCATTAGGTGCCGCCTGCCTTAGCAGGTCGGCTTCAAATCCAGCTCTGAACACCAGTCCCTCTCCTTGCTAAGCACACAAACAAGCCTGGAAGAGATGAAGAAGAAACAAGGAGAGGAAGGAGAAAAATAATGAATAAGAAAGTGAGAACACCTGTCTGGTAAACTCCACCCAGTATCCCATTGGGAAAGCTGTTTTAGGACCTAATCCAGCATTAATGAGATCTCTGCTTCCATTGCCTCTGAACAAAAGCTCTGCCATCAGCTGAATGCTGGAGGTGTGGGCTCTGTCTGGCAGCCCCTCTCTCCACCCACCTGTGGATCACAGGGACATGAAGAGCACACAGTATCCTCCTCCCATCCGTCCCTAGGTGCCAGAGGCAATAAAATATGCCAATGTTTTAAACTCCCAAACACTGGCTGCTTCTCAGAATGGCAGGACCATCCCAAGAAACTCAGTGGGTGGGCCTGAGACACAGGCAGAAAGTGGAGGGAAGAGACTCATGCTCCTCTGTTTTACTGGCATCTGCAGTGAAGCATCAGTGATTTATACAGGAAGTAGGTGAAGAGCAATTATAATTGATTGGGAATCATTTCCTGATGGTGTCTGGATATGACTGATGGTGCCGTCCGACTGCTAAAGGACAGCAGGTGCCAAAGAGACAATCTGTAGTTCCTGTCCACTGAGCTGAATGTGCCACAAAACACCAAACCCTCTTCTACTACCAACTCCTGCTTGGAGAGATGCAGTTCTTTCCAAACCAATCCTGTCCTCAGAGATGAGCCTCTGATCCCTTGGTGGCCATGGTCTGACACTGAACCTTTCTGTGCTTTGGTACAGCACGAGCCTGAGAGATACCTGCCTCCCATGAGAACTGCAAGGGAAAAATTTCCGTGTGCAATTCAACTGCTAACGCACATCCTACACGTCCCTGCTTTTCTCTAGATCCTAATACATATATAGTACAGTGACATTTCACATCTTTTCAGCAACTCACGCCTAAGCCCATGCTACCTCATGGATGATATTCCTGAGTGCTTATCCTTCCTCATAAGGAAGAGCAGAACAAAATCCATTAACGAATCCTTTTGTTAAAGTCACAAGCAAGTATCCCAAATCCCTGCTTCAAGTATAATTTTACACTCCCAATAGAAACTACAGAAGCTCTGTAAACCTCTCCAGGAAATTCACCAGCAGACATGAAAGGAGCCTTTTGGAGGCTGCAGTGATGGTAGAGATTTACAAATGGGGAAACTTAGTCATTAAAGATTAACATGCACTGTCCCTAGCAGAGCCAATGAGCTCATTCCCATACATCTGCTCCAACCACCAACTCACCCTGCCTTGCACTGGAGCAATGAGGACAGCAACCCTCTGCCACAATCTGGGCTCTGGAAAAGATCTTTTAGGCTGGATGGTGTTGGGATTTTGTTGTTTTTCTCCCGTTTGGTTTTGTTGTTTTTCTCTCCTACAGGAGATAATGGAGAGGACTGGATGTGGGGCAGACAGGGAGGACACTGTGCTGACCTCCTTGCCCACAGCTGTATTTTATTCCCCTGGGAAGGCTCCCGAGCGTGCTGCAAATGTTGGGAGCTGAGACAAGGGACCCAGACATGCTAAATATAAATGCTGAAGGACTGAAGAGTGGTATTGGGTTGTTGTTCATGAGGAAGGGTGGAGGTAAAGGAAGGGGCTGGGTCACAAACTGCATGCAATCTCAGTAGCCTGTCAATAAATTTTGCATCCACTTTACTTTCTGACAGGGATTCATTCCCTAATATGGGACTGGCAGCTTTCTGGGTTATTTTGAGTGTGTGTGATAAAGTTTCCTGGATACTGATGGCTTCCTAGGATCAGGATTCTGAAAAAAACCCCAGCAACATGCCTTGATGTGTGGGGTAAAGAGACAAATCATGGCTAATTGCAGGCCTGCCTGCAGAATGAGGCAGTACAGGGGTGTGAAACACGGTCCCTTCATCTAGGACAGAGCTCTCTGGAGCCAGGAGCTGAATCTTCCTACTAAAGAGTGCCCTGAAGATTTTATCATGTGCTAAAGCCTTTCCTGCAGAGATTCCAAGCACAGAGGAAAGGCAACCTTGCACCCTCCTTTATGGCAGCTCCATTACGCCTGACCCCTTGTGCAACAGGTGATTTCTGAGGATGAGACAGCCTGAGGCAGATGGGCTAAAATATCAGAGGCAGGCAAAGGGAAATCAAGCCTGAGAGAGGTGATTTTATGTCTTGATTACTTGTTTAAGGTTAAATGGGTCATGGCAAAACCAAGAAAAGAAGCTGGGTCCCCAAACCAGCACTCACATGCTCTGGGTTGCACTGCCTTCCCCACCTTCTGGCAGTGATTCCAGAGGCCCAGAGAGATCTCCTCCTTGCACTTTGATAAGGCAAATTACCTCTCATCTATTCCCAGATGATTTCCTTAAACCACCCCAGCAGCCCACACACTCCATTACTGACAGCTCTGGAGTACTTGTCTAACCAGAGCCTCTGCTTTGTCCTTACCCTCAGCTTCGAGACCAAGTTGTGTTTGGCACATGGGGAAACTCCCCTAGGAAAACATGGCCTCAGAGGGATCTGCTCATGCCAGATCTGCCCAAAGGGTAGATGGACTTTCTGAACCAATTTCCCAGTTTTCTAATACACAAAAATGGAAAATCCTGAAAACTGACCCCAGCAGATGTCCTCAGGGGTCCTTCTGACTTGGATGATCTCTTACAAGTAGAATACAGCAAAGCAGGACAGGTGATGTGCCATGATTGCAAACGTAACTGGCTCTCTCCACCTTTTCCCTGAGCCAGTCCCAGGAAGCATTCCTGTGGGCAGCTGGAGCTGTGCCACACAAACCACTGGTCAGGGATGGCAGGGGCTCCTCTCCATGGGCTCTATGGGCTCCTCTCCAGGCATTCTGGGGCCAGGGGACACTTTATGCTGTGTCTTGATCAGGCTGCCAGCTTCTGTCATCCTCAGCACTGGGCAAGATTGTGTTCCTCTGCAATGCTCAGCTGCGACTCCTGAGGGCAGCTCTGAAGATAAAGGGGTTGGGAGCCAGCAAAACCAAAGCTGCTGCCACACCTGCTGTTTTGGAGTAACTTGTCTTTAGGGACACCTCAGTGAAATGAGCTTGGTGAGGTCTTGCTCCACATCATGAGACTCCTGGCAAGGACAGGCCTGGGTTCAAGGGAGGGAGTTTTCTGTGTGAGCAGGTGGATGAGGGCACTCACCAATGCCATAGAAACTTGCAAAGGAGAAGCCAGTCCCTCAATCCATGTCTGCATCAGTTTCAGGCAAATGCAGTTTACCTGGAATTTGCAACAGGAAAGCAGTGTTCTCAGAGTCCTATAGCAGCACAGCTAACAAGCAGCAACTTGCTGATCTGCCATAACATGATCATTTACATTCATGTGAATGTACCCTTGGAACCATTGCAGTGTTAACCTCAGTGTCCTAGCCAAAATACATCTCAAGCCACTGCATGCTGCCTACAGAAATTCCCAAGTCAGTTTCCAAACCAGAGGGTCAAGTTCCTTACATCCTGGCCTGGGCTGCTGCCAAAAGTACCAAAGGCTAGCACAGGGGTAGAAATCCAGGAATTAAAGAGAAGACTCTCCTATTGACCACATACACCACCACTGACTTGAACAGGGGAAAATTTTATCCCTGCCTTGAATCAGAAGAGACCATAGAAAGAGAGAATGAGAAGATCACAGCTGTGGAACTAACACATCCCAGCCCTCTGGCACCTCCCTCACCAAAGGTGGGAGTAGCAGGAGCAGGATCTGAGCATAAGAATCTCCCTGCCTTGTGACCAGGGTGTTCCCCCAGGCACACGGTCACTCTCCCACACCACTGCTTACTTCAGGCTCCCCACTGCACACACATCCTGCAGCCCTGCCATCTGAAAGGCCTGGTACTGGCACAGCTGAGAGGAAGCAACCATCAGGATGGTCAAGGTGCCATCAGGAAAGGGAGATGACGAGGAGGGCCCTGTGACAACCCAGCTCTGTGGCTGGACAGACTAGACAGGGGAAGATGTTTTGGAAGTGTATTTGTGGCTACCTAGAAACCTCGTGGCCTCAAAAACAAAGCTATGGAGAGAATGGTGCAGTGCTCTACAAGCTGCTCTGAGACCCAGCATTTATTTATTTATTTATATTATTATTATTATTATTATTTTTGCTTTGGGCACCAGCTAGTTCTGGGCCACAAGGGGTTAACCACAAAAGCTGCTTTCTCTGCCTTCACTCTACCTCAATTTCCACTGCTCCCATCACCTTCCTCCCCCACCCCCTGATCTTATGAAAAAAACCCATCAAAATAACTATTTTATGTCTCCAAATATGCAGATCATTTTCTTTAATGAAAGATGCTTGACGTCTCCGATCCAATTAATATGCAAATGCAGGCGAGGATTTATTTGTGACATTCTGTCTGGGTGAGAGAAAACAAAAAAGGCCTGTTAACCAAAACACTAATTGCTGTGACTGATTGTCACATATCATCATTTTCATAGGATCTCCTCCATCCCCGGCTTGCAGGGAGCTGTGAACCAGGACTGGGAGACGAGCAGACACCAAGGAGAAACAGGGCACCCAGCTACCTGCGTGACACGCTTGGATGAGCCCAGGCCTCCTTCCTGCTGTAGCAGCCCCTCCAGCTTGCATCCCTCCCCAGCCCAGCCAGCAGAGACACTTGGAAGCAGCTTTTCATGACCCCTTTTGTGCTTTCTGGGCAAGACATTCTGTTATCCTCCAAAAGCCTCAGGAGTTAGCAGTGCCAGCATTCTCTTGTTCTCTTTGCACGATTACAAATAGTGCTTAGGAAGCATCACACTGCCTTGAAGTGCCTTGAAGTACTTTCAAGAAGTAGCCATGTAAGATGAACTGAACTGGGATCTCATCATCACCACTCAGCTCGGCATTCCTGGAACACATTCTCCACTTCCAAAACTCTTACAAACTTAGCAGTTCAGCCAAGAAGTGGTTTTGCTCCAGAGACACTGAACCCAACACCATCAGACTGGGAAAGAGAACACCCAAACTTTCCCATGTGCCCTTGTATATTGAAGTGGACAAATGACCTGCCTCAGTGTCAGCCAAACAAAGTGAATGACTGTTTACAGCATGCACCATTTCTCTGTCCACCTGAGCATAAGGCACAGAGGACAGTGAGAGGGAGAGGGTGGAAAAGGGCACAGCAAGTGACCAAGGCTATATCTACACTGCAGTTCTCTTGAGTACCTCAGGCTGAGCAGCTCTGGCAGCAAAACATTCCAGAGAAGCTGAATGGAGCCCTGGGCAATCAGCCTGCATCAGAGTCTGTGCTGTTCACACCGTGGCCAGCTGGTTCAAAGGCACTGCTGAGCACCCTTTGGTGAGCAGAAGACCCAAAGATTACCATATCTTAGAGTGTAAGATGCTTAAGGACACAAGAGAGGACATATCCCAAAGGTAGAAGAGTTAAAAGCAGAGGTTCCCAGCTGCTGGTGTTTGATACTTGCCCTGGAATATCACCTGATGGGAAGGTGACTTCTGTGGATGGCTTCTCTTCATTACCTCAGCTCCCCACCTGCTTTCAAAGCAATTGAGAAGAAACAAATTTGCAAAACTGCCCAGCACTAGGGTCAATTCTGCTGCTACTGGAGTGTTGAGTCAAACTTCTAGGACTTCAAGGAGATCGGGTTTAGGCAAACACAAAGCACATACAAATCCTACCAAGAGTTATTTTCCTGCCATTACCTCCCACATAAGCAATTGCTGGAATTGCCACGGGGAGATTCTGTGATTATGTACAGAAAGGGCATCAATCAGGCCAACCCTCTATTCAGCTGCCTCCTATCCACTGAAAAAAATCTGAGAACGTTTGATCTGGAAGTTAGAGCACAGGATTGAGAGGTAGGTGCTCAAGCACCACTCCCTGCTCTGCCAAAGGCTCATGAACACCTGAAAATTATTCATGTAACTCTTCCTGTGACTTGATTTCCCCTTTGCTTGAAAAGGGCAATTAATGCTCCTTCACTTTGCATGAAGTCTGAACTTTTGCTGATCATTACAAGAGGATTAAGGTCACTAGACCTGAATTAAATGGCATCATGGCTGTCAGGGTGTGTGCTCACTTTCCAACACAGGATCCTTAAATTTTCTCTAAACCTTCATCAATTCAGCACATCAGCCTACACAGTCATGAGCAGGGGGTGGGAGAAAGCTGAAAGAGCAAGGTAGTAACAGAAGCCCATCTCTGCCCCATAATCCAGATTAACTGCCAAATGGCATTCCTGTGCTGCGGGAAGATCTCCCTGCATACTTCCAGCTCCAGCACTCTCTAGGAAAAAAGCGCACCTGTAGCTGAGTGAGTAGTAGTGAGCAGAAGCATTTTATTTAACTTTCAGAGTGTTAGGATAGGTCAGCACTAAGAAGACAGCACATTCCTGACACCATTAAAATGAAGTGAAATCTGTGTCTTAATGAAGTCACCAGTTCTGGCATCAGAGAAATGCTTTGCATGGATAACACAGGTTGTACCTTTATTGCGAATGTGAGAGGCTCTCCAGGGTTTAGCTTGACCAGCTAATACATATCAAAATAAATGTTAACCTTTTTTACACAAGATTTTTCATAAGGGTTAGCAGAAAACTGCTCTATACAAATCCTTTTCTTTCCTCCTTGCAAGGAGAAGACCCAGGAGATGAACTCTGCAGAGACTAGAGAAACAACTTCTGTTTTACAGCATACATGCTTTGACATCTGGTTTAAAACCAACCCAGATCAAAAGGGACTGTAAGTTACTACTCTGATGGCTGCCCAGTGGTCTGTACAAAATACGGAGTCACACACCACATCTGTATCCACATCCACCCCCTTTAAACAGGTCAGAGCAGCTGTGTAAGGCATGTGAAGTATAATCTCAGAGAAAATACAAATCTGTGATGGTACTGATAAAAATTTCCCAACACAGGCAAGAATATGAAATGGACAGAGCCAGGTATTCAGGCCTGAAGCAGGAAAACCTACAGATGCAGATGAAGTGTAACATGCTTCCTGCATGTCCAGATTCCTTGTTGGAGCAGAACTGGGGCCATCACCCTCAAAAGTGCTTGTCTCCCTAAGTGCAATTCAGTGACACATTTCCTGATAAAGCCAACTTCCAAGGGATCTGGCTCACAGACAGTCAAGACAACAAAGTCAGCTCTTGGGCTGCGCACCCTTGCAATGCAGGGACGCACAAAAACCAACTCGTCAGCACGCTCAGCCTTTCAGCAGTTCTGGATTGCTCCCAAATGGGAAGTCTGCTGCACCCCGCCACCCAACTCTGGGGTAAGGCAGCACTCGGCTGGAAGAGGAAAGGGCCCCTGAAGAGATGCCTGAGGGATTTGGTGGGCTGGGAACCCGGAAACTGTCTGGGATGTGGGTGGAGAGATCAGTGCAAAATAGCAGAGCTGTGACACATACACTTTCCATTCATCAAAGTCCAGGGAGAGAAAAAAAGAATTTTTTTTTTTCCTGCACACATGGTGGAACTGAGGCACTGAGACCACCTGGGGACTGCACTGCAGGAGCCACACCAGGCCCAGTCCCTCAGTACGGCACAGTTTAACACCCAACACATCCTTCCTATCAGCTTTACTTCAAGAGCATTATTTCAACTACACAGGCAGGAAACTGAGGCACAAATTTGGTAAGAGATTTGTTTTAGATCAACACAAAACTTGGCATAGTAGAGAGCTGAAACAGATCTTAGATCTCCTGAGCCCAAAGATAACACCTTAACAACCTCTGTTCATCAGAAAAGACTCCCAGTTCTATGATTCAACTAGTTCATTATCCCACCCCAAGAGTTTAAGGAAGATCTCAGCTCTGGCTTCTCTAATCACTAAAAGGAATGATTAGACTAGTTCCAGACCTGTTCTGAAAGCTGTCCATGATTTGATCCTGTTATGGGTAGGAGGCTCATGGAAATGTTGGATAAATCCGACAGGGATTCTCCAGCCACGGATCCACATTGTGAATAGGGTTCCTGTGATCTTACTTGCAGATGGAAGAACAGTTAAAGAGGACCAAGTCATTTTCAGCAAGAAGAATACTTGCTGAATACAAGAAGAATCCAGGAAAAGGGACAGAGCGGTAGCAACGCCCTTGGCCAGTAAATGTAGAAGAGGAGCAGGAAAGCCTATCACAGCAGTTGTCTCCAGTCCCCACCTCTGTTTTAGCTCCTTTGGGCTGACAGCCTCCCTTTCCATAGCATCTAAATGCCTGACGACTTCATCAAACTCACTCTTGCAAGGCATGGTGCTCTTCCCAGCACAGGAAAGTGAGGGACAGAGAGGTAATGTCCTTGGCTCCAGAGCCCAGGGAGCGTTTGTGCAGCTGCCACTCGAGCTTGTGACAGGTGCGATCACAGACAGGAAAGAAACTGTCAGGACCAGGGCATTCCCTCTTGTGCCATGGAAGTGGTCAATCAGTCTGAGGATTTCCAAAAGGCACTATTCTGTGATCATTGACAACCCTCATCCAGAATTAGGAGATTCCTGAAGCTCACCTCTAGGGCTCTCATCGCCCCTGCTACCAGCAAGGGCGGTGGGAAGGGCAGCATTGTGGTGGGGAACAAGAGACACTGTGGCAGTGACACTGCAGAAGAGATGAGCAAGGGCTGGTAAAGAACCCCCTCCCATCCCCAATCCCAGTACTTTGAAGATCCGTGTGTTTTGAATTTAATTTTGATTTTCTCGACTTCAGCAGATTAAAGTTGAAATAACCTACAAATTACTTAATGTGTTGTAAATCTTCTGAAATTAAGGCCTAATGGGTAACACATGTCGGCAGGCAGGAGACACAGAGGGGAAGCTGGGTTTCTCACCAGCTCAAGGAATGCTGTGAGGATCTGTGCCAAAGGAGAGGGGGCTGGGGCAGGGGATGTGGAGTGGCAGCCCTTCCCCACCAACCTCCCAGTGTCCACCTCACCTTGGGGTAGGAGCTAAGAAGCCACCCCTCATCCCCGCCATCCACACCTCCTGGGAAGGTTGGTCAACAGCAGAGGGGCTGTGCTGGGAGGCCGCTGAAGGAACTGGGCGGCAGGACGCTTGTGGGCCAGCAAGGGGCACAGACACCACAGAAAAGCCACTTAAACAACTCATCTTCCACTTGCCCTCTCCGCTCAGCCTAGATGGGCTCACAGAGCCCCGTTGCCAAGCACAATGCCCCTCAGAGCACGGCGTGCTGTGCGGACCTTGGGAGCAGCTCCGCTGCAGGGATGCCTTGGCACGGGGGCTCCGCGGAGCCGGGAGCTGCCAGTCGCCCCGGGCCGTGCTCTCCCTGCACCTGTCTCGCCGGGCCCTGCGCCGGGCAGCCGCGGCTCCTCTCCCACACATGCCGCCAGCTCTCCCGCTGCTCCTGCCGCTCGGCGTCCCCCTCCCCTCCCTCCTCTTCAGCAGATTTCTCTCAAGTGCGCTGCCATATGGTTCCAGTTAAGACCCATATTTTTTCTTGTCGATTGAAAAGACACACTTTCCTCTGTGCCAGACAGTTTACAGATTGCTCTGTTGGCTCAATTTCTTATTGGATTTCTCAAAAAACCTGACATTTTAAATTAATTTACAGCCACAACAAAAAGAGTTCAGAATTTTAATGGTGTTGTAAGTAATTTTTAGGTAATCCGCTCCAGATTTTTATATTAACCTTTGAATAGAAGTTCAGGCAGCTACTATGTTACAGCACTTTAGCTGTCCTGGGTTTTGGGGAGGGGGCCCTGGGTTGCAGGGGTGGAGGGAGATAATTTACTGCATGGCAGCATGTGAGCGTGTGAGCATGTGTGCATGGGAAAGCATGGCAGCCTGTGCACGGGGGAGGCAGCCCGGGCAACTGTGTGCGCGGTGACATTCGAGTGCAGATGTGCACAGGCATGTGCCTTCCCAAAATGCGTGTCAAGGACAGCGAGCGCGTGTGGGAGCTGCTGGAGGCCAGGGAGCAGCCGGGCACAGGGGCAGGCTGCAGGCACACACTTCACCCCCGCACGGGCAGGCCGTGGGCACACACCTCTGCACAGGCACACACCGGGCACACACCGGGCAGACACCGGCAGACATCAGGCACAAACCTCACCCCTGCACGGGCAGCCGTGGGCACACACCTCTGCACGGGCACACACCAGGCACACACCGGGCACACACCTCACCCCAGCATGGGCACCAGCACGCATGGGAGCTGCATGGGGAGCCCAGCCTGCGGGACCTGCTCCCAGCAGGGCGGGCCGAGGGCAACGGGAGTGGAGGCAGCTCAGAGGCAGGTGCTGGCACCTCAGCAGCAGCACGTGCAGGTGCGCCCACGGCCAAGGCCCCTCCTGGCAGCCAAGGCCTCCCACACCCTGCACATGTGCACATCCCCCAGGTGTGGGTCACAGACCTTGCTCTGCCACCTCCTCATCCCTCCCCTGCCAGGGCCTCATCCAGCAGAGCACCCCACAAGGGCTCCTCTGGAACGGCTCCTGCCATTCCCCAGCCTGGAACCTCTGCTCAGGGATGTGCGTATGGTTCTCCCCTTCCCTTCTCAGTGTCAGCACCATGAGCTGTTTGCTCACTGGGGCCACCCTCCAAGTTTAAAGCCCGAAGGTAAGGGACACTTGCCAAGTGCAGCACCGAAGGGGCAGCAGCTTGAGGAGCTCTGCATGGAATAGTGAGGTGTCTCTGAAGGAAAGCAACTCACTTGGGATTAGAAACACCACCATAAAAAAGCCACAGATTCTGAAAGTGCCCAGGGGAGGAGAGAGGATAGAAGAGAAAAAAAGCAGAAGGAATGAGAGAGGACAACTAAGAGTGACAGGAATGAAAGAAGGAAATTAGGTGGCAAACAACAGCAACAAAAGAAAGAAAAAGCAAATGAGAGTGCAGATGACTGAGAGAACAAATTGAGGAAGAAGGGAAGGAAATTAACAAATAATTAAGAACAAATAAATGAGAGAACTGATACAGAGTGATGAAGATGCAAAGCAACAAAGTGAAGGAGCCGGCATCCCTCCTCCCTGCCCCAGCCAACAGTTTGTAACTGGAGTGTCAACAAACAGGATTTGCACAGAACCTAGCAGCTCCTTGCTTGCCTTCGTGAGCCCCCTTGGATCCCAGCTTCAGCAGCAGCCAAGGGATCTGTGGAGCAACACATCCTGGCACCTCCTCCAGCCGTGGGATGGGGCACATCCATCCTCAGCATCTCCCCAGCCACAGTGAATGTGCCAGGGTTAGCAAAACGCCTGGCATGCCCCTGGCCTGCTGCCACAGACCCTCACATTCCATTTCCCTTTATCATTTGTTCTGCCTGGAAATCCCTTTTCACTTTCCAGCTGCATATGGGCAGCAAAGCTCCTGTGCCACCCTGAGCTGTGTTACCACCACGCAATTGCCAAACCAACTGAGACAAAAGGGGAAGGGGGGGGACTGAGTACAGAGCTGCAGCCCTCGCCAACATTTTACTAAGCTCTGGCACAGAGCAGACGGTGGCTGGATATGGTGCCAACTTACTACAAGAGCGGATTTTTAACATTCCCCTCCTCCAGGAGTCACTCAAAGCAGCCAGGGAGCCTCAAGTAGAGAGATGTGACGACAACAACAGCAGCCTGGGGTCTGCTCTCTTAGAAGCTCTGGCATGGGACAGCAGTGACAGCAAGCATCATCTTCTGGAGCACAGGCCATGGCTGTCTGCACAGGTGGGAGCAGTCCAGCCAAGACTGGCTACCTGCACTGCCCACTTATGGGCTCTGGGCTAAGTCTAGCATGGTGGCTCACAAGATTTGTGAAGTATTCAGGGCATACAAGAAAAGCCAACAAAGTCATAAAAGTAGACTTGTAACAGCCCAGGAGCGCTGAGGTTCTCCAAAGGCCAGAAGAGATGGGACGGGAGGAGCAGAGGAGATGCTCCTTTTGCTTGCTCCCAGTGGCAGCTGGACCCTGCACCATGGTGGGAGGTCCATCCTGCTTCCCTAACCGTATGCCACCCAAAGGTGTGACCTACAGCTCCCTTGCTAAGCGCTGCTGTCACTTTCCAGCTGTGCCACCTCCGTTAGTGCAGGAACCTGTGGGATTCATGGACCCTACTGCAAACCCAGGAGTTTAAAGAAGTGCCAAGTCACTTCCTGGTCCTACATCCTGCAAGACACAGCAGTGGTTGACACTGCTGATCAGATCTGGCATGGAGCCACTTGCAAGGACAGTGTGCCACGTTCTGCTCCACCTGGCACAGCGCCAGGGGCAGAGGGACTCAGATGCCCCGTGACAACATGCCATGCCTGGGGGGGATTCAGATGCCCCCTGGCGCTGTGCCAAACTGGGGAGAGCTTTGGATGTCCCCCTCTGTCACGATGCCAGGTGCCAAGGGATTCTCCCTGTGGCACTCTGCCAGCGGGAACAGGGACCCTGGCGCCTGGGTCCAAGCTCAGGGAAGTTCTGGGATGGAGCACTGGATGTCTTCTGTTCCTGTGCCAGCTCCGCACAGTGAAGGCGTCTGCATTTCACTAGCATAGGAAGCAGGCTGTGGAGTCCTGGTGACAGGGATCCCTGAGAGCTCCCGGCTGAGGGCTCCTCTGGAGCAGGGCTGCCCTGCCACTCACAGCACCCCTTGGCAGGCTGCCTCACCAGTGATTGACTGGGGAAAGTTGCTATGACGACCCTGGTTTGAAAAAACCCTCAGTAGTTGCCAACTATTTGTGTTGTTGTTTTACAACTGTGGCCAGTGTCACATGAGCGGGAGCCGGCTGGGGGCCTGGGGACACAAAAGCAAATGGCTTTTTAATGGAGTGTCCTGCCAGCGCTTGAAGACTCAATAAAGAGGAGCTGGCGAGACCCCTTCATGCGGAAGGCCCCGCGCACGGGGCCAGGGCCTCTTTGTAGAGCCGCAGCCAGGGTGGGAAAGTTTGGAGAAATCAGAAGAAAAACCTCCTCCTGCAGCTCTGGGCTCACGGCACCGTCTCCCTGGGGACAGATCTGTCCCCAGCTGGCCTGGATGTTTCAGTGGACCTCACTCCAAGCACTTGGCTCACCCAGAGCTGGCATTGCCCAGCAGAGCAGGATGGCAGCATCTGGGGAGGATGCAGGAGGTGTGAGAGGAGACACAAAGAATTTTCCTCTTTGGAGCAGGAGGAAGACAACTCAAAGAGCTGGAAGGGAAAAAATGGAGGAGAAGGAAGGAGTGCATATCCCCACAGCTCCCAGGAGCTGTCCCTGCTGACAGCCAGACTCTGACTGGGGCTATGCCGAATCCAGGAGAAACACACTCCTCCAAAGCCAGCAGGTTTGAACTTGGGAGCAGATGCCCCTCTCAACTGGAAGAGCCTAGGAGCAGTTTCAGGGGGCAAGCTGGCAGCATGAAGAAGCAGCAGCAAGACCAAAGACATGTTCAGAAGCAAAGGGCACTTAGGGGCACAGAAAATCCTGAACTTGAAAGTAAGGGGAGGGACAAGCCAGGGACATGGGGGCTCAAAGAATACTCTTCCCAACCCCATGCAATTCTCACAGACCTCTTCGACTCCAGGGCCTTTTCTTACAGAAGCTATAATTATATTACAGAGTTCCTGTGTAAGCTACTGAGCTTTATTAATTAATCCTGCTTGGTCTCACCCCAGCCAGAGCCTTGGCCTCATGCAGAGATGTGGAATTTTCCAGGAAAACTTGAAAATCGTCATCAAGGAGAAGAAAATGTTTACACTCTGCCTTTTAAGTGCAAGACAGAGAAAGGGCTCATTTCTATGATTCAGCTGTAAGGTGGAAAGAGGCAGTGAACACACAGTACAGATCTGGGGTGTCCCTGACAAAAGCTGTCCAGAATTAGCGTGGCATTTTCCCAGAGAACACCCTAAACATGGAAATTAGAGGATTCCTAACTGCAGACTTCGATATTGATAAAGAGAGGCTTAAAAACACACCTAGCTTTTAAATCCCTCTGTGCTCTCCATTAAGCTTTCTCAGTCCAGACTTCAACCCTCAAAGCCAGCGAACAGAGGCAAGGGGGGCTCCATTAGCTTTTGGATAATCTGAAACAAGCTGATTCCCCAAATGACATGAGAGAGACATCAAACAAGGCAGAAGTCACCAGGCAGAGATGGAAGCAGCTGAAACACAACCTCTCTAAAGGGGTTTTGCATAGGGATATGAGACTCTCAATCCCGGGAGAACTCCATAGAGTATAAAATAAAAAATGTTACCTAATGTCATGGCATATAATAGGGAACTAATGCCATCAGACTGACTCACCTTTCCCAACTCTCATCAGGCCACAACAGAGAGGAGGTGACAATACTGCCTGCACTCACTCCCTTCCCAGGCATCTGTACTTGGAGAAGGTACCTTGCCAAGAAGTTGGTCTTGGAGACCAGGCACAGACACTCCTCACCCTGGAAAAAGCTACAGCTGCAAAACAAGAGGCCAGAATCTTGTTACAAGGATCACACAGAAAAGTTTGACTTCAAAAGGCAGCGTCAGTTTTTTCTGCAGTGGCCAGGATGAATAAAAAGCTCACCTGATGAAAGCATTTTACTTCAGAGCTCAGGGAATCACCCTCCTTCCTTCTTCACACTGGAAACTCCCTGTTCACTAAAGATTTAGCACCTCACCGTGCTCTGCTCATGGAAGGGTTATGCCTGTCCCTGTGCCTGTCACTGAATCCTTCAGAAACACATTCCAAGATGCCCACTTCTGCACATACAGCAGTGGCACTTGGGGCATTTACACCTGCACACTGGCACATTTTTCCACCTGCTCATGACTCCTATCGATCATTCTTAAGAAACTATACAACTTAAGAAACAGCACCAAAGCAGCAAAACACAAACAAACTCTCAAATGGAGACGTCCCTCCTTAGCACACTCTACCCACCCACAGTGGCTGGAATCCTGAGCGTGTCTAGTTCTGTCCCAGCTTAATCTTTTGCCCTAAATTAGGTAAGTTCACTCCATCCAGGAGCCACTGGCTTCTACTTCCATCCTGAAAAAGTAAAGGTGAGTCAGTGATCAACAAAATAAATTAAAACACAGAAAAAGGCAGTAATTGGTGAGCACCTGCCTGCAAGGAATGGGAAAAATATCCCCCTCAAAAAAAAAATCCTCTAGGAAAACAAAATGCACCAACATCTTTTTATTTTGTTTTTTTTCGGTAATTATACTAAAGATGAAAAACTCATAATAAACATCTCCCAGTCCCCACCTGCTAACAGTAATTATAATAGACTCAACAATAAATGGTAAAGCAGAGCAGTGCTGCATCTCGGGAATTCTCTAGGGTATGTGGATTAGCTCGGAAAGCCTGAATGATTAAAATACACTAATTAAAATTTTGTGTTCCTTGGTAACTCGTCTGCCTGGGCCCCTGGTGTTGGCAAAATGGGAATTAACGTGACAAAAGCAACACAGAGGGTTTTTGTTTTAAATAAAGAAGGGGGGGAGATCTATATAAACAAGTTCTCTCTGCACACACACACACAAATTCAGAGGGACACAAACTTAGGGAGGTACTGTTGCTGGTGTTTAGGATGAAAGCAGCAGGGAAAGCCTTCCCTCGTTGCCTAGTTTGTTGCCAAACCATCAAGGAGGAAAGCCTGGGAGAGAGGAAGGGAGAAGACAGAAAGCACTGGCTTAAGACAAACAGGGTCATGCGTGACCAGGAGCCCAGCTCTTTTAAAATAATTAGAAAAATAAACACATGGAGAGGTGGAGAGGCTCGCGCAGGGAAACCCCAGCACAGGACACTCTTCCGCTCCATCTCCCTCACGCACATTCCTCCATGGTCTTGGCTGCCCTGGTCTTTACCAAAGAAAACAGGACTTTGGGATAACACACGAGAGCTTCTACCCCACTGCAGATACACAAAAGAAATTGAACACTTTTGGGTTGCCCTTAGCAACCTAATTGCATCAGTACATTGCACACAGGAGCCAAAGTAACTGAATTTTGATGAAAAGACGGCGGTAATTTACGGCATCACAAAATTAGTTGTCATAGCGACGGGTTAATTACATCTCAAATTAACAATGCAAGTGTGGTGAAATTAAATATAAATCATATTTTCTGCATAAATTATAGGGGTTGATTAGACCGGGGCTCAGGGAGAGGGAAAGGTTGAGCCGCCATGGGCCTACGCAGCTTTCTGAGCCGACGAGAGAGTCTCCTGGAAACACCGTGAGGAAGACAGAGTAGGGGGGAATAAGAAAGTGTCAAAGAAAAAAACGCACTGCCTTCATGCTCATCTTCTGTGCGGTTTTCTTTGGCTTTTTAATTGTCATCTGAACTCTCCCTTAGTTTCCCCTCATGGCTTCTGGAGGAAGTGGGGAGAGGAGCTGAGCCCATGCACTGCGGGGAGCTGCAGCTCCCAGCCCAGCCCGGCACTGCGGCTCGGAGCTGGGGGAATACGAGCTGTGCCTGGGCTAACCTGCTGCCTGCCCTCAACATGGAACACACCAGGGGCTGGCTCTCACCAGCCCTGCTTGGGATCTTTGTGCCTAGCAAAGAAGCCTTGAGGCCAGCCCAGCCCCCTCAGTGCAGGTTGCCACATGCCATCTTACACCTCTGGAGTCGTACTGCAGCTGCCCAGGCTCTTAACACATCCCTAACCTCCAATTTCTTGCCCGGTTCACAGCAACAATATGAAATGTGGTCTGCCAAACTGAGGAAATCCATTCCTGGCAGAGTTTCTGCATGGAGGAGTGGCACAGCCTGACCTGACACTGGATGGGCAGAGGAAGGCAATCTCTGATGCGTTCTCATCTGCAGTTTCTGTTTGGAAAAGCAGGTCAAACCAAGTGCTGAAAACAGAGGCTAAAGGGAGTAAGAGAAAGCATGTGATACTGCTAAGAAGTAACAGCAGGTAGAGGAGAGTTCTAGTGCCCAGCTGCAGTCCAGACACCCCAAAAGACCAGAGCAAAGCCCCTCGGTGCCTTGCCAGCGCAGACTGTGGCGGGAGGGAACAGCTCTGCTCCCGGGCCGGGGACAGCAGAAACTCCAAGAAAGCCGGGAGTCACTCACCAGCTGCAGCACTGAGAGCTGTGTGGCTGCTCTATTAAACTCTTGGTGACCCTTGGCAAGTGTGGAGCATTGCCACTCACAGTGGGACACAGCTAACAACAAACAGCAACTCCAGAGAGAGTGGCTAAATATACCCGCTCTGCCCGTGCCTCATGGGCCCAGGCAGGCCTGGGAGCCAGGAGCCTGTATGAGCTGCAGCCACTCCTCCCACACATGGTCTCGAGACTCTTGGCTTCTCGAGGCTCACAGGCCATAGCCACAGTCCATAGTCACAGTCCATTGTAGGGGGCCTGGCTGCCAAGCAGCCCTGCCCCAAGCTGGGGATGATGTTCAAGAGCTTGGCACCATTCTTGGGCCCTGGCTCCTGCTTTCAGGCTGAGTGATGAGAGGCAGCAGGCAGCTTTGTGCAGGGCCCCGATGCTGTGCCCAGCCAGCCCCTGGGGTGTGCTAAGTGTCCACTCCAGGAAAAAGGGGACATAATTGTCAGGAAAGGACATACACAGTGGACTCACTGTGCAACTCCTGCAGAATTCAGTGACAAAGCTCCCACAGGCTACTCTCAGCCCAAAATCTCACTCTGCAGATTTGTTTGTTCATCCCAGTCCCGCTAATTTTGCCTCTAACAACCCTCCTGGAGCCACCACTAGAGGCGTGACTGGAGGAATAAGGCTCTTGGGTGACTTCCCTAAAATAACTGTTCCTTTCCACTTTAAAAATGTTTTTCACTTAGCCTGCATCTGTCCTGACTTCTTTGCCCTTACACAGGCCATCTGCTTATGGTGTAACACCACTCTGTCACCTCGCAAGTACCCTCTCAGTTTCCAGCTCCCCACCTGCACTGCCACACTGCCTTGCCTTCTACCCACAACAGCTCGCAGCTCAGACAAAATTCTGAGATCCTCACAAAATCCTGCCACGTGCCATCCAGGCCTGTATGAGGAAATTCTCATGTAGAGGAATCTGGGGTTTGGGGTTTTTTTCTAGAGGGGAAGGAGGGAGAGCATATGAAAGAAAGGAAGGAAAAAGCCAAAAAGTAAAAAGCCCCTCTGGTTCTGGCAGCTGGCATGATCGATGGTGGTGGATTTGCATGTACATTTCATTAATTTTTCAGCATGCATTTTATTTATCTATGCGCCATACATCTGCTGAAGTTTATATACTTGATAATATATAAATATAGACACACAGCAATCAATACGACATCCGCTTTGCAGAAGCTTCCATTAGGCACACACCACCCCCCTCCCCGCTCTTTCCCTTCCTCATTTCCACAACCTGCTGCCTGGGCACCTTGTGCTGTTCAATCGGTTTCCGATTTTCATTAGCGGTGGAGCACCAGCTCCCCCGGCCCCAGCCCTCCCTGTGCCAACCCCATTCACATCCGTGAAAGCCGGGGAGCCTCTCCTGCTCAGCCTGCCCTTGCTGCTGAGCCTCTGGTGTTGGGGTGCTGGGGCTGCCCCGAGCCTAAGGGACACCTCAGAGTGCTCCAGCCATCCCCCTGTTCACAGCCATTGAGTGGGGTTGTCTCAGCAGGAGGGGAGTAGCCATAGGGACAGAACCACTCCTGGGTACTTTCACACTGACCTCCCGCTCCCTTCTCCAGCTCAGCCAAAGCCAAGGCCTGAATGTCAGCACTGGGCACCAGGACAGACCAAACACCCTTGATCCTTTGGCCACCCGTTTTCCCCATGCCAGTCTAACCCCATCATGCCACTGTCTTCACGGTGCTGCATTGGATACGTGTGTGTATGTGCATGGGAGAGAGGGAGAGCACATCCAGACAGCTCCCTGGAGGGAAACTCTCCAAGGAGGAGAGCTCTGCCCCCAGAGCCCTCTGAGCCAAGCAGGGCTCAAACCCTAGCACGCTGCTGCCCAGCCGAATTACCTCCTGCGACATGGTCTAGAAGCTTATTAAGTGGCTTTGTAGCCAGGATCAAACCACAGCTGCTAAGAACAGCCTGGGTCAGTGTAAACTGTGGCCTGAATTCCCATTTTTATCTTGGCTGACTGTCTTAACTTCTCCTCAAAGGTTGGGAACTTGATGTGAACATCCAATCTGTCCCCACTGTATCTGTCTTGGGAAAAGCTCTTCTACACTCAATTTCTACCCTGTCACATACCTTGGGCCCATCACTCCTCATGGAATGTTTCTAGTCCTCCTTTCCATCCCAGTTTTCAACTTCATAGAAAGGAGTGTTTCTCATTATTGATTTATCTGTCTTCATTGCAGTCTTTATCTCAAATTGGCTGGTCCATCTATAGCACAGCTTACAAACATTTGTAGTCTGGAACAAAGCACTTGGGAGCCACTCAAACTACTTTTTGTAACAGCCAGGCAACCCATCATGTAAGACAAAAACTGTAGTGTGGAAGTGCCCTGCATCACAAAGAATCACAACTGGGAAATTTATTTTTAAAGAGTAATTGTTCCTATTATTATTATAACTGACTACGAGCAAATCAGTGCAAAGCCTGAGAAAGTTTATAAAAGGTTTCTGCGTGATTTAGGCTGGGAAAAAAGATCTTTTCATAGGAAAGAATGTATGGGAAGGTGTGTGAAACAGTGCAAATAAATTAAAGCCCAAGTGAGAGATTTCCAGGGAACAGGTCTGAATCACAAGTACATCTTTCCTGTCTGATTAAGGAGCCACACAAGCTCTTTGATAGGGCCTTGGACATGCATGGCCCAAGCCCTCACTGTCCCAAAGAGCAGCCTGGCACATTGCTCTCCTCAGGCAGGAGCTCCCTGGCCACGTTAAGGGAGATCCAAGTGGAGGGTTTGGCAGCAGAGGCTGCAGCTGCCTCACCACAGCCTGTCCTTGGCCCTTGAAGATGGCCACAGGCACCCAAACCTCAACTTTCCCACCAGGAACTCGTGCTGTGTCCCAACAGCCTTCCTTCCTGGCTGCATCCCACCCCACTCAGCAAACACCACTCAGCTGCTGGTCAACAGGAGGTTTGCAAAGGGGAGAGAGACTGAAAATAAATAAAAGGATGCCTGTGCCTTTAAAAGAATTTTCATTTATAGGCTCTTCTACTCTTCCACCATTTCAGTGATCTATATGCAAATATGCTAATGAATGCAAATTAAGACACCACTTTTAGTCCCAATTTAATAGAAAGCATTAAAATACCTTTTTTTTCCCCCCCAAAAAAACTCCATATGCATGAAGGAAAGGCTTTTAAAAATTTATTTTATTTATTTTTTAATTTTTTAACTTTTTGTTTAAGACACATCCAGCATCAAATACACCATCGAAGTGCTGGAGACAAGGAGGGGAAATCTGACTGACATTTCCAGGTGCCAATTACTATGATCTTGTTCTTCTGGGAAGACTGTGAATTAATTCCTTCTATTTTTTAAAAGAAGCTATTAAAACCGATGTTCAGCTATGCTGTTCTCACTCTGAGTCTCCCCCACACCTCAGCATAAGCCCAATGTGGAAGGAAGCCCATCACACCCATAGAGATATTATCCTGTGTGTTAGGTTACACTCACTTTCTGCAGGACAGGAGTGGAAAAGCAATGCACATCATCCTGGGAGCAATGCACAGGCATCCTGGCTCTGTGGGAGGGACACATCCTGACCCTGAGCTGTAACCAAAGCCTGGGACTTCCAGGGGACAGCACTAAAAACTGACACAATTGCCACAGAATCTCCCAGCCTCCCATTCCCAGAGAAGTCTCCATCCCAACATCAGCCTTCCCAGCCTATTCAAAATGTGCTTAGCTTAGTTCAGTGAACAAAACTCTCCAAAACCCAACAGATGCAATGCTAGATTATGTTAGCAGTGCTGTGAAAGTCTACAGGAAAACAAACTATGACTAATATTTTTAAAAGTATTTTAAATACAAATCTTTCCACTCCAGCAAAATCAGCTTTTACCAAAACTTTTTGTGATGAAAAATGTAAATGAAGGAAGAGTCAAACTTTTCACAAATCCAAAGTTATTCCATATATTTGTTCATGTACAGAAGGAAACACCATTTTCCTTTGAGTATTTAATTTGGTTATTTTCTAAATTAAAACTTTCTGCTTTTACCACCTTGTGACCTACCATTGCATTTTTTTTTTTAAATCTAACACCCAAAATTGTGTAAAATGCCTCCATTTAACTCAAAGCAGTTTTACACATATTTAATACATACATTTTAATTGAGAAGCAGGAAATTAATCTTCACCCAGCCGTACCTTGCCTAAGCACTGCACACTCAGTGCCACAAGGCCTAGGCAGAGAACAAAAGCAGACAGACTCCACTCTGCTGGCTGGGGTTTATCTGTGGCAATTTTACCTCCTCCACAAGGCAATGGGCCAGACTCCTTTCACAGCAACACTCGAGTAAATCAAGATCAAAGCCTCCCCCCAGGAAAATGGTACTGTTTCTTAAGGATTTCCACAGCTCGGGCATGGATGAGAATCCCATCCCTGCAGAGAGCACCTACCCTATATCTCCTTGCTGAACGCCCTTCAGAATGCCTAGAGCATGGCACTAACAAGTGAAAACTGTTAACAATGATCAATAGGCAGAGCAGGCAACTTGCTGCATGACAACACTTCTTCCTGGATGAGACCAGGGAACATCATTCCATCTTCAGCACTCCCTGTGACAGCTGAGCGCGTGTGCTACCAACAAGGGCCCTGCTGCTGGCCCTGCTCCCATGCCCAAGTGGCCACTCACCTGGTGGCACAAGAAAGGATTTCCTTACCTACCCTGGCCAGCAGCAGGGTGGCAGGGACCAGGCTGCCAGCAGCTGCCAGCGTGCCCACACGGGGCTGTGCAGGGTGCCGAGGGCAGCTCGCGCTGGGAGTGCCCATCCCCGGCACACCTCCAGCTTTCTGCTCACCTTGGTGTCTGCCCAGCGCCTCTGGCTGCCCTTGGGAAGGGCCTTTCTGACTTGGGAAGGGCCTTTCTGACTGTTGCACAGCCGGGCTGACGGATGTGGCTGCTTTGCCCAGGGACGCCAATCACCCTCTTAGCTTAGAGTTTCTGCGTTTCTTCTCCCCACAAAGTGCACTGCAGGTAATATGAAAGCACACAGTGCATAAATAGGCTCCTCCGACATGATTGGGCACATCTCTCAATGTTTATGGCAGAGAATAGATATTTAGATATTTACAGGGAATATCTTTTGTCGGTGCCAAACCCTAGGTTTTACTGTCAGAAAAAACAAACACAAGGACCGAAACTTGCCTTCATATGGAAATCTGCACAGGAGAAAGTGATTTCCCCATCAAACCAGTTTTATTAGATCTAAATATCTAATTATTTGTACCAAGTGTTGGGTTACCAAATATTTTACATGTAACTTTTATATCATGTGTAGGAGTCTCTTTAGAAAAAGACCTATGTATCTACATATATATGATGAACCTGATTTGAATACCATCTGAAACATTTTTCTTTTTTCTGATTTTTCCTGGGTTTTTTCAAAATAAAGATTTTTAAAAAATAAAAGAAAAAGAAAAAAAAGAATAATTTCTCTCTCAGTTAGTAGGAATTTTCCTGGCCCTGAACACCTCCCACTCCAGTAATGTTACTAATGAGACATTTGCACTTCTGAATATTCCAGCAGGCTATTTTCCTTGATCGCTTTTCTAACATCTTTTCAGTGTTGCTCTTGTAATTTTGTAAATGCACAGTCATGAAAAACACATTCCAAACACACTCAAGACTCACCAAAGCCATCCCTCCAAAGACCAAATTTCTGAAATTAGAAAACATCACAAACACTGCATACAAAACTCATATGTAATACAAAGAATGTGTATCCTAAAACACACAAAATCCTTATGACTCAAGCCCAAACTCCCCCACTGGCCTCACACAAGGAAAAACATACACAAATCTCCATACATACTCTCTGCACACTATAGAGGTATGTGCCCACACAACAAACACTAAACCAGAATAAAAGCACACACAAACAGCTTGATAAACACACACATCTCGTTCATACATACATTACCTACCCAAACCACAAAAAACAGAGCCTAAATATAAACTCCTCCCCAACAATATACAAACATCCCCCAAAAACACACCACGCACACCCAGTGCACCCCCAACGCCTGCCAAGTATACATAAATACACACAGCAAATACCTGCTTCAAAACACACAACTCCTCAGAGGCAGCCCACTAACTACAGAAAAAAGGAGCTCAGTGCGTACATTTAAAGGTTCAACACCTTTCAGCTTTTCCTTTCTAAGGAGAAGGGAAAATGAGACAGACAGATGGACAGAGGGGAAGGAGAGAGTGGGCAGGAGGCAATAGGGAGGAGGAAAATGGAAGCTGCCTTGTGGGGAAGGATATGGATCAGGCTGTCATCTGGAGACTCATCTTCATCCAGAATTAATGTCCTAAAGTTCTTTGATTTTACTCTAAATGGTTTTAAGGAGACAGCAAAAGCTGCACCCTGGCTGCCAGGCACTCGGGTACCCCAGCTGGCTCAAGCACTTGGGAACAGAAAAGGCAGCAGGTCCAGCATTTTGGGGCTAAGCTGGAGAACTTGAGGACACACTGGAGAACCTAAGCTGGAAGAAAAGATGTTATTTTTAAGACTTCTACAACACGTTCTGAAAAGTTTAACCCTAACATCACTGAGAGTGCTCAGCAGGAGCAGGGTGAGAGGGAAGTGCAGGCGCACACCGCTGGCAGCAGCTCTGTCCTGAAGCAGTGGGGAGCGATCAGCACTGGGCTCCTGCCCTGAGCCCCGGGCAGGCACTGGCTGTGCAGAGCAGCTGCAAGAGCTGCAGAACACTGCAGGCAGGGCTGACACAGAGGGTCTCCATCCTGCCCAGCTCTGCCATGGAGCAGGGATCACACAGCAAGTCTTCTGAGCACTGGAGCGAGCAGACACAGAGGAAGATGCTGTGGGGAGAGCAAAATCTGTCACCACTTCGGAGGGACATGCTGTGGCAGCCCGAGCAGAAAGGCAGACTGGCACCATGGGCTGTTGGGTGTTGCCTTGGGAATGACTCCTGGGGCCAGCCAGGGGAGGCCTGACACGGACACAGGGAAAAGCACCCTTCACATGCCCTGTGCCACTCACACCACATACTGTCCTCAGGCCAGAGTTCTGCAGGAATGGTACGAGCTGCATGCTGACCCCTCTCAGCACCTCCCTCAAGGGAATCAATACATCCTTACCTCCAACTCCCATATCCCCAGGGGATGCTACGGCTGGGGCGGGGGAGGAAGAACTGAGAGCAAACAACAGCAACAGGAACAGAGTTGAGCCATTTCAATTATTCATATGCCAGATGGATTCTTTTCCTGCCCCTTTTTTTTTTCTTTTGCTACCAAAAAAAAAAAGAGTATGGGGGGGAGCACTGATGTTTGGGGACTGATGGAAGGAAAACATATTTTCCCCAAAACAAAGTGCAGAAAAGAGAGGCGAAAGCCCCAGCATACCCATCTCTGTGAGAGGAGACCACAGGGAGTGAAAATTTCCACTCATAGGGGAACTCACAAATGACTGATCTTTTATTTTATATGCACAGAGCAAAAGAGAAGGAGAAAGTGGATCAAAAAAAATTAAGAGAGAGAAAGAGAGAGTGAGGGATGGTGACACAGAGAGAAAGAGATGAGGAATGAAAGAGAGACAGCAGAGAGAAAGGAGGGGGGCAGGCAGAAGAGGGTTTTGACCTTCTCTGAAGGATATAAAAAATCCAGCAGCCTCAGGGGACACCCAACTATCTAGCATATTGCTGTTAAAATGTCTGCAAAATTTAATACACTTGGCATGCCATCTAATCAGTCCTTGGAAACCACGGTTTCTCTCCCTCCTGCACTCCAACTCTCTCAGACCTCCAGCATTTGGGCAGAGATTGGGTATTTTCTACAGATGACAGAAAGTTTGGTGTATGCACACAGGGTAGGTTGGAGACTTTACTTTGTGTTTCATTTGCCTTTTTATATATATATTTTTTTTTTTAGCTGAACCTTTTCCCTTCTAAAACAAAGTTTATAGAGATCCCTGCATACTGCTGGATGTGCAGGGTGAAAGTGCCTAGCGCAGCATGCTGCAGGCACACAGCTGAGTGTGTGCACAGACAGGATGGGTGGGAGAGGATGGATGGATGGATGGATGGATGGATGGAAGGATGGATGGATGGATGGATGGATGGATGGATGGATGATGGATGGATGGATGGATGATGGATGGATGGACGGATGATGGATGGATGGATGGTGGATGGATGGATGCATGGATGGATGGATGGATGGATGATGGATGGATGATGGATGGATGGATGGACAGACGGATGGATGGATGGATGATGGATGAATGGATGGATGGATGGATGGATGGATGGACAGATGGATGGATGGATGGACAGACGGATGGATGGATGGATGGATGGATGGATGATGGATGAATGGATGGATGGATGGATGGATGGACAGACGGATGGATGGATGGATGGATGGATGGATGATGGATGAATGGATGGATGGATGGATGGATGGACAGATGGATGGATGGATGGATGACGGATGGACTGACATGAAGCACAGGGGCACACACACCCATGAGTGGCTGATCCAAGAGGAGCATGCATGGGAGAGGATGGATGGACAGGTGGGGAGCAGTGGCACACACCCCAGAGCTGGCAGGTACCCAGGGGAGCAGGCACGGCAGTGCCGGCGTGTGCGTGCAGGTGCTGCAGGTGCGCTCCTCCAGCAAGTCAAAGCTCGTGCCTGCCTGCCTGGCGTGGGCACTCTCACCACAGAGAACTGGGGGGGCGAGGGAGGAGTGAAACCAGCCCGAGGATGGGGCGGCACTTTGGTGCAGACGCTCCTTGTGGAAAGGGACAGCTGCCTACACCTCTGCACAGCAGCAAAGGAAACTGCTCTCGGGGAAAACAACAACAGCAAAAATGCACCCATCCTCAAAACAACAAATACATCCAACACTTGTTATCCTGGCAGGGCCTCAGGGAGTGACAGGGCTCCAAAACAGCTGGCCACTGGGTTTCCAAACCGACTGGGAGAAGGCCACCTTTTCACTTCGTGGCAGGGGGTGATGGAGGAGCTGGTGCAGAACAAGATACATGATGTGCTTTTAGACAAGACAGCTGGCAAAGAGCTCAGGTAAGAAAGATCAGGCCCTTCAGGACAGGAGGCCGATGGCTTCAGTTGGGTGTGCAGGTTTATGACCTTGGTCATCCCAAGTGGAATCCCAGAGCATGGGCTCTCAGATAACACAGAGGCACTGCAAGATCCCACTGCAGGTGAGTCCTAGGCCAGGTGATTCTGGCACGTGGGCAGCCTCCCACCTGGACAGCCCTGTTCTGCACAGCCCCATGGACCACAAAGGGAACTCGAGAGCCCATGGCCCTTCTCAGTGTGAGGAAAGGGACAGATGGGCTGAGTAAAGGGCTTAGGCGCCAGGCAAGGAGGGAACTGAGCCCACAGAAACCTTGAGACACCAGAGAAGAACAGGCACAGCTGCTTAAAGACAGGCTGGTCTTGCAGTTCAGGTTCTTCCCACCCCATTGGGACTATGTCATGGGAAAACCTCTGTACAGAGAGAAGCCTCTGCAACGTGGAGCACGCAGGGCTCCTGGCCCTCTGAAGATGGGGCAAAAAGGCTCCTGGGTCCTCCTTTTCTCTGCAGAGCAAGGGGCTTGGTGAGAGTGAAGGTGGACAAGAAAGCACAAAGGCAGGGGACAGCACTGGGAAGACTTATCAGTGATGGAAGAAAAGGTGGAACTGAGCCATGGATGGGATAGGAAAGGGCATGGATTCACAGCACTATGAAGAAATTTTAAAACAAGACATGGGCCCTAGCTCAATCAAAACTTTGTTCAGTAAAAAAGTTAATTGCTGAGGAACCAAATAAAAGAAACCCCACAGGCTGAAAACTGCTCAGTCTTTAATTAGCCAAAAAAATGAAAGTGGTTACAGGAAAATTAGAGTATAAGAGGGGATCCCAAGGGAGTACTTATGCTACTCCCCCTTCTCTCCTTCATCACCAAACAGCCCAATGTAGGGCCATGGTAGCAGCCTCTTTGATAGCAGATTTGGGAAAAGCATTTGGGGTTGGTTTCTTTTGACTGTCCAAAAGATGAGAGTCCCAGCCAGGCAAATTCAGATTTGAATCACACATCTAGTAAGCCCAGGGGTTCCAGAGCCTTCTGTTCAACCCTGTACCAGTGACTGAAAGAAAGGCAGGGAATACTGGTTCTCTGGTCCCTTAGGGCCAAATAAAATCAATTACCCATAGGCCATAACCCTCAGGGAAAAAAAAGCAAAAAAAAACCCCAGCTACAAGAAGTAAAGGATCATCCATCCATTTCTTCTAAATTCTATCAAAAAATTCACATTTCTTCCTAATCCCTACACAGGCTGACAACTGTCTGAAGAGTCACATGGAATTCCAAGTGCCCAGTAACTTGCCAGCCATTTCTGCTCCTGCTTTAAGATGAAAGCAAAGTGAAGATGAGAGAAGAAGTGACTGAGTGGTTTAGCTCTTCTTCTACCCCCCTCCACAGTTCACACCTTGCCCCATAATTCCTGCCCAAGGCAACTGGACTGGATTTGGCATCTCACCCACACAATTCTCCTCCCTCCCCTTCTGCGAAAGGCTCACAGGCTCTGGAGTGAAAGCTCTCCCTTCTCTCTGTGTGCTCCAGGAAACACACAGACTCTCTCTATGCCCAGGTGGAACAAAAGAAGGACACAACCTGGGATCAGGGAGCAAGAGCCAACACCACCAGTACATAACCTGAGAGGCACTGGAATATGTGACCACCCCTAGGTGCTGGTCATGGATCCTGCAGTCAGCCAAGCTAAGAGCCTTCCCAAAATAATGACTGCATGCATGAAAATAAATAAAAAGAAAAGAAAGATTCCCAAGAACAGCACACATGAGAAAATAACACCTTATGGAGGAAGCATCCAGCCCATCCTGATTTCCAGGCTGATTCCAGCCTACCCCCTCTCCTGGGGCCTATCTAGCTGGGAAATCACAGACAATCAGGGAGGCTGTTCCAGCCAATTTCCTTCAGGGAACCTGCAACTTCCTCCTGGGACTGTCCTCCTGCTGGCTTATTACTGCCTCACAGAAAAAAATGAGGGCCACAATCTTTCCCAGAGCTGGCTCTACCTTTGCTCTTCTCTCTGAGGCAGCACTGGGGGTCACAAATCTGACACATGGGGTTTGGACAGAGGCAGTGAAGTGGAGGAGGGCTTGAGGAATGAGACTGGTAATGGTAGAAAACAGGGTAAACACAGGCGTTATGCAAAGAGAGGGAAGGAGGGAGGTACTCCAGGAGGCTGTAAATTCATATTTGTAATTACTTCCTCATGTTTTTCAGCACTCCTCAGTCAAGTTTGATTAAAATTCCTTCCAAGGGAAGACACTCCACAAAGAGAGCTGCAATGGAACAAGCAGCTTGTGGAGTTTGCAGAATTGCTGGGGTGGGCACTAATAGCAATACTTTGGGTAAGGATCAGCCTCCTCCTCAGCAAGGCTCCTGTGGGAAGCCACCCTTTGGACACAGAGCCCCAGTTCAGGTCTGCTCGTTCTCATACTGTCAGTGTATGAAACAGGACATGGCTCCCTTAGCCCTCAGACACAGACCTGATGGGAGACAGCTTGCACAACAACCTTCCAAAGTGGCAGAGAGTGTCCTCCCAGGAGCATGGAACAATTTCCTATCAAACAGATGCCTCAGCAGATGGGGAAGCTTATGCTTCCTTCCACCCAAGAGTCTCTTACACAGGGGCTACTCTCCAAAGTGAAAAGCAGGGCTCAAGACATCACATCCTTGTTTGGTTACTCAGGAGAGAGAAAGCCCAAGATCTGGCAGGTAACAGTAATTCATGTGTAACAGAGATCCTTTCAAAAGAATGAAAAGGAAGCACAGAAACAGAGAAGGACTAAGGGAGAGGCCACTTTTGTCACTTTCAGTCCTAAGCAGCCTTGACATCATCCTTACTGGCACCAGCTGTCACTGGGCAGGGTAGGTCTTCCCAGTGGACAGGACAGTTTAATAAAGTTTCCTCAGGGATATTTCCAGAAATGGCTTCAGGGTGAAAAGCTCAACAGTTCAGAAACCTTCCCCTTGCCAACTCATGGTTACTAACTGTGCGGGGCATTTCTGTCTGATCCATTCCCCTTTCTGCTGGCTGCAGGAACCTCTATTGCCTACAGTTAAGCAGATCCCAGCTTCCTGTGTTCTCTCAGTGTTCACTGTCCATCCACAGTCAAGATGTTCATCCAGTGCTATGGCCACCTCCCACGCCACATCTCCCATTCTCTGAGGCCTTCCAAGCACCTAGAAGAAGGTGTTTGAGTGCAGCCAATTCTCCTTCCTGGCCCTACCCTGCTCTACCAAATTCTCTGCAGGAAGGGATGCTCCAGGATCAGGGTGGGGCCACAGGAGGTAGGTGCTTTTTATTTCTCCTTGATGCTGTGGCAAGAGTGAGACGAAGAAACGCTTCTGGATATCAGCTTGTGAGTTCCCTTCATGGCTCTGGGGAAATCATGATTATCTTGATGCTGGGTTTCTTTCCCTTCTCTTCCCCTCCCCTCCCTGCTCTGAATAGCCAAGTGTCTTAGTGCTCATGTCAGTTAAGTGACAGACCCTGTGACAATCAGCTGAATGGGAGCAGGCAGGTTCTCACGAGCTTCCTCTCTTACCTGCCTCTGCCAGGGCACACACTTCTCAGTTCAGCTAACCAGGAGACACGAGACCCATGACACTGCCCATGCTGGCAGGCAAACAAATGATAAAACACCCTGTGTCGTGTGCTGCTTCTGGTGGCTCTCCATCATATGGAAGACACAGGTCATGGAGGTGACTCCAGACAGCTGTGCAATCTTTTTGTGCTCCCCATCCAACCTGTGCCTGGCCTGTGTCAGAACGACCTAAGAATGAGGAGAGGAAGAAGTAGAAAAATGCCAGCTGCACCTCAAATCCTACATTCAGGACTACCACTGTCCTTAGAATAGAAGTGCAGAAAACTGTGTTTGATGCCAACTCAGACATGATCAGGCTAGGGAAGAGGGCTCGTTCTCCACGAAAAGCATTTGCATGATGCAAGCTGAGAGGTCAGTCCAAAGCAGGCAGGCTACAAAGTTACCGTCTAAGACCTGCAAACACTGCAGCCTAAGCCAGTCAGGTACACTGAGGCAGAGCAAGGCAGATGAGCATGACTAAGTGCAGAGCTGCCCCGTCCTTGGAAGGCATGGCCAGGCAGGCAGAGCCCAGCAGTGTGCCCAGCACTGGGCTGCCCTGCTGCCTCTGCAGAGAACATGCCTGGCATGGAGGGGGCACAAGCTGCTGGCCACAAACTGCATGTAGGAGAGCAGGGGGACCCCAATGGCCTGGGAGCAGGGCTGTGTGTCTGAATCACACAGTCACTGGGGTGGAAGAGACCTTTGAGATCATCAACCCATGCTCTAACAGCTCAACTAAACTAAACCAAACCATGGCACCAAGTGCCACATCCAGTCTTGTTTTAAACACATCCAGGGATGGTGACTCCACCACCTCCCCAGGCAGACCATTCCAGTACTTTATCACTCTTGCAGTAAAAAACCTTTTCCTAACATCCAACCTAAATTTCACTTGGTGCAGCTTAAGGGAAACCCTTTAACCCTTAAACTCTCATTCTGTCATTTGTTGCCTAGTGAAGAGACCAACCCCAGCTAAGCACAACCACCTTTCAGGGAGCTGTACAGTGATAAGGTCACTCCTGAGTCTCCTTTTCTCCAGGCTGAACAACCCCAGATGCCTCAGTTGTTCCTCACAGGGTTTGTGTGGAAAGAGGGAGCATGAAGAGCAAGAACAGAGCCTTTGTACTTAGGGTGGGACAGAAGCATAGGAAGTAATTTTGCCAAATAAGGAGTTGGGAGCAAACAAAAATAGAAAATAAAAATACTAAGATGATTGACAAGCTTACAAGAAAAGTCACATTTTTAACATTCTTAATCGCTAGAATAAACACATAGGGAGGAATGAGGACAAGGCTGGCTGTCCTCAGATATCACTGGAAGAGACTGGGTCTTGTGCAAGCAAGAGATTTTTTGCTGGTGGCTGTTTTGGATGGTCCTGTCCAAGCCAGCAGAGGTGTGTGAGAGAGTGTAGGGGAAACAGGAGACGACACTCAAATCAAAGGCAGACACTCACCTGAATCTTCAGTCTCTCTGCTTTTTTTTTAATTTCATGCTTTCTATACTACTGCTGTTTTAACACAATCAAAATTGCACTAGAAACACAACTAAACGAGTCCCGCACAACAATGGAAACACAACAGCACTTCGAGAAATCTGCATCTTCCCACCCCAGTCATCTGCCTTAGGAAGAACCAAACAATATGACACTATGTGCCCACACCCCCTGCCTTCATCTGAGTACCATCCACCCCCAAAAGATCTTTCAAATTTCTCCAGATCAGCAGGAGTTAAAAGGCTGGTTTTAGTGGTAGAGACATATTTAGGGAGGGATTGAATTTGTGCGTGGTACAGCCCATTCCCTGTTTATTAATAAGCTATTTATCACTGGTGTTGCTTTTAATGCCATTTTGGTTTAATGTTGTTAATGAAATATAAATACCCACACTAATGATGTTGGTCAGGAGCAGTGTGGGCTACTGGCAGCTTTGCAGGAGGGAGGCCAAACCACGGCATGTGTGAGACTGCAATGGTGGGATTGCCAGCCCAGCCTCCAGAACAGCTTCCCCCAAGGCTGAACCATGAGACTGCCCGTGAACAGCAGGATAGGGATGGGATGGGATGGGATGGGATGGGATGGGATGGGATGGGATGGGATGGGATGGGATGGGATGGGATGGGATGGGATGGGATGGGATGGGATGGGATGGGATGGGATGGTGCAGTGCTGGCAGGAGATTTCCAGACCACTCTGGCAGCCCAGGCCCAAGCCAGTGTCCCCAGGAAGGTATCTCACAGTCACAGTTCAGTTCCAGCATGGCACAGGACTGCTCCCTCTCTGCCTTTTGAGATCACAAGAAGAAGCCCCCTGAGCTCATTGTGTCTGTGTGGGGGACCCTGCAAGCTGCAAGGCAGCTCTCTAGATGGAAACATGTCGAAATAGTCAGATGAGTTTTGTTGGCTTAATGCA
This sequence comes from Oenanthe melanoleuca, assembly GCF_029582105.1. Lineage (NCBI taxonomy): Eukaryota > Metazoa > Chordata > Aves > Passeriformes > Muscicapidae > Oenanthe > Oenanthe melanoleuca. The sequence continues at coordinate 7,445,817 of NC_079354.1, forward strand.
GTTGCCCCACTGGAAGAGCAATCTGCAGGCTGCGTAGCTCCCCCAGGGCAGCACCCACACGATCCCAGCACCTACAGCACAGAGGCGCTCACAGTGACCACCCCAGGGCTGCTTGTGGCTCACACTGGGACAGGGGGCCTTGGGCTGGCTGCAGCCCATGGGGTGAGGTGGGGTGAGGTGTGCTGGGGTGGGGCAGGAGGAGCTCTCCTGGCTCCTGGGACAGCAGCCACTCCAAGCCACTGCCTCACACTCCCCGGCCGGTGCTGCCCTGGGTCACTGCAGGCTACTGGGGAGGAAACAAAGGACTCTCCTGCCCTTGCAAGGAGCAATGCCAAAAGCTTGGCCTTTGTCAGGGACTCAGAGGTTTGTTCTGGCTCTGTAGAGGGGGCTCACACAGGCCCCCCTCCATCAGCTTGTGTCCAGCACCGTCATGGGGCAGGGATTACAAATCCCCCTAAGGTGGCTTTTGGAAATCCCATCTTGCATTACCATTTGCATTACAGCAGCCCCTAGAGAGAACTGAGGCCTGGGCACACTCTCAGAAAGAACTGTGGGCAAGGAGAGATTGGGCAGGGGAAGATGCAGGGGAAAACCTGTGCCCAAGGCAGGAACAACAGCTCCTGAAATCAGAAGAGAATCTGAAATGGACCTTCACCACGAGGAAGTTCAAGACCTCTACAGGGCTACAGAACAAATCCAAGCACTTTCTCCAGGAGTCACAATCACCTGAAGACTCAATGAAGAGGCAAATTTGGACAAAAACATGTACCACACTGTCTTGAGACAGCTTTCCTGATAGTGATTTTGTCTTGCTCCTCTCCACTAATCCCATTGAAGAAGTGTTCCCCCACAGAAAGCCTAACTGAATGGGACTAAGTGCAGAGGATGACCAAGCCCCCCCTACCCACCGACCTCTCCCAGGCCAGGGGGCACCACAGCCCCTGTGTTCTGCCATCAATAGAGGCAGCCTCTGCCACAAAAGCCAAACCATCAACTGTTTGCACAAATTGCAAAAAGATGCATCTCTCTTCCTCCCAATCCCCATCAACACCCCTTTTTCTTCTGCTTTGCAGTCTCTTCCTCTCTCCCAGGCAGCCAGCGCAGAGGAAGCTACAACTGGTCTGCACTGGGAACCTCCTAGTGTCCCCTACCACAGGGAGCACCATCAATTTACACTGTTCCTTTAAGACATTATCTTTTAATTTGGTGTTTCCCCTCTTTCCCCTCTTCAACTAACTGATTTATTAGTTTACATCTCATAAATTGTAACCCCTCACCTCCCCCTTCGCCCTCCCAGATGCCATAAATCCCCTTCAGGGCTCTGACACCCTTCTGCATGTGGTGCAACCCCCTGCCCCCCAATGTCACCTCTGAGTCCCCAGGGAGCATGGGGCTCATTTGCTGGGGGTTTGGTCTAGCTCGTCTCAGCAGCTAATCCCTTGGGTGGCTCCTGTCAGATTATTAATTAGCTAAAGCGGATCGGCCCTGGAACAACATGCGCTTGGACTTCAGATAAAACAGGATGGCAGAGGCTTGGCATGTAGTGCTTTAAAGGGACTTTGTCCCTTTTTCTCTTTCGCCTTCTCTGGGGGTGGGGGCAAGGAGGAGAAGGAGATGGTCTGCTTCCACAGCTGCTCACAGCCCCAGCAGTTTGTGACCCTGTTAAGGTGCTGTCCTGCTCAGAGAGGAGCCAGCACTGGCTGGAGGGGCAGAGGGGGAATGGCAGCTACCGTCCCATCCTTGCCCTGTGCCAGCTAAAACTTTTCCATTCATTAGAAAAGGTTTATGAACCTGTTCAGAGGCTTGGGGAGCCTCACTGCTCCTCAGTGTCACCTCGCTTCTGCTGTCCCTTGTTCTCTCATTGCTCCCTATGGAAAACTTAGTGTTTGTACTACCCCAAAAAATGAGGCACAGTCTGTTCCAAGGGGCCATGGCCAGTCTCATGTTGAGAGCAAGTATTTTAAACGAGAAGCCACCCAGTTTGTGTGGCAGAGGTTAAAGCTCCCTTTCTCATCCTGGGAAGGATAAAGAGTGAGTGGTCTCCTATGCATTACACTTGAACTCTGCAAGAAGGAGCTGAAACAAGAGTCAGCACTCCAGATGCTGGGGAGCAGCTCACCTCCTTGCTCCCTTCCCACTTTGGATTGTTTTGACTCAAACCGATGAAGCTGAAATATTGAGTCACAATGTCACTAAACTTCATTACAAGCTCTTAACACAGATTACTTAATAAAAAACAGGCTGCTTTAATTGCTTTTCCCCCATTAGCATTTCTGGAGGAGAAAATTTTGATTAATTTGAAGATGCACATTTCCCCCACCTGGTGCTGGCCTGTGAACCAGAGCTCCTTCCCACACCCGCACTGTCCAGAGGAGCATCCCAGAGAGTGAAAACTGCACCCAAATCCACATGACTCTGAAAAACAAAGGAACTAAGAGCCTGCATGAACAGATGGGAGTAATGGTGTGAAGCAAACAAGGGGAAGAAAAATCTCCCCTCCTTTCTGGTGAACCCATAAAAAGTGGCACAGGGGAATGAGGAAGAAGCAGGCAGAAGAGGATAATGGGAGGACAGCCAGTGTGGCAGGGTTCAAAGAGCAAAGACAGAAGTTGGTAGGTGAGTGACTTGGGGTCCTGAGAAGCACCTTCACCTTTCTGTGCAGCTGAGAAAGGAGAGGCAACTCTGCTAGAGGAACATTGTGTGGATTTTCAAAATTTGGACCAAAAGCCTGAGAGCTCAGGAAATGTGAAATGTGAAATGCTCCCTGTTCCTTCTTCAGGCTCTGCCTGGATATCCTCATCTAGGGAAGGACAACTCTTCTTTCCCCTGGCTAGTGTCCCACAGATTAGGAGCACTAGAAAGTCAGGGGCAGGCAGGGGCAGCACCCCTTACGGTTCAGCAGTTCCCTCTGGGGGGAAAGCCAGAGCCCTGGGCTGTGCTGCTAGAGCAGAAGATGCTAAGCAGCTCTCCTCACTTTATTCCTGTATCAGGGATCAAGGATGGCCAATCCTAGTTCCTCAAATATGGATGCAGAGAGGACAAGCCCCCTCTTCTCCAGACCATGTGTGATCAGCTCAGGTAGGATCTGCACTGGTCCACTTCCAGATAGCCCCAGGTAAAACAAGTCTACCAAAAAATCATTCCTGGCTTTCGGGGCAACTGGCTTCAGCTCCTGTTGTAACTAGCCCTGGCAAGGGAGGATGGCAACCAGGTTCCTGAGTAGGCTCTTCTCTAGGTCAGCATACTTCAGGGACATGGTAATCAAGTAGAAATTGCTCCTATGTGACAACTCTTGTCAACCCTGTAAATCTTCACATTTTTCTTAAAGTCTGAGATCCTGCAAGTTACGTAAGATTTTTTTGTTTTGTACAACAATGTGTGTAGAGTGCTTTCCCTCCCTTTGCTCCCTCTGTTCTCCCACTTTCAGGGCACAGCAACCTGAAATGCGATCTGTGTGCATGCTGAACCATAGAAACCTTGGTATTATTAAGTCTTATAATTGCAGGGAGGAGGGGAGTAGCTTTTGACTTCTGAAAGGACAAGGCTAGCAATATTGTTTGCTCATTTTACTTTCAAACTGACCTTAGTTTGTCCTCTCCTCTTTTCTCTTGCATGTTCTATCAACGTATAGCTTAGACAAACTCAGCAAGAATCACAAGAAAGACACTGGGACAGATTGTAAACTGCCCTGGCAAAAATCAGGAGAGTTGTGCTGACGAGAAATGCAGCTCTGGTACATCAGCAGATGGCTTACCTGTAGCTCTTAATAGTTAATATATAACTGCAGTAATGGCAAAACAGAGCCTCAGCATTACCACGTAATTTGTCAGAGGCAATATGCTAAAACAGCCTTTCCATATTCAGCTCAAGCAGTGAGATAAGCCTCACCTCCAGCACTGCCCATGGGCTGAGCACCAGCCCTGGAATGAGCCCCCAGCAGAAGACATCAGAGAACTGCCACTATTCACTGTACACTATTTGTTAATTTTTTAATTTTTTTTTTTTATCAACAGATTTCTGCGATATGCACTTTGAACATGCATTTCCCTCGAACACTCATGTGCATACTTAGCACTGATTGCTCCAAGTGCTTTCCAGCTGGTTTTCCTTGGGGAGCTCTGCAGGTCAGTGTGGCTGCAGGCTGGAGAGCTGCCTGACAGACAGACAGAGGTGTGTGTACAGTGCCTGCCAGAGCTGAGTGTGCTCCTAGATGCTAATGCAATCCTGCAAACTCACAAAGCACTGTTATTATTTTTTCAGCCAGCTGTTTCATCAGGATGCCACAGAATTACTGCCTGTATCCCAGCTCAGAGAACTGCTGCTGGATCTAAGGACGGGAAGAAATGCTGTTGGATAGTTAAAGGAATTAGGAGATCTGGCTTCTCCTCCCAACTCTGCTGCTGAGTCATTATTAACATAAAATCAGGTTTGTTACATCAGTGAAGCTTGAGTAAATAAACCACGACTCATCACTGTTTTATTTTGCAATATTTCAGTGGGCTTCTCTCTACAAATAAACACTATAAAAGATCAGTGCAATTGCAGACATATGGGGAAGGAGAGAAATGAAAGCACCTAAACTGGTCTAAAACCTTTATGAAATGTTCTTCATAAAGGGTAAAATCTCAGCTTTTTCCAGGATAATGATTTTCACAGGACAAGCATGTAAAAAAAAGGCAACCCTTACTGGGGGACACTAAAAGACAAATGAGTCATGCCTGCAGGTCTGGTAGAGCTGATGGGTAAAAAATATTGGGAAACATCCTAATCCCCTTCTGAGGAGCCAAGGCTGAAATCCCAATGCCACTGAAGTTTACAGTAAAACTGGTGCTTGCTTCCCTAGCACTAGGATTTAACCTCTATAAATTTCATCTGTGAAGACAGAACCTTAGGAAGGAGAAAGCCAAGCTTACATACAGCGCTTCCAGAAGACCGAGGACATAATGAATTCAGAAGAACGACTGAAGGTGACAGGGTCTGAACCCATGAAGGCCTGGCCTAGTCCTGTCTGCTGCAGTACTGAACATCCCTGTATCCCTCTGAGTTTTTGGGGCAGGCTGGTCTTCAGTGTGACAATCACCCAGGCAACTTCCAGCCTCCACTGAAGCCCTGGGCCTCTCTGGGGCTAAGCTGCTCCACACATACACACACGTGTGCTTGCACCCAACTGCAGCATAGGTTCTGCACTCAGGCCTCATCAGCACTGGGAGGATACTGTTCAGCCAAATTCCTCACTGCCAGAACAGCTCTTCAGCTTTTTCCCCTTGAACAACTATTCCCTCTCATGAGTAGGTGCAAATCTTCAGCTGCTGGGCACTGCAGGGCTTCTGCAAGGGCTCTGGGCTGCCCTTACCTTTATTTTGGAATGGACGTGTTCCATGTCACTCCAGAGCCTTTTAAGTGTTCCCTCCTTGAACTCTGGCATCAAGGTCCTCTCCTGAACATCTGAGACCTTTCAACCTGCTCAGATCCCCACTGCTGGACTTCACCCTCCATCAAAGTTTATACATATCTGCTATTATCCCAGTGAGCAGGAGGTGCTAAGGACCTTGGTGGATGAGTCTCCAGTCCCATTCCCAGCCCAGATACAGCAAGGACAGCTGTAAGGGCTGCCAAGCACACGATCCTCTTCCCCTCCTCTGATTCCCCCATTCAGCTTCCCGCAGCCGCCAGCTCAACATCTGATCGAAGGCCTGGGGGAGGGAGCCAGAACTGTCCAGTCTGGTTATGAGTGAAGGTCATTGATCTAGCACAGACCAGGGATGCAGAAAACAGGGCAGGGAGGGAGGGAAAAAGCCCTGAGAGAGACAGAAGAGACGGAGTGATGCAGGCAGAGGCAGTGCGGGATGAGTGCAGGGAAGTGGCTGGAACACGGTTTCACACTCCAAGACCCAAGGGCTGTTGTCAACCCGTCCTTCATGCTCACATCTTGTCACACTAGAGGTCAGGTCTCCCAAGCGTTCCTGGAGAGCTGAGCTAGCCCATATGGCAGGCAATATGTTAGCAATATGGATCAGCTGCTCGTCAGGGCTCGAGCAGATGGATGTGACAACCCTGCTCTTACCCAGACAGGCTTTTAGCATCTTTCCTCCCCTCTGCCCAGCCCTGCCCCAAGAGCTCTGCCTGGGAACTTATGCCTCCAGCCTACCTGAGCCGTGGGGCACAGGTCAGGACAGGCAGCGTGGAAATGCCTGCCTGGCTGTACCTGGATGGGAGCAAGCAGGGCAGAGCCCACTCAGAGCAGTGCTGGCAGGAGCCAGGCCAAGCCTTTACCCAAGGACAGCACATGGAATCCAGATTTGTGCTGTTAACCTGAGCAGGGTGATACAGGAGATACTCTATTCAGATATATGTATATGGCATATTACCACCAGATGCCACACTTTACAGTCTAGACTGAGTTTTGTAACTGCCTGGGAAAAATTTCTCTCACAGAACATGTAATACATAAATAGATGTGTATTTTAATGGGCAAGTTAAACTCCTCCTAGCAAAGGTAAGCAAGGCGATTTCATACACAGGTGGGTAAATTTCCACAATGATTTTGCAAGGCTGTTTCATATTTCCCTGCCCAGCTCAGGATCTGAGCATCAGGGCTGGCTGGGCTGGCCCAGCTGCACTTCTGCAGAAGGCAGCATTCCCATCTTGTTCCCTTCACAGCCTGCCCATGCAGGCACCCCAAGCATCAGGGCAAAAATAACGCCCTCAGTTCAAGCTAACCCCCAAATTTAGCTTTACTTTAAGATTTAAACAGGGGGCAATATTTTGCAAATTCAAACACAGAGCAGGTATTTCTAATCCCTTTCCTACACATTTTTTAGCTTTTTTTCTTCCTGCATAAAAGTCCACCTTCATTAACTGAATAAGAAAACATCCTCCAACCCTTATAGTAGGACTAAACAGCCAGCTTGCACTAATAAACAGTGAAAAAGCAATCACAGCCTAGAGATGGGCTCTGGAGAACGTGCAAACAGCCTCTGTAGCCCAAAGTAAATTGAGCTTGTTTTGAAAGTAGAAGCCATACAACTTGCTCTAGGGCTGAAGACTGGAACACAGGGATTTCTAGTCCAGAGCACGAGAGATCACAAAGCCACATGCCTGAAAGGCTAAATGCATCTCCTTCACTGCAGTGATGTTTGTAGAACTAGGGGGATCTCAGAAAACAGCTGGAGTCCAGGGAAATATTTCTATTGTCTCTAATGAGCTACTGTCCCTCAGGAAGCAGCCCCCGAAGGACTCTCAGCAATGCACCCAGGAGATCCTGGGAGGAGACTGTGGAAAAGGAAAACTGATTTGCAAGAGGATCACTTCAGCACTTAGAGAATTCCTGATGGATCAGTCTCCTCCTCTCTTTTACCTTCTTGTCTCAGAGGTTCTGCTCGTCCCAGGTCCAGGTCAGAGGCACAGTGTAGGGTTTTCACTGTCAGGAGCTACACAAGCAGAAACCTGTGACAGGGGTCACAGGAGAAGCCTCTTGTGATAGAAAAATACCCAGAACCTATGAGCCAGCTTCCTCAGCAGAGTTTTCTCCCCCTGGATGTTGGACCTCTCTGGAGAGGCAAATAAGGGTGTTTGGTGGAAAATTCACCTGCTGCAGTCAAACCTGAGAACTTGTGTCTTATTTGATAAAACCTCAAGGCTCTTCATGTTCCTTTGCCTTATTCCCTCAGGCAGAGCTCCTGTTTGGAAAGCTCCCTTGCCTCTGGAGGCCTGGGAAGGCATTGCTCTGAGAGGGGACACAAGCACCAGAGCAGCTCACACAGGGACAAAGGCCAGAGTTCACTACACTAGTAGTTCAAAACCAGGCTTTCCAAATAAAGCATGCCAGCCCCGGAGGTGTTTCAGCACTAGGAAGGTGTGGCAAGGAACAGCTCAGCCCTATCCCATCCTGGAGCACACTCTTTCCTAGCAGACTGACTGAAAGAACTCAGTACACACAGCAAGAACTAAGCCCTGCTGAGCCTTAGAGTGTCGTGGCTGCTGCTCTTGCAGGCAGGGCTAGGACACTCAGAACACTCAGAACAATTATCCAGATAAATTCCTCTGTGCCACACACAGCCAGCAGTGGAGAGGGACAGCTGGAGCCCCAGAGCAACATCTGAGCCCTGTGACTTTTCCCATGTCCCCTCCACCCAGATCCTTCCATTCAGGTCTCAGCTGCACCTGTGACTCACAAAGCTTTGGACATCCTGCTTTGCCCAGGTATCATTTATGGCATAGCAGCAAAAAACAGAGGAACATGATGATACAGAATCCCCTCAGGCACTTCTGTTGCTGATCTTCATCCATTCAGGCACTATCAGCATTTAATGATGTCAGCACAGGATGGAGACAGCCCCTGACAATTCCTCTCATGTGGCCTCATGCAAAGGCCAGACACAGCCCCCTGTACCTGCAGCAGTATGGCAGCGCCACCAGGTACCTCCCAAATCCCCAACCCATTGAGAAGAAACATATTATCCCAATTTTGTGTCATACCTTTCTTTGCAGAGAAGCTGTGACAGCCGCCAAGCAGAGAAGAAAGTAAAACAGCTTTTAGAAACAGTCCCACCCCCTCACAACCTCTCTGAGTTACCCACTGTGACCACAGACATCCTCAAAGTCCTTTTATGAAACAAGTCAATCAGAAACTGTCCCACACAATGCTCACCCAGGGGACTCCTGTGTGTACAACTCAGCCAACTGCTAACACTGCACAGCAACTCATTGGGAAGAAGGCAAAGAGCAAGAGCTGCTGGAACCAGAGCTCTGCTGTGTGAGCTGGGAGTCTGTGCAGAGCTGGGCAGGGGCAAGCCCAGCCCAAGCCAAACCAACATCCCACCATGCATTTACCACCCAGGCCACCGATTTCCCGTTGCTCTTTCGAACTTCTTGGGCTAGAGACTTCCCAAGAACTGGAATGAAGGCTCTGGAGTGCCAAAATCACGCACTCCAGTCTTGCTTCAGAACAGTTTGGTCACAGAACAAAAGCTAGTACCTTGCATTGAGAAGTCACCGGCTTCAAGGTCCATTTCAGTGTGCAAAGGCAGGAGAGAAGTCAGGCTCTTTGTTTTGGAGGTGGTCTCAGGTGAAGACAGTGTGAATTAGATGGCCTCCCTTCACTTGGTGAAGTCTCTTTTCCCTGAGAAGAGTTTCAAAAGGAAATGAATATTCCCTCCTGAGCAGCACCGAAGCTCAGGTGAATCATGAGCACAAGCAGTGACGCCAGCCCCACACGCTGCAGCCACCCACAGAGCCGAGCCCTGGGTCACACAGCAGGGCAGCACGGCAGGGCAGCCCCACCTCCCCGGCTGTGGGGTGCACCCAGACACCGAGGCACAACCTCCCGGGTCCGACTGTCCTATGGGCAGCACACTCCCACCATCCCCAGAAGGAAATGCAGGGCAGTCAGTGGCAGAAGCAGCCTCCAGCACTAAGGACTTGCAGTACAGAGCTTCCCCTGCAGCCAGCTGAGCTCCCGGGAGCCGGGGCTGCCACCCCCTCCTCGGGGAACCACAGCACAGAACACCTTGTCAGCCCCACACCAAACCCCATGCCCAAAAATGTCACACCAGATGAGACAAAGGAGAAACATTATCTGCAGTTTAGTGAGGCCCACAGTAATTAAGGGACTTGTCAAAGCTCACTTGGCAAATCTGAGACAGAACTGGGAACTACAGCTAAATCTCTCAAGTTTTGGTCTAAGAGCTGGACTGCAAAAGTCCTGTGCTCCTTGGGTGCATGCTGCTACCTTTGCAACAGGTTTCACCCTTCTCCCTGCTCTCCCTAGACACTTAAGACAATTCCCCTCTACTCCAGCATTGAAGGAAATGCACAAATGCACAGATTAAAATTTAAAAAAAAACCCTTTTACCTTACTTTCAAAATTATAAAATGCCTTAGCTCCAACCCTTGTCAGAAGCTCAGAAGCTTCAGGCTCTTCTATGAGGTGGGATTTGTAGACGGGAGGGTTCTGTTGTTGGTGTGTTGTTTTTTTTTTTTAATTTCCATAATACAAAAATAAAAGAAGCAAAACAAAAGAGGGTTGTTGAGATCAACTTGTGATAGGTGTCGGGCCAAAGAAAATGGAGCCAAAGAAGTCAGAACCCTGCAACCAGCAACCTTTGTGTCAATTTAAGCAAATATTGTGGCGTTTCCATGGCAATCCCTGTTTTGAATATCCACTACACTCACTTTTTAAAGGGCTTTTCCTGTTTGTGTTTCAACTTCAAAACCTGTAAATATTTTCAGCCTTAACACATCCCGGCCTCCCCCAGCCCCTGAAATGAGATCCTATCTATGCTCTGTCCTGAGGTCTGCTGTCTGCAGTGCTCCAAAGCTGTGAAAATTCACGGCAAAGGCAGGTTGGCAGCCCAGGCCAGCTGGGGACAGCAGAGGCTTGGCTGGCCCTTGGGCACGCTTGGTGCCAGCCTCCACCTGTGCAGGAGCCTGTTCCACGCTTTTCCAAAGCAAGGAGTGAAAGGAGCCATCGCAGGCACTCAGACCTGGCAGCGCCAGCCCAAGGCAAGGAGCAGGCAGCAGCTATTTTACCAGTCCCTTTCCCCACCTCTCTGCCAGCTCAGGCTGCTCTGACTCGCCACTCCAGCTGCAATTTCTGCTGGGAGGCTCCTCCTGTGACCCGTGGGGCCAGCGCTGCCCCCTTCCCTTCCCTTCCCTTCCCTTCCCTTCCCTTCCCTTCCCTTCCCTTCCCTTCCCTTCCCTTCCCTTCCCTTCCCTTCCCTTCCCCTTGAGCTGAACTAAGGCTGTCAGTCACACTGATTTATGAGCTGTAGTGTCATGAGCAAGTCAGAATGAGAGCCAGCTGTATCCTCTCTGGCAGCCTGGGCTCAGCCCCCCAGCACCCCGAGCGGCCTGCAGGTCCCTGCTCCATCCCTGCTCCCCCAGCACAGAGCCCTCTGGGGAGGGTCCTGGGGAAGGAGCTGGGCCAGGGGCTGGTGTCACTTCCACATCTGAGCACCAGGAGTCCGCTGTCAACCCTCTCCCCAAAGAATAAAGCTGCCCCTGCATATAATGCTGGGGTTTTGAGGAGGGGGGTTGGCATGCATGGAGGTGCACAAAAACACCTTCAGAGACTCGTTAAGAACTTTCCACCCCAGGTCTGAAAGCTCTGGCCTGCCCTGCTGGAGTACAGCCCTTCCCAGCAGCCATGGGAGTGCACTGGTTAATTCTGAGTTTCCTGGCTGAGATGGATTTGTGCCAGGCCTCCAATGTTAGCTTAGTGTAATTTTTGGTAAGTCAATTTCCTTTGGGTTTTTTTGTTTTGGGTTGGTTTTTTTTGTTTTGTTTTGTTTTAATTTTTGTGTTTGCTTGTTTTTGGTTTTTTTTTTTTTTGTTTTGTTTTTGTTTTTTTAGTTGTTTGTTTGGTTTGTTGTTGGGGTGGGTTTTTTTGTTTTTGGATTTTTTGTTAGTGAGGCCCACAGTAATTTAAAAAGATTTTCCTCTTTTACATCGAAAAGCAGGTGCATTTGAATGGGAGTCAGGATAATGCTATCCATCCATGGAGCTTCCCCAGAGAATTTTATAGGCACCATGGTACCTGCAAGGAACAGCCATGGAAACAAACCCCAAGTGACTCCAAAAGCTGCCATGCCAAATGCCCCCAGGAGCAGCCCTGTCCTCCCCCGAGCACCACTGCTCATCCTGAGCACCTTTCTGCAGTGCTGGGTGCTTCTGATCCCAGCACACGATGCACAGTGCCTGCTGGCCTGGCCAGCTTCCAGCTCAGGTAATTACATCCTACAGGAGTTTCAGCTGGATATTTTATCCCTTCTTCATTTCCGGCCCCGAGCTGCTTCAATGGGAGTTGCCCAAACTCTATCGAGATCCACCCCGGATCTGAGTGTGTGGAGGGAATTCTGTGCATCCCTACAGGTCCCAACGGCCTGGGCTTTCAGCAAACAACCCCTACAAACATGTGACAGCACCTTCCTGTGCACATCCCATAACACCCCCACCTGGAACAAGGTGCAGAGCTGGTAAAACAGCTGCCCTACCACATCAGCAACCAACAATTCCTGCACACATGTGTTAACACTGCCCAATGGAGCAGGATCTGGGACATGCTGCATGATGTGGGATCTGGGACATGCTCCATGGTCTGGCATGCTGGCTCCTGTCCTTTCTAAAGAGAGAACCTTCCTCCCATCATCTCACAGGTTTTCCAGAATTAAAACGCGTGCTGGCAGTGATGTGAGGCTGAAGCCACAGCTGCTGGCCAGCCTTTGTCAGTGGCATCACAGGCTGCAGGGAACACAAGTGATGCTAAGCACACAGGGAAGGACGTGCCAGGTTTAGGGCACCCATGGGGATGAGCCCAGGGTCCATGACAGGCCCAGCAGGTGTCAGTGTCTCTGACTCCTCTGCTCATGCTGCCACTGAGACGCCACAAGCAGCAAACGCTGGCAGGGGACACTCTCAGCAATCCCTCCCAACATGTGCTCCAAAGTGCAGGCAAAGAGGATGGTGCACCTCCCTCCCCAGAGAGCAGTGCTCTGGCACTCGCCACGGCCACAGCATTCAGGCCCTTCCAGGCTGTCCCAGACACCTGGAAACGATGTGCTGACCCACCCTCCACTCAGGGCAGCCCAAGAATCCCCAGCCTTGTAAGTGGGCTCTACCAAACCTGTGTTTCGTGACTTCTTTGTCTTATTCTTTCAGAAGATTCTGCACCAGATGCTCACCTGGTGTAACATCAGTGCAGTTTCAGTGGCTTTAGTGAAGTCATGCCAATTTAAATGAGTTGAGGATCTGGCCCTCCAAGTTTCTCGAGTTGCCAGTTCTTCCTTTGGATAATCCTGAGGGTGATTTCACAGCAAGCAGCAGCACAGGCCCAGCCAGCCTGGCAGGATCAGCTCTCCCAGCTCCCCTCCACCCTCCCTGTCCCAGATCAGGCAGTGCCTGCTCTGAGACCCTGCTGCAGCAATGCTGGACCCATCATCATCATCATCATCATCATCATCATCATCATCATCATCATCATCATCATCTGCTTTGTGTACTGAGTTTCCTTCTCCCTGTTGCTTAATGAGAGATAGCTACAGCACACAGTAAATTACTCTGAGCTTTGGATCAAGGCTTTCTCCTTGCTCTTGGCAGGAGAGTTCTGGCCTTTACAGAGCACGGTGTCACACCTTGCCAAGTGTTTGGAGAGGGTGCTGGTCACTTGCCCAGCAGCAAACCCCAACCCATTTAGGCTGACTGAGAAACAGCATGTCTTTATGAAGAAACTGGATACTGTCTTCCCCTATCTCTACTCTCACCAGTCTCTGCTCCAAGAAACAAAAAAGAGCCCATTGCTGCCTGGCAGTTGCTGAGTGAGAAGCCAGGAATCCCCTCCTCATCCCGATTCCACTGCTGTCCTGCCATCCTCACCACATCTCAGTGTGAGGGAAGCAGGCAATACAGGCACAGGAACAGGCAAGGCTTCAGCAGGCACTGGATGCACAAGAACTTTAAACGCTCTGCCCTCACAAGTCCTTTGCTATCCCCCCAGAGGAATTTTCTAGGCAACAGCGTGGTTGCATTCCCTTCTCTATCTCCTAATAAATATCATGCTAAGCAAGATGAGTATCTTCTTCCCAGACCAAGAAGCATGACCCACTTTCTGAATCAGGGCAGATGCAATTGGGCCCTGGAGTCCTGGACCCCTCCCAAAGCACAGAGATTTTGTAACAATTAGAGCAAGAAGCAGAAGGAATAGCAAAGTAATAAGTGATCAAAGAGTGCTGTGTGGAGTTGAAGCTGTGGGGTAAGTACTGCTCCTTGCCATCCCGTGCTAGGACACTGAGGCAAGAGCTGTGTTCACATTCACACATCTCTCCTCCACTACCCTCCATTCCTCAAAAGTGATAGGTCCACTTTCAAATTCTGGCAAATGGCTCAGGCAAGCGAACTGTTGCCCTCCCTGCACATCCACCCTGATTCTTCCCCTTCTTTTTTCTGTTCCCCACAGAGAGCAGGAATATAGGATTCACATTCCAGCAGTGCCAATCCCCTATTGCACAGAAACGCACACATGAATATCCTCCAGTGACAGCCTGGAGGGTTTTAACACAGCAGCTGTGCCCAGTGTCCCAGCACTGGCTCCTGGCTGGTGTGCCAACTTCCCAGTGGCCCCATAGCTGACGGGGCTGGCACTGCCTCTGCCCCCTCGCCCCCAAGCCTCTCCTGACCCAGAGGTTTCCAGACCTGCTGTTCATGGTGGGGAGGCTCGAGCTGGGATCCTTTACACCTGCAGTAAAACCAAGAGTCCCTGAGGAAGACTCATGCTTTGGGCCAAGCCCAAAGAGGTGAGCAGGGGCACCCACTAGAGGTGAGGCATCTGGGGGCAGCCAGCTCCTGATCCCAGCAGGACTGTTTTGTCTGGAGATGCTCCATCTTTCCACAGAACAGCTCTGTACTTTCCCAGATGTAGATGGGATCAGACTATGACCCAATGGGCATGGAAAGCAATTAAAAGGAGGTGGGGTGAACACCAGTAGTGCTTTCATTGCTTGAATCCACAAAGAAAACTCCCCTCCTAGGGGAGCATTAAGTCTCCATGGCCAAAAGCATATCGAAAATCCCATACCGAAGGGGAAAACATGCCAGTGCCCAGACTGGGTCCTGGGCCATGCTCAGCCCTTGGGGCACACGAGCCCACGAGCATCTGGGTGCTGGGCACCACCAAAGGGTCACTGCCCTGGAGAGCTCAGCAGGAAACTCACCTGGGAGCGCCACAGCACAGCCCTGCACTCTGAGCAAGATGAGACTCCTGTGCCAGGGCTGCACAAACAGCAAAGACACCCTTATCCAAAGCCAGTCTGGCAGGCAGGGAAAGGAGCTGACTGCTCCTACACACTCAGGAGTTCAGAGCTGGCTCTGGCTCTGGATTTCTCCCCTGCTCAGTGCCTACCTGCTGGAACACACCAATATCCAGCACAGAAACACACACTAATGGGGGCTCTGACCAGCACCAACAGCTGTCTTTCATGTTGGACACGGTGAGATAAAGCAAAAGTAACTTTTCAAGGATTTCCATGACATTTTTCTACCCAGTTAAGTAAAAGAATTTTTAAAAGAAACAGAAAAAGAAGACCCTTTCACCCAAACTTCAGAGATAAAAAGACAGGGAAGAAATCTTCATCTTAATTCAAAATCCTATTTGATGTGTTGTGGCATGAAAATGTTTTTCACTGCATTTTTTCAGTGTGATCTCATGCACCCTGCAAATGGGGTACGCCCAAAACACCAGGTATTTTATGGGACACAAACAGAACACAAACACACAATTAAAAAAAAAAAAGGGATTGGTAAATATTTAAATTAATCTGAGCTGGCATCTGTGCAGCCTCCCCTCCCAGAGAGAGAGGGATGTTTGCAGCTTTGAAAAAATAAAAGTGGATAACATGACCTTTTCCTTCATGTTTGTTAGCTCACTGCAGCTCGGTGAGTTGGGGCAGCCCAGGCACTTCCCAGACCAAGTCCATCAGTGCAGCTGGGGCTGCTCCCCTGCCTGGCTCAGGACAGAGGGGACAGAGCTGCTGGGGATGGAGCTGCGGGAGAATTGCTCCAACCTGTTTGCAGGCTCACCCGCAATGCATCGGTTTTGTTGTGTTTGGTTTGGTTATTTTTTTTTCTTTCCAGTTTAATTGTTGGAGGAGTTTATGAAGCTGTTTGCCAAAAAACAATCGACTCCAGGGAGCCAGCTTACACAAAAAGGGTGTGTCACCCGAGCGAGGCGGTGGAGCCATGGAAACCACCACCTTTAGCATTTGCCCAGGTGAAGCCAATGGGTGGATGTCTTGTGAAATCAGCAGGGATCTGCAGGGAAGTGAAACAGACACAAGCAACCGTGCATTTAGCACTCAGAACAGTGGTCCTGGTCACCAGCACCAAATTCTGTGCATTTAGCACTCAGAACAGTGGTCCTGGTCACCAGCACCAGAATCTGCCACGAGCAGATGTTCACACCTTCACCAGCTGGTTTATCTCACACAGACACACCAGTGAGTGCACAAGGCGTTCCGTGGGCAGTGGCTCTGGCAGAGGCAGCTTTGGTAAAACTCACCGCAGTGGCTGTGACCGGGTAACCGGGAATCTGCACACATGGTGAAAAAAGGGCTCCCCTGCAGCACAGAACATATCCCAAAAGCAGAGATGGTGCTTTAGGTGCTCGATCTGACCTGCAGGAGAGCAGCCAGTGGTGCTGGCAGCCGAGGAATGGTGAGGGGACAAGGGGCCCCCACATTTCTCTGCAGCAGTGGGATATGAGGACTGTGCCACGCAGGACCCCATGCCCAGACACCGATGAGCATCTGGGAGGGGGATGTTTGTCTTGTGGGTGGCTGGAGAGGGACCCTGGCTGCATTCTTCTGTCTTAGAAAAGAAAACAGAGAATTCCTCAGGAGCACTGGCTGCTGGCCTGACTGACAGAAAACAATCCAGGAACAAAGCACAGAGAAGGGATTTCACAGCCACCCAACTCCTGTGTGTCTGCTCCAGAACTCTCCTGCTACCACTGGGAAATGGAAGAGTGCTTTGAACTGTGGCTCTTTACAAAGGGGTAGCACCCATTATTCCCCACTGCCAGCTGCTGGAAGAGGGCTGATGGCATTTCAGGTTAGAGAATTTCAATCCCTCTCGTGGATACAGGCAGGGAAGTGAGGCAAGGACAAAGCTTACCAAGCCAACTCCTGCACAGGGCATTGTGTGGCATATGGTGCAACCTGGAAAAATTGAATGGGCAAGAAAGTCCACTGGAACAAAGCTCAAGGATCATCCTCAAAAACAGAGCCGGCCAGAGCCAGGTGAGAAGCCAGGAGTTTCTTTGGCTGGTTTGACTTTAGTGTGCCACTGACAGTGGGATGATTCACTCCTGACACTTCTCTCACATGAAACTAAAGGTCCGTGACCACAAACCCCATCAAGAATTAGTTCCCGTGCTCCATGAACCCCGCAGAGAGGAGTACTGACCTCTCACACAGGAGAGATGAGGGCAATGACCTTCCCCTGGGTGCAGGGAAAGAGAGAAAAGTTGCAAAGCCCATCACTACTTTTATGATTCACTGCTGGCCTCCGTAGACATATTTACACCAGATCCAAATGTGCCACCAAATGCAATGACCTGGCTCTTCCCCATTCATTCCCTGGCCATTTCCCAACCCCTCGTTCTCCCCTTTTGTTCAAGAATCCCAAAGTAGGTGCCAGGCAGACACTTGTGAATTACTGCTGAACTGGAAAGTCTTTGGGGTGACCTCCCAGAGAAGGCACAACTTGTGGCATGGGGCAGGACTCTGGAAGAGCAGCCAAGTCTTCCAGCACCCCTGGGCTGTCCCCTGGCCTAGCCCAAAGCCTGCTGCTCCCCAAGGGCAGCTGGAGGGAACAGGGGAAGCTCCCTGGGCAGCTCCCCCAAGGGAAGGGCTGAGCAGGAAAATGCCAGTGAGGCTCGGTGCATCAGCCTTTCTGGCATCGACCTCCCAAACTCATTCAAATATTTCCCATTTTTTTTAAATTTAATGTTCCCTATAATTCATCTGTCCCAAAAGATAATCAATAGAGGCCGTAATGAAAATTTGAGCCATATTTTATGATCCGCTGCAGGAGAAAGGGCCACATCAGCAGGACTGGCCTTGGCTTCCAGCATCATTCCTGTGTAAATTCACCTGCTCCTGGCCAGATCCCCCCCATGCACCCAAGGCTGCTGACAGGGGCAGGCACTCCAGGATAAACTTCCACCCTTTCCTACAACCTCAAAAAGCTGCTGCTGGATCCACAAGTGCAGACGTCCACGAGGGGTAAGGGAATTTCCCACAGAGTGCAAAGGGCCCTGAGCCAGTGGCCCTAGGGAGCCTCCAGACTCTCCCTCAGCTTCTCAGCTCTCAGAAAAGTCCTATGACCTCTACCAGACCCATGGGGATGTGATGATCATGTAGCAGGATATGCAAAATTACTTCAACTCATTGTAGTAATTCCATAATCCCTGGCACTGCCTCTCAGTCAAGCTGGGCTTTGTGCTCCTCTGCTCCCAACCATGAGGGCAGCCACTAATGGGGAAAGAAGAGGGATTTCCCCAGGAACTGCCTGAGAGGAGAAGCTGCTGTGCAGCAGTGCAGCCCTTCAGGGCTCCCACCATAGACATCGTGACCAAAGAAGCACCTTTGGGCTCCCTGTTCCATGAGGAGCCCCAGAGCTGCCAATGAGGGATTATGGTAAGCTCAGTCCAGTTCCAGACACTGAACATTGGCAAGCACAGGACCACACTCCACAGCATCACTCCAGCAAAACACTCCTCTTTCTCCCTCCTGTGCACTACCATCTCAGTCCTACAGATACATGCAAGCTTTTCAATGGTTTGAAACACAAATCTGAAATTCCAACTTTGTTGAGCACTGCTGGGAAAACAAGGAGATAAATGCTGCAGGAACCTCCAAAAATCCATGTCCAGTCACTAGGACTGCGCTCCTCCATATCCAGTTCCAGGGGAAGCTCAGACAAACCCAGCTACTTCCTTTTTTTCCCTTTTAGCCACAAATACTACAATTGCTCCCAAATCTACCCATTTTATTATAGAATGTATTAATTTAGGAGCCATGCTGACCTTGCTTGCCCAAGTGGGGAGTGGCAAGGAGAGACAATCATGTCTCAGTGCCACCTACACACACTGCTGCCTGTTTTATAATCCACACGGTAAATCCTGCAGCGCTCCAGAGCACCTTGATCTATCCTCCCAGCACACAACCAGCAGCCTGGCTGGTTTTGCACATGCACGTGGATGCAGCCAGGGCTGAAGGAAGGCAAAGCCTTGCTCCCGTTCCCGGAACCCTTCTCCATCTCAGATTCCCAGCAGCAGGTTCCCTGTCCTCCCTCTAAAGGCTGGAGCATATTTCATTGCCTGAAGCTGCCACATCTGCAGGGAGCTGGAGGTAACAAAACCAACTTGGATTTGGCCAAGGTAAAAATATCAGAAGTGAAAGGCCAGAATGAGGAATTTATAACAGCAGCTAAGGCAGCAAAAATACAAGCGCCTGACCAGAAGCTGCCCTCCTGCTCAGCATGTCATGCTGCTCAGCTTCCCTGTGTCCGGAAGGGGCAGGACATTGCAGACAGCCCAGCCAGAAATCACCAATCTCCTACACACACCAGCGCACCAACACCTCACTAGACCCTGCTCATCACCAACCGGGCATAAACTGCAAATCCAGGAAAGCTCTGCTCACCCAGAGGTGCAGGTGGGAATCTCATAGCGTGTTGCTACTCAAGGCATTACTTTAAAAAGGATGTGGCACCTCTGTGCAGGTATAGTGATGGTAATTTACCTCCCAAGACAGAAATGCCCTATGTCGTGGATGGACAGACTGAATCCCCACAACCAGCAGTAGCAAAAGCAGCAGCCGAATATTTCCACCTTTCCTTTCTCATGGAAACTTGGAAATCAATTGTCTTTGTTTAGAAAATAGAACACAATAATCAAATCAATTGTTACCAATAAGTAAATGAGGTGACAGACTTGTGAGATGTGGGACTTGAGGACTGTGAATCCAGAGAACATGGCTGAGCACCTTCATGCTTTAAACCTACACTGGAAAGGGGGCTGAAATCCCACGCACAACTAGGAAAGCACTGCTGTCTCTGAAGCCCTGTGTCAGCAGCACACAGAGCCATCCTCCGTTTTTAACCCAGCAGTGACAGAGACACGTGCCTGGAGAGCTCCAGGACAAGCACGCGGGGCTGGGACGTGGCTGTGGCAGTCACTGCTAAACTGCCCCAGATTTGAACTGGTGACCCTCACTAATATCATCCAGCCCTGGACATCCTCAGGGAGCAATGAGCAAGTTTTATGGACCCAGCCAATTTTGGAAGCGCATAGGCAGTATTCTAGCCCCGTGTTAAAATTCTGCATTGTAGGTCCAGGTCACCATACTCATGCTCATGGAATTGCTTTCTGCTCACACCCTTAGCTCAGACCCTGTGCTCAGAGCCCTGAGCTCAAAACCCTGTACTCAGACACCTGTGCTCAGAGCCCTGGGCTCAGACCCCAATGCTCACATCCCTGTGCTCAGACCCTGTGCTCATAGCCGGTGCCCAGATGCTGTGCTCAAATCCCTGTGCTCAGAGCCCGGTGATCAGATCCATGTGCCCAGATCCGTATGCTCAGACCCCTGAGCTTAGAGCCCTGTGCTCAGACCCCTGTGCCAAGACTCCTGTGCTCAGATCCTGTGCTCAGATCCCTGTGCTCAGATCCCTGTGCTCAGATCCTGTGCTCAGATCCCTGTGCTCAGATCCTCTGCTCAGAGCCCTGTGCTCAGACACTGTGCTCAGACCCTGAGCTCAGACCCTGTGTTCAGACCCCTGGGCTCAGACCCCTGTGCTCAGATCCCTGGGCTCAGACCCCAATGCTCACATCCCTGTGATCAAACCCTGTGCTCAGACACTGTGCTCAGATATCTGTCCTCAAAGCCCTGAGCTCAGACCCTGTGTTCAGACCCCTGGGCTCAGACCACTGTGCTCAGATCCCTGGGCTCAGACCCCAATGCTCACATCCCTGTGATCAAACCCTGTGCTCAGACACTATGCTCAGATATCTGTCCTCAAAGCCCTGTGTTCAGACCCAGTCCTCAGACCCTCTGGTCAGGTCCCTGTGCTCAGATCCCTGCGCTCAGATCCTGTGCTCAGACCCCTGTGCTCAGATCCCTGGGCTCAGACCCCTGTGCTCACATCCCTGTGATCATACCCTGTGCTCAGAGGCCTGTGCTCAGACACTGTGCTCAGATACCTGTCCTCAGAGCCCTGTGCTCAGACACTGTGCTCAGGTCCCAGTGCTCAGACCCAGTCCTGAGACCCTATGCTCAGGTCCCTGTGCTGGGATCCCTGTGCTCAGACCCTGTGCTCAGATCCTGTGCTCAGACTCTGTGCTCAGACCCTGTGCTCATATCCCTGTGCTCAGATCCCGTGCGCAGATCCCTGTGCTCAGATCCTGTGCTCAGACCCTGTGCTCAGACCTGGTGTTCAGACCGCTGTGCTCAGATCCCTGTGCTCAGACCTGGTGTTCAGATCCCTGTGCTCAGACCAGTTGTTCAGACCCCTGTGCTCAGATCCCTGTGCTCAGACCTGGTGTTCAGATCCCTGTGCTCAGATCCCTGTGCTCAGAGCCATGTGCTCAGATCCTGTGCTCAGATCCTGTGCTCATATCCCTGTGCTCAGATCCCTGGGCTGTGACCCTGTGCTCATATCCCTGTGCTCAGACCCTGTGCTCAGATCCCTGTGCTCAGACACCTGTGCTCAGATCCCTGTGCTCAGATCCTGTGCTCAGATCCCTGGGCTCAGAACCTGTGCTCATATCCCTGTGCTCAGATCCCTGGGCACAGACTCCAATGCTCACATCCTTGTGATCAGACCCTGTGCTCAGATCCCTGGGCTCAGAGCCCTGTGCTCAGATACCTATCCTCAGAGCCCTGTGCTCAGACACTGTGCTCAGATACCTGTCCTCAGAGCCCTGTGCTCAGACCCTCTCCTCAGACCCCTGTGCTCAGATGCTGTGCTCAAAGCCCTGTGCTCAGACCCTTTGCTCAGACCCTGTGCTCATATCCCTGTGCTCAGACCGTGTGCTCAGAGCCTGTGTTCAGAGCCATGTGCTCAGACCCTAACCTCAGACCCCTGTGCTCAGATCCCTGTGCTCAGACCCCTGTGCTCATGTCCCTGTGCTCAGGTCCCTGTGCTCAGATCCCTGTGCTCAGATACTGTGCTCAGATCCCTGGGCCCAGACCCTGTGCTCATATCCCTCTGATAAGGTCCCTGTGCTCAAAGCCCTTTGCTCAGACCCTGTGCTCAGATCCCTGTGCTCAGACCCATATGCTCAGATCCCTCTGCTCAGATCCTGTGCTCAGACCCCTGTGCTCAGATCCCTGTGCTCAGACCCCTGTGCTCAGATACCTGTGCTCAGATCCCTGTGCTCAGATCCTGTGCTCAGAACCCTGTGCTCAGATCCCTGTGCTCAGACTCCTGTGCTCAAATCCCTGTGCTCATATCCTGTGATCAGATCGCTGTGCTCAGATCCTGTGCTCAGGTCCCTGTCCTCAGATCCCTGTGCTCAAAGCCCTGTGCTCAGACCCTGTGCTCAGATCCATGTTGTCAGATCCCTGAGCTCAGACCCCAATGCTCACATCCCTGTGCTCAGATCCCTGTGCTCAGAACCTGTGAAGAGATACCTGTGCTCAGACCCCTGTGCTCAGATCCCTGGGCTCACACCCCAATGCTCACATCCCTGTGATCAAACCCTGTGCTCAGAGCCCTGTGCTCAGACACTGTGCTCAGATACCTGTCCTCAGAGCCCTATGCTCAGACCCAGTCCTCAGACCCTGTGCTCAGATCCTGTGCTCAGATCCCTGTGCTCAGTTCCCTGTGCTCAGACCGTGTGCTCATATCCCTGTGCTCAGAGCCCTGGGCTCAGATGCTGTGCTCAGATACCTGTCCTCAGAGCCCTGTGCTAAGACCCTGTCCTCAGACCCCTGTGCTCAGACGCTGTGGTAAAATCCCTGTGCTCAGATCCCTGTGCTCAGATACCTGTGCCCAGACCCCTGTGCTCAGATCCCTGTGCTCAGGTCCCTATGCTCAGATCCTGTGCTCAGATCGCTGTGCTCAGACCCCTGTGCTCAGATCCCTGAGCTCAGATCCCGTGCTCAGATCCCTGTGCTCAGATCCCTGCGCTCAGACCCTGTGCTCATATCCCTGGGCTCAGACACCAATGCTCACATCCCTGTGATCAGACCCTGTGCTCAGAGCCCTGGGCTCAGATGCTGTGCTCAGATACCTGTCCTCAGAGCCCTGTGCTCAGACCCTGTCCTCAGATGCTGTGCTAAAATCCCTGTGCTCAGAGCCCTGTGATCAGATCCATGTGATCAGACCCCTGTGCTCAGATCCCTGTGCTCAGATACCTGTGCCCAGACCCCTGTGCTCAGATCCCTGTGCTCAGATCCCTGTGCTCAGGTCCCTATGCTCAGATCCTGTGCTCAGATCGCTGTGCTCAGACCCCAGAGCTCAGACCCCTGTGCTCAGATCCTGTGCTCAGATCCCTGTGCTCTGATCCCTGCGCTCAGACCCTGTGCTCGTATCCCTGTGCTCAGAGCCCTGGGCTCAGACACCAATGCTCACATCCCTGTGATCAGACCCTGTGCTCAGAGCCCTGGGCTCAGATGCTGTGCTCAGATACCTGCTGTCAGAGCCCTGTGCTCAGACCCTGTCCTCAGGCCCCTGTGCTCAGATGCTGTGCTAAAATCCCTGTGCTCAAAGCCCTGTGATCAGATCCATGTGATCAGACCCCTGTGCTCAGATCCCTGTGCCCAGACCCCTGTGCTCAAATCCCTGTGCTCAGGTCCCTATGCTCGGCTCCTGTGCTCAGATCGCTGTGCTCAGACCCCAGAGCTCAGATCCCTGTGCTCAGAACCTGAGCTCAGACCCTGTGCTCATATCCCTGTGCTCAGATCCCTGTGCTCAGACCCCTGTGCTCAAATCCCTGTGCTCATACCCTGTGATCAGATCCCTGGGCTCAGACCCCTGTGCTCAGATGCTGTGCTCAAAGCCCTGTGCTCAGAGCCCTGTGCTCAGACCCTGTCCTAAGACCCCTGTCCTCAGATCCCTGTGCTCAAAGCCCTGTGCTCAGACCCTGTGCTCAGATCCATGTGCTCAGATCCCTGGGCTCAGACCCCAATGCTCACATCCCTGTGCTCAGATCCCTGTGCTCAGAACCTGTGAAGAGATACCTGTGCTCAGACGCCTGTGCTCAGATCCCTGGGCTCACACCCCAATGCTCACATCCCTGTGATCAAACCCTGTGCTCAGAGCCCTGTGCTCAGATACTGTGCTCAGATACCTGTCCTCAGAGCCCTGTGCTCAGACCCAGTCCTCAGACCCTGTGCTCAGACCCCTGTGCTCAGATCCCTGTGCTCAGACCCCTGTGCTCAGACCCCTGTGCTCAGATCCTGTGCTCAGATCCCTGTGCTCAGATCCCTGCGCTCAGACCCTGTCCTCATATCCCTGTGCTCAGAGCCCTGGGCTCAGACACCAATGCTCACATCCCTGTGATCAGACCCTGTGCTCAGAGCCCTGGGCTCAGATGCTGTGCTCAGATACCTGTCCTCAGAGCCCTGTGCTCAGACCCTGTCCTCAGATGCTGTGCTAAAATCCCTGTGCTCAGAGCCCTGTGATCAGATCCATGTGATCAGACCCCTGTGCTCAGATACCTGTGCCCAGACCCCTGTGCTCAGATCCTGTGCTCAGATCCCTGTGCTCTGATCCCTGTGCTCAGACCCTGTGCTCATATCCCTGTGCTCAGAGCCCTGGGCTCAGACACCAATGTTCACATCCCTGTGATCAGACCCTGTGCTCAGAGCCCTGTGCTCAGACCCAGTCCTCAGACCCTGTGCTCAGATACCTGCCGTCAGAGCCCTGTGCTCAGACCCTGTCCTCAGGCCCCTGTGCTCAGATGCTGTGCTAAAATCCCTGTGCTCAGAGCCCTGTGATCAGATCCATGTGATCAGACCCCTGTGCTCAGATCCCTGTGCCCAGACCCCTGTGCTCAAATCCCTGTGCTCAGATCCCTGTGCTCAGGTCCCTATGCTCGGCTCCTGTGCTCAGATCGCTGTGCTCAGACCCCAGAGCTCAGACCCCTGTGCTCAGAACCTGAGCTCAGACCCTGTGCTCATATCCCTGTGCTCAGAACCTGTGAAGAGATCCCTGTGCTCAGACCCCTGTGCTCAGATCCCTGGGCTCACACCCCAATGCTCCCATCCCTGTGATCAAACCCTGTGCTCAGAGCCCTGTGCTCAGATCCCTGTGCTCAGTCCTTGTGCTCAGACCCCTATGCTCAGATCCCTGTGCTCAGACCCCTGTGCTCAGACCCCTGTGCTCAGATCCTGTGCTCAGATCCCTGTGCTCAGATCCCTGCGCTCAGACCCTGTGCTCATATCCCTGTGCTCAGAGCCCTGGGCTCAGACACCAATGCTCATATCCCTGTGATCAGACCCTGTGCTCAGAGCCCTGGGCTCACATGCTGTGCTCAGATACCTGTCCTCAGAGCCCTGTGCTCAGACCCTGTCCTCAGATGCTGTGCTAAAATCCCTGTGCTCAGAGCCCTGTGATCAGATCCATGTGATCAGACCCCTGTGCTCAGATCCCTGTGCTCAGATACCTGTGCCCAGACCCCTGTGCTGAGATCCCTGTGCTCAGATCCCTGTGCTCAGGTCCCTATGCTCAGATCCTGTGCTCAGATCGCTGTGCTCAGACCCCAGAGCTCAGACCCCTGTGCTCAGATCTTGTGCTCAGACCCCTGTGCTCTGATCCCTGCGCTCAGACCCTGTGCTCATATCCCTGTGCTCAGAGCCCTGGGATCAGACACCAATGCTCACATCCCTGTGATCAGACCCTGTGCTCAGAGCCCTGGGCTCAGATGCTGTGCTCAGATACCTGTCCTCAGAGCCCTGTGCTCAGACCCTGTCCTCAGGCCCCTGTGCTCAGATGCTGTGCTAAAATCCCTGTGCTCAGAGCCCTGTGATCAGATCCATGTGATCAGACCCCTGTGATCAGATCCATGTGATCAGACCCCTGTGCTCAAATCCCTGTGCTCATATCCTGTGATCAGATCGCTGTGCTCAGATCCCTGTGCTCAGGTCCCTGTCCTCAGATCCCTGTGCTCAAAGCCCTGTGCTCAGACCCTGTGCTCAGATCCATGTTGTCAGATCCCTGAGCTCAGACCCCAATGCTCACATCCCTGTGCTCAGATCCCTGTGCTCAGAACCTGTGAAGAGATACCTGTGCTCAGACCCCTGTGCTCAGATCCCTGGGCTCAGACCCCAATGCTCACATCCCTGTGATCAAACCCTGTGCTCAGAGCCCTGTGCTCAGACACTGTGCTCAGATACCTGTCCTCAGAGCCCTGTGCTCAGACCCAGTCCTCAGACACTGTGCTCAGACCCCTGTGCTCAGACCCCTGTGCTCAGTTCCCTGCGCTCAGACCGTGTGCTCATATCCCTGTGCTCAGAGCCCTGGGCTCAGATGCTGTGCTCAGATACCTGTCCTCAGAGCCCTGTGCTCAGACCCTGTCCTCAGACCCCTGTGCTCAGATGCTGTGCTAAAATCCCTGTGCTCAGATCCCTGTGCTCAGATACCTGTGCCCAGACCCCTGTGCTCAGATCCCTGTGCTCAGATCCCTGTGCTCA